>NW_006782534.1:975578-1029005 GCF_000442215.2 Lipotes vexillifer | reverse complement strand
GGGAAAGAGACAGACAAAATCCTTGCCTTCATGGTGTTTACACTTTAGTGGGGACACATATGTGATAAGTGCATCGAAAGATGGTATAGCGGAGTATGAGGCACCGAACCATGAAGGGTGGTTGTGGAGGGCTCTTTGCTAAATAGACACTTGAGCAAAGCCAGGAATGAGCCATGTGGCTAGATGGGGATAGTTTAGGGCAGAGTAAATAGCAGGAGACACTGGGATGCTTGATGTGTTTGCAGAATAGCAATAATAATACCTGTGAACAAAAAGGAGGAGGCCTGAGATCATAGAGGTGTTAGTATTAGGACTTGAGGCTATTAGCTTTAGCTGTTTAATAGGGACTGTTAAGCTTGTTATTCAGTCTCTGAGCAGGATACTGCCCTGTCTTCCCTGATTCTTAAAATGCAGGGGCTTCAGATTGATTTCTAGACTGCTGATTAATAATCTCAGGGACCTAAGGCCCTAGAATTCCACCCCTCCCCAGTTTTTACTACTTTGTGATAATAGCAGAAAGTATCCAGGATGAAAGTCAGTCACAATCTGAATGGGAGCTTTTGCTTGTTTTTTGCCCCAAGGGTGTCATTTTGGATCTCACTGGGTATAAACGGGAGAATGGATTTATGGGACATGTAGTATTGATATATTGTAAAGAACAAAATAAATAGGGTGTTCTATAGAAAATATACCATATTCCAGCATTATGTAGCTTTTTAGCTTCCCAATTCTAGTCCCAATACATTGCTGAGCCTTTTAAAACTAAGATATATTTTATCTCCTATTCGACCCAGATTGCGTGTCAGCTGTTGGCCTTGTGCTTTCAGAAAAAAGCCTTTCTTTCTTCTTCCTGTTTTTAAACTAAACTTGAATGGAGTGTGGATCCACAGAGTGGGGAAGAGACTTAAAGAACTTTTAAACATATGAAAAGTACCTAGGACAGAATTTTTTTAACCTCCCCCCCCCCCCCCCTCAGTTGCTGGTGGGAATACAGGCATAGTTCAGAGATACTGGGCTTGGTTCCAGACCACCATGATAAAGTGATAAGCAATAAAGCAAGTCACACGAAGTTTTGTTTCCCAGTGCATGTAAGAGTTATATTTATACTATGCTGTAGTCTATTAAGTGTGCAATAGCATCACGTCTAAAAGAATAATGTACATACCTTAATTTAAAAATACTTTATTGTTAAAACATGCTAACCATCATCTGAGCCTTCCGCAAGCTGTCATCTTTTTGCCGGTGGAAGGTCTTTCCTCCGTGCTGATGGCGGCTGACTGTCCAGGGTGATGGCTGCCGAAGGGTGGAGTGGCCGTGGCACCTTCTTAACATAAGACAACCATGATGTTTGCCCCATCACTTGACTCTTTCTGTCACTTGAACGCTTAGAGGCTATTGTAGGGTTACTAACTGGCCTAATTTCAGTATTACTGTGTCTCAGGGAATAGGAAGGCCAGAAGAGAGGGAGAGAGACAGGGACGACTAGTTGGTGGAGCATTCAGAACCCACCCAACAATTATTGGTTTAGTTCACTATTTTATGTGGGTGTGGTTTGTGGCACCCCAAAACATTTACAATAGCAACATCACAGATCACCAGAACAAGGATAATAGCGATGAAAACGTTTAAAATATTGCGAGAATTACCAGAATGTGACACAGAGACGTGAAGTGAAAAAATGCTGTAGGAAAAATGACGTCAGTAGACTTTCTTGGTGCGGGGTTGCCACGAACCTTCAGTTTGTAAAAAAAAAAAAAAAAAACAATACAATGTCTGCAAAGTGCAATAAAGCAGCACACAATAAAACAAGGGTGTGCCTGGATAGTCTGGAAAGCCATCCGGTAGCAGTTAGTGAAATTAAGTTAGCACGTGCTCCGTGGCTACTCACTCAGGCCTAGGTATTAGAAAATTCTAACAAACGTAAAAGAATATATCTGAGGATTATCTTTCTCTCTCATCTGTTTTGATGGTGTTGGGAGTGGTACTTCAGAGTTAGAGGTGTAGGGCTGGAAAATGTTCCCCTTGTTCCCTTCTCGATTCTTTGGCTGGCCTAATAATTAAATGGACATAAGACATATTGACAGGAGAAAAACAAATTTAATTTTGTATGTACAGGACATCATAAAAGTATAAGACTCAAAGAAGTGACCAAAGCAGGCAACATTTTATACCTTTTAGACAGTTTTAGATAATACATCTGTGAAGAATTGACAAGGCAAAGGGGTTTGGGCTTGGGGTGGTAAATTAGTGAAGAGGTTTGTTTATACAGCCTTCTTGGCCCTAAATTCCCTGTTTCTGGTGATAAGGATGCCTTTTACCCTTCTGGTACAGGGAGGGTACTTTTTCACATGGGAGATTTGTTTCCTGCTCTCCGGGTGACAAAGGGGGTTCAGAGTACCTTTTTTTATTGGCTTTTCCTTAAGTAACTTCAATTCAAAATAATCAGTATGCCAGAGTGGCGTATTTTGGGGTGGCATATTCTCTTCTTCAGAGGCCTTGAAGAAATCTATAACTAGGGAACTGAGAAAGTGAAATGTGGAATATGTATGCTGAGCTAGTGCACTTCAAAGCAGCAAACTAGATATAGATAGAGCAACATGGGTAGATATTTAAAACTTAGATACTAAGAACATGGTACAAGTTAAGAAAAAAAGAAACAACTTAAAAAAATTGAGATGCGTAGCCTACTATTTACTATTGTAAATGAAACACATGAACTTGCTATTTTCATAAATATATGGGCATATTTCAGGACATGTAGCAAGCAGTTTAGGAAAGGGGGGCTATGGAGCAAGGGAGGATTAAGAATACATTGGAAATTAAACAAAAGAGAGAGGCTTTACAACGATGATAATGTGCGATTTCCTTGCACCTGAGGTTCAAAAGACAAAGGAAAGTCATGCTCTGTTATTTGAAAATCAAATAATCTTTTTTGATTCTCTTATATTGTGATCCCAGGGACATATTCCTATGGGAGAAAGAGTATTTGGAAGTAATTCTGAACAATTCATGAGCATGAAATACACTTCAAAGATAACTTATGCAAAAGAAAATAAATTGCTTTCTAAACAAACATTCACAGTAATGCCTCTAGGCAGTGTGGCATTTAAAGTATTCTTTCATAGAACACAGGCTTGGTAAGGCTTGCCTATGGGATGTGGGGTGGGGAATGAACATAGAGGGCTGACTCTTAATTTTTTCTTTTTATTTATCTCCATGATGATACCTTTGTGAGACTTCTCTTCCAGTCAGGTTCCCCATTTCTGCATCTTTCACTAACTGGCTTCCTTCTGGGTGCCTTTACTGTAGTGAGGAGCTGCCCAGGGTGGGGACTATGCTGTATACTTACATTGTGTCAATAGTGCTTTTCTCTTTGAGATTAACTTTTTTTTTTCACTCCTCTTTCCTCTTATTTTCTCTGCTATTTTCTGAACTTCCTCCTTATGAACTCTCCTTCCTTTTCAAATTCGAATGACATTTTATCCAATTCAGGACATTTTATGGGCAGCACTTCAGTGCTAGAACATACATTACCTCCCTCCTTTCACACTCTGCCTATGCCCTGGCTATATAGATCCACTTGGATTTCAGCATTTTTAAAGTAGAAAGGGTGAACTTATGCAGCCAGCTTTCAATTCTGAAATGATAATACAGAAAATGAATCACCATTTCACTAAATTTTCTCTGTTTGATTTTGTTCCTTTTTTATTCCAGGTGATATAATCTAAAACCCATGACAGTTGAGATACTTTTAGTGGATTAATTTTTAGACCTTCATTAAAGATCTCTTTCCTTTGTTTATCCAGTAAGGCAGTGATTCCTTTTCCCATACACAAATTCCACTTAGTTACTGGTTCCTCAAAGGATAATCACTCTTTATCTAATAATGTGGTAAGTGCCCTGCAGTGGCAGGGTAAGTAAACAATGTGCTGCACAAATTACAAAGTAACTGTGCTGTTTGGGGGAGTTTGACCAGAATTCATCTTGATGGTAATTCATTTGATAACACAAGGGAATAACATCAAGTTATTTGTAAGAAAATGGCAAGTGTCATTTAGTTTCACATTATAACCTATTATAGTTTAGCACTGAACAAGTGAAGCATATTCTCCCATGGAAATGATTTTCACACACTTTCTTGGTTACTGGAGAGCTAGACTTTTGGATTTTCTGATTGGGAGGCAGTTGCAAGGGTTAATTTAGGAACTATTGACCATCTCCATGTGTGCTTAGTTTGAAACGCAATGCAAATGTAGGCAAGAGTAGGCAACAGTCAGTAAGCATAGTTACTGCTCATATGAGACTTCAGTTCTACCAGTTTCTTAGAGTACGGTACGTGGACTACTGCATCGTAGTCACTGGTGGAGACTTTTAACCTCAGGTGGCCTTGGCCTACAGTGGTTTGAAGCAGGATTTCGGTTCCCAGCCAAAGACTGAGATCGGGCAGCGGCAGTGAGAGCGCTGAATCCTAGCCACCAGACTACCACGAACCAGTGGCCAGTGACAGGGCCCTGGCCCGTCAGCTGTGTAGAAATGAATTTCCCCATAGAGATGGAAAGTAGTGAAGCAAGTAAAGTGTTTATTAGGAGGAAAAGCAGTACAGTACATGTGGATAGACACATGGGTGGGATAAGAGAGAGAGTCGTGCCCTTGTGGTAGTTTGAATCACTTTTATGGGGCATTTCTTCCAGGTTTCCTTTGAAACCAATCATCTTGTTTTGCCTAGTTCTGAGTCTGTATTTGGTATATCTCAGGGTCCTCCCCTGGGTGCTTGTGCATCTCTTAGCCAAGATGGATTCTAGTGAAGAGGCCTATGGGTAGTTGACATCACTTACTATGGGGTGGTGCCCCCTCCCTTTTTGACCGCCAAGGAGCCTTTCTGTGCATGTGTCGTTGGGAAGATCTCCTTGACTTTGAGAATGAGGAATATGTGGTCTTTTGACTCTTATCTGGGCAGGGCCCAGCCTCCTCCCTCGATTGTCCTGCTATTTTCATCTTGGAGTATCCGTCCACAGAGAATGAACTCCAACTGTTTGCCCCAGGACCCATCTATCTCCTGCCTCACTTTGAGCCTAGGAGGGGGCTCTTGCCCCACGCCCACCCCTGCCCAACTACCGCCGTTCTAATTCAGTAGTTTAGGTGGAGACCCCCAAATCTGCATTTTATCCACACAGACTTAATGGTCCCCAGATGAATCTAAGGCATCTTCAACTCTGATAGCCACTAAGCACCACACAGACACCCAGGTCTAATGTGTGTGGGGATGTGTATGACCTGTGGGTTGTTTGTTCTTTATCCCTCCCAGTACTTATCTTTGACAGAGATGTATGCCAATCCTTCTTTCTTTCTCATATAGGAATACTTTTCCTTTCTTTTTAATTTCAAAATACATTTTCATTTTGGAAATTACTAAGTCCCCCAATTAGAGTATTTGTCACAAAATATTGTGACATCAGTAGGTGTATATCTTGGAATGTGGGGTATGATGTGTATGATAGATGCAGATAAGGATGCTGAGTTCGACAAATTTATTTTAGAAGTCATTTATAGAGGGTACTAGGCCTTTTGGAGATCATCATTAAATTCTGCTTTCAAAGTAAGGGTTAATTTAATTTGGCAATTACTCAGATGGGTGGAGTATTTTATGTACATTATCCCTTTTAATCTAATAACCTCCTCTAGAGAGAAGTAATATTATTACATTCATTTTCACATGGGAAAATGCGGTACAGAGAAGCTAAGAAACTTGCCCAAAGTCACACAGATCAATAAAAATTCATTGCTGAACAAAATCTGGGTTATGCTGCTGTGGGGAAGGAAGAATACTTTTTTCTCTACCCTTCTAGGTTCTTGGCTGAGACTTCCCCCACCCGCTGTGATAAATAACAGATTAACAGGAGAAAAACAAACAGAAGATGACATGTTTACCTCTTATATACAAGGGAGATATCCAGGAAAACTAAGAAACTCCCCCAAATGGCCCAAGCCACCACCTTAAACAACCTTCTACAGTGAAAGACTAAAGAAGATGCTGGGAGATGGGGAGGTCAGCTAGGGGAGGTTACCAGGCAAAGCACAGCAATCAAGGGTATGGTTGCTATGCAGATTTAAATCCATGGCTTCTCCATTGATAAGACTTTCTAGAGATTTAAACATCCTCCTCTTCCAGGTACAGAGAGGGAGACCTGGTTACAAATGGAGATTTGTACAAAAATTTCTACTTGGTCTTCAAGAGCTTCTCCTATGTGTGCTGTTTCCTAAAAATAATCACCCTAAAATAATCCTTATGCCAAAGAGACATATCTGGGGGACAAATTCTGCTCCCCTTCACTTCTTCTGAGTACCCTCACCATAGACAATGTCATAGGGCTGTTTTTATGATTCTTATAAAATGAATTCTTAATCAAAAAGGAGGCAAATTCTTAATCTCCTGAAATCTACATTATGATCCTTCCTTTCCTCTTTATATCTCCCATTCCCCCCAGAACAATCAAAGGGTGTCTGAGAACTGATCAGAAGAATGAAGACACCACTACATTTGCATTATAGGAGCCTGGCTGAAAGAAAGACTGAGGTTCTCAAAAGTGGCAGTTTTGCATTGATTTATCTTATGGTGAGAGAGACAAAAGCAAAGAGTGGCCAGGTGCTCTAGGAAATGACAAAGACCTGTAGAATTAAACAAAGACAACCAAGACAAAACTAGGCTTTTAAAAAGAGTGACAGTTTTACTTCCTTGGTCTACCAAGCAGAAGACGTACAAATAGTTTTCTTCTTTTTAGAGGCCAGGTACAGTGTTACTGAATGAGTTTCACAAAAGAAGAGGTTTCAGTCAGAGATGGCTTGCTGACAGCAGCACGTTCATTGTCTGGGCATAGCAATGGAAGACAGGACATTCAGTGCATCCTTGGTGAACGATGCCAAATAGAAAAATCAAACAATAAGACATTTTTGTTTCATAATTTGCTAGAGCTTTTATAATACTTCTAGTATTTCTAGTGTGGATGCAAAAAGACTAGACCATCTTTTAGGGAAGGAGATAATTAAAATTAAAAATGCTTTTTTTAATATTAGCAATTTAGAACCATTTTAAAATTTGGAGATGAAATATTTGTCTGTTGATTTTGCTAAGAGAAGAAATGCTGATCACAACAACCATTTAATGAAGCTTGGGCAGAAAAGTTTGAGTCTTTCATTTGAACTAAAGTATATGCAGTTTATAAAGCAAATTCATATGAAAAGTTGCAAAATGTTTTGTGCTTAGAAAGAATGGTTTTTAAATTATCTTATTTTTTTTTTATAATGTTTGAATCATAATAAATGTTGCAGACCAGACTCAAAGTAAAAGCTGATTTAGATGATACATGTGTGTTTCTTTAACGGCTAGGAGGGTCCATTTTAAAATTGTTTCTATGATTTTTATTTTCAGAGTTATGTATGTTGCAAGATAAACTGAAGCATATTAAAAATTTTAAGAGTCTAATTGAGAGAAATCGATTCCAGTTTGGCAGCACTAATGTGGAAGTGGTTAGGAACACTACCTACAGGAGCCCCGGGGAAAGACTTACAGAGGAAAGGTGTGGAAACAGAGAAAGGAAACTATTTGATTGGCTATGGTTTAATGCTTAGTTGGCTCTTTGTGATTGGTTGTCCTTAAGCTTAGATTTTGCAGCTCTGAGGCATTTACAGGCTTAGGTTTTGGTTTGGTTACATAGGCCCCCATGACATTTGAGCCACCTCGGTTTAACTGGCCTCCTTGTTTCATTAACAGTAACAACTCAGGTTGTTGAGAAAAACATTGCCTTTTGATTGGGTAGTAGTGGCTCAGTGCAGAGGTTGAAAGGTCAGATCATATCATCTTTGACTTTTTCAGCTGTGAAAGGTTCTTCCAAGTGGATGAAGAGGGAAATTGATTATTAAAGGTTTAAGACTACCAATATCTAGAATTGCGCCTACCGCTGCATTAGAAACTGCAGATAATTTAGAAATCTCTTGGTTCATCTGGCTTCAGCCCAGGGATTTGCATTTATAACAACTGCTAAATCCTCCCCAAATGGCTGGCTGTTTTGGGCAGGGGGAAATTTGCTCCCCTTTCCGTTCTTGAGTTCTTTTGGCTGGTCTAATAATTAAATTGACACAAGACAGATTCACATGTGAAAAAACAATTTAATTGGTATGTACAGAAGTCTCATAGAAATGAGACCCCCAACGTGACCAAAGCAGGCTGTTTGTATATCATTATTAGACAAAGAAATCGTTATTTGTGGAGATTTAACAAAACAGTGGGGCTGGTACTTGGACTAACACACTAATGAAGAAGTAACAGTTTGTTTATGCAGCTTTCTTAGCTTTCAGTTGTTTAACTCTGGTGATAAAGATGATTTCTATCCTCTGGGCATAAGGAGGATACCTTCATGTGAGTTTATTCCTGCATTCAGGGGGAAAGCAGGGGGTCAAAAAAAATTTTTTTTTAATAAATTATTTTCCTACTGGCTGTTTATCAAGTAACTTTAATTCAAAATAATGAATATGCCATTGAGGCATAAGGGGCAGCCTGCCCTGGGCCCCAGCAGCTGTATAGATGTTTGTACATAACTTTGTCTTAAGCATGTACTGTTCATTTGTGATGCATGCCTAGCTGTTACGTAGATGAACTGATGATAACTGAGGCTTTCTTTCTTTTTTTTTTTTTTTTTTTAACCAGGCAGTCAGTTTGCAAAAGGTAAAAAAACTTTCTTCCATTTATGTAGCACACGGGTTTTTTTCCCCAAAGGAAACTGCATTGATTAATAATTTAAATGCTAGTATCCTTGCAAGTCTATACTCACGTGTGCTGTGGAGACTGGATTACATTCTGCTGTGAGCATTGTGCAAAAGATCAGCTGTTCTGGGTGACACTGCTGCTGTACAGTGTGAATTGCACTTTTGTCTTCCCATCTGACAGCACATCTAATTATACTTTATAAAATCTGTTTTAAAGGATACTTAAACCTTCCATTGAAAGGTATTTACATAAAAGCGAAGATTAAATAAACATTTAGAAGTTATATCATCAAATCATCTTAATTCAACCACCCTTTCTGTTGCATTTGAAATGTAATATGCATTTTGTTCTTACTGAGCTAATTTTCAACAAAACCAGAGTGGCCAGGAACTACTGATTAGAATGGGAGTGAGAGATGAGAGATGACCTTTACTTGCTTTGAAGTTATTCTGTCACTCAATTTACATACCTGAGTATTTGGAAACCTTTTTCTACAACTAAAATTCTTTCTCTTTAAGTTTTCTTAGACTTACATATTTGGCAAGAGTAGTGAATAGGACAGGGGCATATTTTAATTATGTAGAGACTGAGAGATTCAATCAGACCTATTTAAATGCAGTGGTTACATTTCTTTTTCTCCTTTTGTCTTGCTTAGTCTTTTTTAGATGCTGTCTTAATTTTTAATATTGTTAACGTAATAGTTGTTCTGCTTACTAGAGCATCATTATTTTTACATAATACACATTCTTGTTCTTTTCCTCCTGTTTTTTTTTGGAGAGTTTTAATAAGAATTATTAAATTTAAAAATAAAGTTCTTGTTCCAGTCATCTAATGATTGTGTATTACAAGTCACATTGATTCTTAAACTTGGCTGTACGTTTGGAGCTTTAAAAAACAACTGGTGACTGGCTCTCATCTCCCAAAGTTTATAATTTAATTAGTCTGGGGTGCAGCTAGGGTCTAGGGATTTTAGAACTTCCCAGATGATCCTGGTGTGCAGCAAAGTCTGAGAGCTGCTGCTCACAAGGGCTAATCAGGTTTCCTTTAAGGAGTTCTGTATTAATGCAGTGATTTCCAACCTGTCTGCACATTGGAATCACCTGGGGAACTTCAAAAAATAATGATGCCTGTGCCTCAGACCCAGAGGTTGTGATTTAATTGCTCTAGATGGTAGACTTGGATTTGGAATCTTTAAAAATCCCCATGTGATTCTAGAATGAAGACAAGTTTAGGAAACACTGTGTTAACCTGTAACTAAAAAAGAATAATCTAAATGATGTTTTCTAAGGAAATCAAACTTATCTACGTTTACACCATGTATTCATCCTTGGAGGATACTTGATTAAAATGAGATATGAAATATTCTTTCCCCTTGATTGTTAACGTTATGTAAGGGAGAAGGTTAGAGGCACTTGGAACTCATGACATTTTTGTAGTGTACTTTTAACTTGCATTCCTGTGTATGCTCCTAAGTAGAAGAAATGAACCCAAATGACTTTTACTAACGGTATCTATAATCTATCTTTGATAGCTGTATTAAAAACATGCATTTATTTTAATGGGTATTATATGTTTGAAAGGGGAAAAAAAACTGTTCTCTTATATAGTTCACATGAATATTTTTATCTTGGGATGATAACAGAGAAAGTGTTCTGCTTTCTGGTACTAGTATTTGAATGGAGCATTGGGGTAAGTGGGAAAATCATTTCTAAAGCATGAGTTACTTCATTTGGGTCACTTGATTTTTGTGTAAGACACATCCTCTACTTCCTATCATGGATTCGAACTATCTGTAAACCAGCTGGTCCCGGTTTAATGGTTACCCCCTGACTTTCCCTCAGATATTTCTTGTATGCTTCTTTCTTTTGGTAGCTCATCCCCTGATGCCCAGCTGTTCCTCCAGATGATTTACTGCTGCCAATAATATTTATTCCCAAGTACCAGTTTGTTCTTAGGTATAAGTCATTTGCTCTTTTAGAAAAGCCATTCTACTTGTTCTCTTTCCATTACAGATTCTTCATTCTGTCTTATTTTTTACTGCTTAGTTCTTTCCCCATTTCTAGCTTCCCTGAGTTATCTAGACCTGATACCCTTATACCCTGCCCATCAGTCACGGTTTGGCCAAGAAAACAGAATCCAAGCTGTGAATCCTAACTGCAAAGGTTTTAATACAGGGACTTAGGATCCATAGAACTTTGGGAGGTCTGGGAGAGTAAAATTATTACCACGTGGGTGCATCTTCTAACTAAGCCAATTTAAGGTCCTCCCTTCTCAACTTGTCCTTTTCTATAGACAATGCTGATGCCTTAGCCCAGCTGCTTGATTTATTATTGAACCTAACTTCTATTCCCCTATTAATTTATCTTCTCATGAGCTTAATAACAAGACTGAGTATATTCAAGAGTATTATATAATTTACCATTTTCTGATTCCTACCCATCTTTCAAGACCCAGGTAACCATTTTTTTTTTTTAAGGAAGTCTCTCATCACCTTTTCTCATATGATTTTTGAATGAATATTCTATATCCATTGTCTTTGATTTCCACTTTCTTTTTTTCTTTTTTCCTAATTTTGTCACTCCTTATTTTGCCCTGCTTTCTATATCCTCCCATTTTCTTTTCATTCCTTTTTTTAAGTTCTCTAATGACATGTTTTGCTATGTCCAGTGACTTTTTTTCAGTCTCGATTCATGTAGAACTAATGGGTCACTAGATGTTGTGGGTTACCCTCTCCTTTTTGAAATTCCTAGGGTTAAAAGCAGATGTGCCAGAAGATGTATTCTTTAGCTTGCTAGCTTTTTGTCTGTTTTACCTGTGTAGAGTGAATCACTGAGGACCATTTTTTTCATCTCCTAAAATGCTTTTTGGATTTTTCTTCTCTGTTCGTAATGTAGCCATTCTAGTCTAGGTGTTCGTGATGATTTTTGCAGAAACTTGCTAATTGGTGACTCTTGTTTCTGTAACCACTTCTCAACAACTCCTCTCTCTTGGTCCAGTAGGCACTTCATGCAGGTTTGTTAACTAATTATCTAAAAAAAAAAGTGCTTCCATTATGTCATTTTCTTGCAGAAGACCTTAGTT
Source organism: Lipotes vexillifer (assembly GCF_000442215.2). Taxonomy (NCBI): domain Eukaryota; kingdom Metazoa; phylum Chordata; class Mammalia; order Artiodactyla; family Lipotidae; genus Lipotes; species Lipotes vexillifer. The sequence goes on along the minus strand of NW_006782534.1, from coordinate 1,017,163 downwards.
TTTGTTATCACCATACTCCTTTGACTGTTGTAAGGTCCTTCAGGCTCTGGGCTTGATCTGCCATTTCATTCTTAATGCCATAACTTCTGAAGAAAAACAATTCTTTTGGCTAAATTGGTTTATTTCTTATATTCCATATGTGTCATCCCTCCTTTGTTTATTTAAATCTTGCCCATCCTTTATAGCCAACTTTGTTCTTATCATATTTAACAAATTACAGCTTCTGACATTATATTTTTTCTTTTATGGCCATTATTTTTAAAAAGTCCAATATTTGGGAAACAAAAAAATATTTAGATATAAATTTTATTAAGAAAATTTGATTCTTCCATCACTTTTTAGTTGCTAACAAGTTTTATCATGAATAATTTAACCATTATCAGTTCTATTCTGATTTGATGAGATCTACCAGTAATCTCCATTATCAAATGGATAATTGATTTATTTTTTATTTATTCTTTTTTATTCTTAGTGCCAAGAAAAAAGGAGGAGATATATATATATACATATATATATATATATATATATATATATTTTTTTTTTTTTTTTTCTCTCTCTCTCTCTCTCTCTCTCTCTCTATATATATATATATATATATATATATATATATATATATATGAACAAAAACACAGGAATTTGGTGTACAACTGTGTTAAAATGGCAGAGTAAAAATATTCTTCTCTGGGTTGAAATGGTAAAGCCCAAACTTCTGCTTTGAGTCCGTGATTCTTAACATGGCTGTCAAGGTCTTGTCAACTGGAAAACAAACAAAAAACAAAATGCACAATTTAAGAGCTGTGAGCTGAATCTCTTCAGTGTCTTACTGAGGGACTATAGCCTAGGAGACAGCCTCTTAGATAGCTCTGATAGAATGTTCTGTAGAGGTTGGGGGGGGGTGCTGGGAGTTCAATATGTATGTGATTTTGGCAGAGGGTACAAGTGATCAAGCACACATCTCGGTAGAAGGTTGCTGCTAGTCACAAGAAACAGATATCTTAGTTAATGCTTTTCTAAGTATGGGAAGATGCAAGAATTTGGGTCCCTAGAATTTTTTCCTGAAAATATCTACTATCTGAAGGACTGTTCTGCCAGTTTTCCCAGAACACAGTACCCCATCCCTAATCTCTTCCCTGAATTCCCTTCTGGGTATGTTGAAGGTCAGTGACTGCAGTGGCTATTGACTTCATTCTTGTGGAACGCGTGGGAGTGACATTCCTCAGTTGGCAGTCTTTAACAGTTTGACTGTATCTTCCTTTCCCATCCTATCTCTGATGATACATCTTTATTTGCCCTTTGCTTTAGCCATATTGGATTTCTTGACATCCTCTGAACATATTGCAATGTAATTTTTTCATGCACCTGCACCTTTGTTCTCACAATTTTCTCTGTATGGAATATTCCTTTGTCTCCTTCTTTGCCTGTGAACTTGTACTCTTTTACAAGGCCAAGTTCAAATGTGTATTGAGTTCTCTGATCCTTCAAGCTTAGTGAATATCTCCTTCCTTTGTGCCATTATATTATTATTTTTGTACCTTTTAAAAAGTATTTATCACATTATGTCATACATGTTTTCTCTATTAGACTATGAGTTCATTGGTGATCAGGTATATGTCTTCATTTATTTTTCACTCAGTACCTAGTAGATCTTTCGCTTGAGATGCTTATGGATACATGCCTCTTTCGTACTGCTGTCTTACACAATGTGTAAAATAAGATTTGGGCAAGCAGACCAGGTCCTATATTTTTAAAGTAGTCTAATAGCCACAAGCTAGGTAAGGATTCTCCTCTTTAGTCATTGAATGTCTCCAGATAGTCTATGTTAAATTGTTGGTTTTCATATCCTTTGTATAGTCTCACTGATGGATAATAGACTCTGAAGTTAGGAATAAAAAAAGTTTAAAGTATATTTTTTGAAAGAGATCTTTTTTTAACCTTAAAATTCCTTAGTATATGAATATATCTTTTTCCTTAACAATGAATGTATATTGTTCAGTCATAAAGCATTTGTGGGTTACTTATGGTAACATTGTTATGCTAGAAACACTAGGGCACACCAACATCATAAAGATGTTTCTTGACTTGAAGAGTTTCTAATTTATTTAGAAAGAAAAGGGAAAAAGAAATATGATTAGCTAAATGTTTCCTATATGGTAATCACTTTTTTGTGTATTTTATGTACATAATTCCTGTTAGTACCTAAAATCACATTATTTCATTGATGAAGAAATGTGGCTCAAAGTGGTTCATGAACTCACCCAGGGTAACCTAGATATCATCTCTAGTAGATATGGGAGTTCATAGGGATATGAATTCTAGGGCAAATTCCTTAACTTCTTTTTCTATCAGTTTCCTAATATAGTTAATTGAAATATTTAACCTCATACGAACTCGAAATATCATTGTTTCAGTGATTAACTAAGAAAATATGTGTGAAATGATTAACACAGTGACTGGAACAGAGTAAGCTCTCAAAAACTGGAAGTTATTATAATTATTATGATGATTAAATCATACAACCTCTCAAAAAATAAACAAGCAAAGCAGACATAATCTCCAAACAAACACAAGAAGCTCAAAATGCTGAATGTAGGATTTTAAGCAACGACACTGAGATTGAGGCCCATGTTGTGTGTCTCATATTTTTGTACCGTGGTTTAAAATGAACAAGGAGCTTTAACGTGCATTGTTGAGGCATGTAAAACGTAGGGGGCACTGAAGCACAAGCTTATTATACTGTAATATGTGTGTAGAGTACTCTAGGAGTTCAAAGAAAGTGATGTTTGGCTTGGAGAATGGAGTGAGTTGGGGAAAGTTAACAATACTGACAGGGTTGTCATGGAAGTGCTGGTAGAGGGGTTATAGAAGATAAACTGGGCAGTAAAATAGCATATGAGGAAAGGCCCAAAAAGCAGAATAAGGAGTTGTACGTGGAAGAAGAAAATTAACACTGCCCAGCAGAAATGAAGGTTTTTAAAAATTTCATTTTCTAAATATCGAGCCATCTGTACAGCTACCTCAAAGAGCAGCTAGTGTTGGAAAGAGATAGGGAACGTGTTTTCAGCATGTTTCAGTTGATAATATGTCTGTTAAGTGATGAATACCCACCGGACCAACAAGAAGACCTTAGTAAACAGTGGTCGCCCACCATGACATTACTGGGCCAGGACCAAGACTGCAGAAATCTGGGCCTGCAGACCTGTTTATGGGGTTTGTTGCTTGTGTGGATGTCATATAGGGACTATTATCTTCTTCATTGGAGAATGGGTGACACTGGTGAATAGAGTTTCTCTTCATTCATATAATACTGTACTCCATAAATCCTGACTGTAAGTGCATGTTAGTTTTCTTCTGGTATTTTTTCACTCCTCCTGCTACTATTTGTGATTACTTTTCTAGTTCTGAACTGAACGTTTGATATTCCAAAGGAGGACACGTCTATGAACACTATTTTGAATGGTTCAAGGAGTTGTTAAGCTTTCACTTCAATTTCCAGCACCTTGCATTATTATAGATTGAAAAAACAGTACCAGTCTGCCAGTGTTTCTTGTGTATGTGGGCTGCTGGACGTGTTTCATTCAAAATGATGGAAAGAACAATGGGGGCATAATATTTGATTTTTGGTTCTTTAGAATCAAAAGATTCTTTAGATTTGATTCTTTTTTTTTTTTAAACAAATGTCCTTTACTTGAGAGCAAATAAGCTTCATTTTTTTAAATGTATTTATTTTATTTTATTTATTTTTGGCTGCACTGGGTCTTCATCGCTGCACGCAGGCCCTCTCCAGCTGCAGCGAGCAGGGGCCACTCTTCGTTGCGGTGTGGTGCGCGGGCCTATTGCTGTGGCCTCTCTTGTTGCGGAGCACGGGCTCTAGGCGCACGTGCCTCAGCAGTTGCGGCATGCGGGCTCAGTAGCTGGGGCGCACAGGCTCAGCCGCTCTGCGGTATGCGGGATCCTCCCGGACCAGGGCCCGAACCCACGTCCCCTGCATTGGCAGGCGGACTCCCAACCACTGCACCACCACGGAAGCCCCTCTTTTTTGTAAAAAAATAATAATAAATTTATTTTTAGCTGCGTTGGGTCTTTGTTTCTGCGCGCGGGCTTTCTCTAGTTACGGCGAGCGGGGGCTACTCTTTGTTGCGGTGTGCGGGCTTCTCATTCCGGTGGCTTCTCTTGTTGCGGAGCACAGGCTCTAGGCGTGCGGGCTTCAGTAGTTATGTGCAGGCTCAGTAGTTGTGGCGCACGGGCTTAGTTGCTCCTTGGCATGTGAGATCTTCCCGGACCAGGGATGGAGCCTGTGTCCCCTGCATTGGCAGGCAGATTCTTAACCACTGTGCTACCAGGGAAGTCTCCTAGATTTGATTCTTGAATCAAATCATTTCACTAAATACATAATAGATGGCTATTAGATTCTCTGTAACTTATCCTTTACATTTAAGTTACTGCATTTGAAAACTTTAAACTTCCTCTGGTATAGGACTTCTATGGGGCATGGTTATTCCCAGTTAATATGTTATTTCTTGGGAGGAAGTTAAGTCCTTGAGTTCTTCTTTGTAACCCCATTGAGCCTAGCACAGTCTCTATATTTAGCAGGAGATTAACTAGCGTATCTTGCTTGAATTAATTATTGTCTAGTTACCGAAAAGTACACATGCTGTTCTGAACACTTAACACAATAGAATATACACATACATAGAGAAAGATACACTCAAATATCACCTCCTCACTGAAGCCTGACCCACAAGAAATGATTAGGACCCTCTGTGATATAGTCCCTCAGCACTTCTCACATTTAATTTGGAGCAACTTAAAATTTTGTTTGTAATAATAGATGCATTTTTGTACCCAGGACAACTTGGGTATTATTCTCCCATACATCTACTGCTCACTTGTAAACTTAACACAGTAGAATGTACACATAGAAAAAATAGATACAGAGAAGCGTCTGCTTTATTGACTGGCAAAGCATAAAGAATTTCATATTTGTTCTTGAAATCTCCCACTGTAGTGTTGGAAATGTGTCCACATAGTTTAAAACAAATGAGAAAGTAGAAAGTTGAAAGCTGTATTAGCGTAGCTGCAAATGAGAGCAAACTGGGCTCTCCTCCAAGCTCCCTTGAGACGGAATTATACCATGTAATGTGCATCTGCGCTCCTTGGATGCTACTGAGCTGAGCTCTTTGCCAATTTAATTCCATACGTATTTATTGAACATTTATTATATTCTCAGGCATAACCTTGTTGATGTGGATGATTTAAAAGATGATTAATACTAACTCACACCCCTTAGATTAAAACAATGACAAAAAAAAAGTGTTGGCTAGGATGAGGAGAAATTGGAACACGTATGCACTGTTGGTATGAGCGTAAAATGGTACAGCTGCTATGGAAAACACTATGGTGGTTTCTCAAAAAGCTGAAAATAGAATGACCATATGATCCAGCAATTACACTTCTTGGCATATATCCAGAAGAACTGAAAGCAGGGTCTTGAAATTTTGTACACCCATATTCATAGCAGCATTATTCGTAATAGCCAAAAGGTGGAAACAACCCAAGTGTCCACCCATGGATGAATAGATAAAATGTGGCATATACATATAATGGAATATGATTCAACCTTAAAAAGGAAGGAAATTCTGACATATGCTACGACATGGATGAACCTGGAGGGCCTTATACTAAGTGAAATAAGCCAGTCACAAGAAGAAGACGTATACTGTGATTCCACTTAAATGAGGTACCTAGAATTGTCAAATTTATGGAGACAGAAAGTAGAAAGATAGTATCCAGTGGTTGGGGGCAGAGGGGAGTGGGAAGTTATTGTTTAATGGGTATAGAGTTTCAGTTTTGCAAGATAAAATGAGTTCTGGTGATTTGTTGTACAACAATGTGAATGTACTTAACACTACTGTACACTTTAAAATGATGAAGGTAAAAGTCGTTTTGTATATTTTACAGCCTCCCCCCCCCCACACACACCCCAATTAAGGCACAGTTCCTGCCTTTAAATGCTTTACAATCTCTTAGTGGTGATGAAGTGATTGAGGTTATACTTACTTGAGTGGAAAACTAAAGGATAAGGAGCTAGCTAGATACAGAGAAGAGAAGGAAAAGTGGTAGAAGGCTCTGGGAGAGGCACGTAGAGAAACTAGATGCTAGGATGGCTGAAGCTCAGAGGATGTGCTAGGTAGACAGTGATATCAGATGAGCCTGGAGAGGGAGGCAGGGTCCATATTTCTCAGAAATTTCTAGGCTATGTTACAGAATTTAGCCTTTAACCCAAAGCCTGACATTGACTGAATGCAACTGAATGTATCCCTGATTAGGTGTTGCACAAATCCATGTAATTCTTAGCTTCCCAGACTTGGGGGCCACTGACCTGCTTGCGACCTCAGTCTCGTCCCCACTTCACAGTGCCATTTATGACGGGCTAAGGAGTAATAAGTAATTCCATGATGGTGTCCAAGTACTCTTAGAATTAGACAGTCCCTGGTAATTGGACTTCTTACTTGTTGCTCCTGAGATTCAGTCTCCTCCTGGACTCCAGTGTTCATTTTTTCCCCCCATTTTATTGAGGCATAAATGACAAATAAAATGGTAAGTTATTTAAAGTGTACAATGTGATGGTTTGATATACATTGTGAAAGGATTCCCTCTATTTACCTTTTTTTTTTTGGTGAGAACATTTCAGTTCCATTCTTTTAACAAATTTCATTTGTACAATACAGTGTTATCAACTGCAGTCACCATGTTATATGGTGGATCCTCAGGTCTTATTCATCTTCTAACTGAAAGTTTGTGCACATGTAAGTGATAACAGGTAGTAGTTGTCTCTCTCTCTGTCTGACTTAATTCACTTAGCATAATGTCCTCTGGGTTTATCCATTTTTTACCAAACGACAGCATTTCTTTCTTTTTGAAGGCTGAATAATATTCCATTGTATGTTTGTATACCACGTTTTCTTTATCTATTGATTCGTTAGTGGACACTTGTTTTCATACGTTGGCTATTGTGAATAATGCTGCTATGAATGTGAGAGTACTGATATCTCACTCAGATCTTGATTTCAGTTCTTTTGGATATATATGTGGAAGTGGGGTAACTCTCTCATATGGTAGTTCTGCTTTAAATTTCTCAATTAAAAGTATTTCTCCCATACTTTTTACCATAGTGGCTGCACCAATTTACATTCCCACCAACAGTGTACAAATGTTTTCTTTTCTCTGCATCCTCACACACATTTGTTCTTTCTTTCTTTTGGATAATAGCCATTCTAATAGGTATGAGGTGATATCTCATTGTGGTTTTGCTTTGCCTTTCCTTGATGGTTAGTGATGTTGAACACCTTTTCATGTACCTGTTGGCCATTTGCTTGTTGTCTTTGGAAAAATGTTTATTCAAGTCCTTTGTCCATTTTCAAATTAGGTTATTTGACTTTTTTACTATTGAGTTGTGTGAATTTCTTCTTTATTTTGGATATTAACCCCTTATTGGATATGCAGTTTGCAAATATTTTCTCCCACTCTGTACGTTGCCTTTTTACTTTGTCGATGGTTTCCTTTGCTGTGCAGAAGACTTTTAGTTTGATATAGTCTTGCTTGGACTCTAGTGTTTAAAATCAACTTTTGCCTTGCTCCCTGATTGAGTCCTTGCCTGGTTACCTGCCTAGGACATCACTTTTCTCCTAGGAGAGGGACCATTCTTGCCAGTTACCCTCTCCCGAGTGATTGCTTGTTTGTATGGATTCTTAAGTATGACTTTTCCTCAAAAATTTCATTACTGTGCTCTGCTAACATTGTTAATTAACCTTTGAACCTCTATACTAACTTCTTGATGGGAACCTAAATATATATAAAGCATTTTCTTTTTCTAGAGGTACTATAATCTAGCGGAGAGGGTACAGATAACTTTCTAATTCAAATCAAACTGCACTGAGTGTTGTGAGAGTAGTGTAAATTAATAATTCTTTGGGCACATAAGAAAACCATTCTTATGGGGGAGGATGGGGAGAAATTAGAGAAGGTTTCATATAGGAAGTGCAAATGTCATTTGGGTCCTGAAGGATGAATAGAATTTTGACATTAGGAGAAGAGAAGTGAGTAGAGAAAGAAAAATCTGGCAAAAAGAACAAAACGAGTAGTACCTAGCATTGTTCTGATACATAATTAGGGAGAGTCAAATATTTGTTTAGTGAATGGACGAGTGAATGAAGAAGAGAGTGGGATGAGGAAGGGGGAGTAGTCAGAGATGACTCATTGTTGCTAACTTGGAAATGCCAAGACTCAGTGGAGAAGTGGCAGATTGGGGGGAGGGGGATGGTAGAGGAAGAGGGTTATTTAGCACGTGGTAAATTTGAGGTGTCAGGGCATCTCTGAGAGGTTAAAGCATTCTGAGAGCTCAGCTTTAGCATAACTGAGCAGCTCATGGAAGGGAGAAAAAAGACAGTGAGGGGGAGTTTTACAAAAATTTAGGTTAAAATGACAGTCTAAATTATGGTCTTGGGAATATATAGTAAGGAAGGAATGATAAGATTTTCTAATAAAGAATTTTTATGAGGATGTTATCTGAAGAAAAGAAATCTGAATGTAGACTACATATAATGATTTAAAAAAAATTTAAAAACCAAATAAGCTAGAAGAAATATCTTAATACTCAGGTCTCCATCCACTCATGACTGCATTTTTCAGAATCACAAGCATTTAATTATCTACTTTTCAGCTCCTCAGTGACAAAATAGAACACTGTTTAAGGAAAAGATAACCAGATCAACCTTATATGTATAAAATAAGAACTATTTCAGGGAGATAACTTACTCTACTTGAGTTATGTTTTGAATTAAGCTGTGAACCAGATACTTAAATTACTTTTCAGGAGTTTGGGTTAAAATATGAAGCTAAGCAGGAATTACTGGAAGTTCTATATTAAATGTAAAACACATGATCTTTAACAGTAACCAATGAATGAATGTAGCATTTGGTGGGTTTTAATGTAAATCAATAAAAGTAGTGAAAGTATTGTTGTAATCAGCAAAGTTCAAATTACTGAATTCTAGTGAAAGAAAAAACCAGTAAGTAGCTAAGCTTTTTGTCGTTAGAGGGCTTAAGTATTCTGAAATTAAAATGGAGTTGAATGCTGTCTTCTGTTTGTTTGTGGAGAAAACACTGGACCTACTTACTTCAAGTAGGTAACAAGATAAAACCAAATAAATTTGGGCAATCTTTCTAATCAAAGCATTTTATGCTATAGAAGAGATTGAGACAAACATAGAAGGTGACCAGGACTTTATTTTTAAAACAAACAAAATAACTAGTCACATGGAGAACCTGAAATATACTGAATTACGTGGCTGGAGAAGTAAAAAGAACAGCTCCGTAAGCTTGGTGTCATAGGACCTGCTGTGTATCTCTACACTGCCATTCATTGCTTTTGTGACCTAATAAGTATGAGGTCATTATCCTCTTTAGAACATAATTTCTTAACCTGTAAAATGAGGGGGAGGAGGGTTTGCCCCACTGACATTAAAGTTATGTAAAAGCACTATGGAATATAAGGTGTTATGTCAAGCTAAAAGCTCCCAGAAAGCAAAAGTGAAGGTTTAACTCTAGAGTAAAATTTTGATTAGAAACCATATTATCTCATCAGCCAAGATGATCACGGTTTCATAGCATTAATATTGGACAGAGAATATATATCCAAGTAAAAATTATAGGCCCAAGTTGATAACAAATACAGAAAGGAGCAAAGAAGAGTTCTGTGTTTTTTGTTTTCATCAGGTTGTACATGCTTATGAGATGTTGTAAATGTTTAGCAAGGCAAGTTTAAGATTGGAAGGTTTTTTTGGTTAAACAGGACTAAGTGGCTATAATTTTAAAAAAGCACAAGGATAATTTTTAAAATATCTGGAAATGTAGTATAAGTGAATCATACAATTGATTATATAGGTAAACACTGATTTCTATCATTGGAGGATGCACTGCTTCCCGTCATGTGGGTAACAGCAATGAGTATATGGGAGGGGGAACTAGAATACCAGATTGCAATCCTTGTACAATCACTCTCTGAGCTGTTCAGTCTATTTCTTCATCTGAGAAATGAGATTAATAATAAAGCATTTCTCACAGGGTAGTTGTGAAGATAAAATGAATCAATATAAATTTAGTGAACCATAAAACTCTATTCAGCAGACATATTTATCACCAAAAATATGTCCAGCAGTGTGTTAGTTATTGGAGATGCAATGATAATTGGATGTAGCTTGTGTCCTTAAAGAATTCACAATATAATGGCTGGGCACCTTATTGTGCTGTCTTGTTGCCATTTAGAGATGTGTGCAGAGTGATTTTGCAGCACAGAGGAAGGAGCATTGAACCCAGAGATATTTTCTAGAGAAAGATATTGAAGACAGAATCATAGTATAAAACAACACACAGATTTTAGTTATTAAGATTTACACCCATAAAGTGGTGAATGATAAAGAAATTACCAAGTTATTTAAATACGAAATTTAAAATGTGAAATTAAAAATAAAAATATGAAATTAAAAATTAAATAAAACAAATCCAGCACACAAACCAGCCATGTTATTATTGGATAAAAAGTAATGCACTGAAACTTTTGATAAACTGTAAATTTATGAGATAATTCAAGGCCTTAAAGAAAAAGCAGAAATGCCTACTTCTGACTGAAGAAGAAATACGTGGATACCAAGTAATAATACATGAAATTTGTTTACTCAGTCCGTATATTTATTAGATATCTCAGGATAGACATTCTGTTCTTCCACCTCTACACAAAGGCATAATGGTTGATGATAATATGATGGACATAATCCTAGGGTCAATTTCAGGGCCCATATTGTTGTTCTACTTTATTCCTACTAATAAAGCATATATCTGAGATGTATATTTATATTGAATAAAAGCAACTCATAGAATTAATAATAGAATTTGGTAAGTTAGCCAAATATACTTCACATAAACAAAAGTAATCAATTTATTTTCTTTATTCTAATAAGAGATACCTAGAAACACAACTTTTATAATAGTGACAGAATTGTAAAATACTTAGAAGTAAATTTATCCAGAGGAGTAGCAGACCTATGCAAAAAAAAATAATGACATATAATTAAAACCATAAAGCAAACTTTGAATAAAGGAACAGACATATCATATTCTTAGATGGGGGAGGCATATAATGAAAATGTCAACTTTCCCCAAATTAACATATATATTTAATACAATTTCATTGGGAATCCCAACAGCTTAATTTTTTTTAACTGGATAAAATGATTTTATAGTTCATATGGAAGAATAAATGGTTGAGAACAGACAATAAAAATGTGAAAAAGAAGACTATGGAGACATTTTTCATATCAGATAAAAGAGCTCGCTATAAGCCCTCTGTAGTCAAATCATTATAAGAATAGATGAATGGATTAGTAAAAAAGAAGAGAATAGTGAAAATGGTAAATATAAGGAATTAATATTCACAAACATGGTGACTTCTGTGTCTTCTGCAAGAGAATAAAAATGGATCCCCTTCTTATGCCATATACAAAAATAAATTTCACACAGATTAAAATGTAAAAAGTTAAATGTATAAATGACTCCAAAAATATAGGGGTTAGGGAAACCTCCTTAACCAAGATGAATAACCTACTCATTATGTACAAAGAAAAAAGAAAAGTTTTATTTAATCACTTGAAAATTGAAAACCTATGTATGGAAAACAAAAAAAAATTGATAAACACACAGTAGACCTGGAAAATATATGTAGTCATGGTGATTAATATTTATACAGTTAAGAAAATTTGCAAGACGAAGGTAAACAACCCAAGAAAAATGGGAAAATGTTATGAATATATGATTCACAGAAGAGCAAATACAAATGGTCAACAAACATATGAAAGGATGCTCAAATCTAAATGTAGAGAAATGGAAATGAAAGTAAAAATGAGATATAACTTCATAACTATTAGAATAGCAAAATTTGAAAGAGACTAGTAATACAAATTATTGGTAGGGATATAGAAAAAGGGTTATTCATATATTGCTGATGGAAATAGCCACTTCAGAGGTCGTTTGAAAAAAATTAGAATTGTAGTGTTGGGAATTTATACCATAGAAATAAAAGCACCTACTTATAAGTAAATATTTATTAAAGTATTTTGTCCTGTTGAAAATCAGAAAATAAAGTACCCATCAGTAGCATATATATATATATGTATATAGGTATATGTATATATGTATATATATATATGTGTATGTATGTATAGTTTGGAATAATATGCAGCCATTAAAAAGAAAATATTAGTGTCATAACTTGGAGAGATTTCCATGAGATATTATTGTGTTAAGAAAAGAGAAGTTTAATAATATGGCTCATTTTTGATAAAACAATGAAATGCAAATTGTATATATGTATCTGTACATATATTTGTGTGCACATGTAAGTCTGTATAGGATTATATGAGAAAATAAGAAAGAATACACACCTAGGTCGGCTAAGGATCAAGGGTGGGGTGCTGTTGTAGATGGAGGCTGGAGGAGGTGGGTGAAGGGTAAGGGGATGTGGGAAGCTGAGTAAAAAGGGAAATGATGAAAAGGAGACTGCCCTTCCCAAAAGTGTGAGCCACATTTATGCATTTATATGTGTGTATGTATGCATAATTAAAAGTGTTAGCAAACTAAAGAAGAAATTATCAAAATGTGAGAGAAATGGTACTCACAGGTAACTATGAATTTGCCTACGTTTGCAAAAGAAGTCATTTATAAATTTTAATGTTTTATTTTTTTAACGAATTACTTGTGATGCATCTCAAAACTCAAGCCACAGTTAAGAATCACTATTCTGAAGCAGGGGTTTCCCATATTTTTCATCTCATAGCACATGTAGGAAATGATATTTGCTTGGAACACTGGGGCACTGGAGGAGGCTGTTTGTAGCTCAGACCAGATGTGCCGAGGGTCTCTGCACTCCTGGAAGCCACGTACTCTGCTGTCCAGGGGGAGAGATTCTCTTTCAGAGAACCACAGAGGTAAGGTGTCTTTGTGGCTATTCAGAATGCTGTGATTTCTATTTTAATAATCGATTACTTTCTATTTTACTTAACCAGGAATCCCATTGTTACATATGGATTATGCTAGCTCATGCTAAGTTTTTAAAAACTGGGTTACAAATCTTTATATCCTATAGCCCAGATTTCTCCCCTGGGTAACATATTCTCAAAACAAACATTGCATGAATGCTGAAGAAAGAGGTGTCTATGGTTCATTCATTCTTAATATTTAATTTTTCAAGAATTCACTTCTGAATTTTATCTTTCCAACTGAACTTAGAATTTTGCCAGGAACACTCTAATATAATAAGGGAATCATGTTTGCCAAATGTCTCGGCCAAGATTGCTTTCTACTTTCTTTTTTTTAATAAATGTATTTATTTAATTTATTTATTTTTGGCTGCGTTGGGTCTTCATTGCTAGCGCGGGTTTTCTCTCAGTGAGGCTAGCAGGGGCTACTCTGCGTCGCAGTGCGTGGGCTTCTCATTGTGGTGGCTTCTCTTGTTGCCGAGCACGGGCTCTAGGCGCTCGGGCTTCAGTAGTTGTGGCACGTGGGCTCAGTAGTTGTGGCTCACGGGCTCTAGAGCACAGGCTCAGTCGTTGTGCACAGGCTCAGTTGCTCCACAGTGCTTTCTACTGTTAATTACAGAAAACCGGACTATACTGGTTTAATATTTCTCACATAACAGGAAGTCTGGAGGAAGCAGCCCAGAGTTGCATCAAGAGTTACATGTTTTCAACAACATCCTGGGCTCTTTCTTTCTGTTCCACCATCTTCAGCATGTGGCTTTCATCCCCATGGTCACAATTAGGATTCGTTGTGTTCAGAAAGAAGTGGGAGAGGGAGGCAGTGCCTACATTTGAAAAGTAAAAACAGTCCCAAAACTTTCCAGCGGACTTTCCTTTATATGTTGTTGTTCAGAACCATGTAACATGTCATACCCAGCAACAAGGGAGATTTAAACTTCAGGCTGAATACATGGTAACAAAGACTCTTTGACCAAACTTTAGTTAGGCTCCTCTGAGTCCTCTTCTTGACTAGTCCTCGACTTTGGCCCCCATCCTGTTTTCGGCCTGCCCAGCCCAGTGTTAGCAATAAATCCTGTTAAGTCATTTTAGTGAGAATTCCCCCACCCTTGGTATTTGATCACATTCCTCATCTCCCATCTTTGATGTACAAATCCTTGACTTGTCTTTAGCCAGAATCCTATTAGGTTAGTTTAGCAAGAATCCTCTTATCTTTGATGTTTCCTCTCTATAATTTTTTATCCACTGGCCCCCTCAACTCTGTTCTTTGCCTATAAATCCCCAGCTGTCTTTGCTGTGTTTGGAACTGAGTCCGATCTCTGTCCCCTATTGCAATATCGCTATTACTATCGTCTTGGATCACCTCTTCCTTATTATTTGAACAAATGTCAGAATAATTTTTTCTTTAACAATGGCCACCCTGAACAGAAGAAGAATTCTGTTAGCTAAGAAGAGAAGAATGGGTATGGAAAAGCAACTAACAGTGCCTGCGATACCAAACGTCTTATTCTAAACACTAGTCATTTATATTTGAGGGGCAAATGTGACATGAAGTATAAATCCTTGTGAGTTTGGGACTTACATTTAACTTCCATCTCTGTCAGTGATATACCTGGGAATTCAGTAACATAAAGCTTATAAAACTTTCTACCTACATATTTTGCAGGAGTATTGTGCAGTTTAATTAGCTAATGGTTATAAAATGATTTGAAGAAAGTTACTGAAAGTACATAATGCTTTGTTAGATAATGTGCGCGTAATTTCAGAGAATCTGGATAACTGTCAAGTAATTAAAGGCAAATGCACTGTAGATGCTGTTATGTGATTTCCATTAGTGCTCATCAGAGGTTGTCACACCCATTGAGGAAAGCGGATCTCATACTGTTCTGAAATGTTTTTTGAAAAATCCTTACTCCTCTTTTAAAATCACTTTCACCATCTGCTGGTAAAAGAATTGAGATGACTGCCTGTGAACTTAGCAATTAAATATGCTAATACAGTAGCTGGAGAAAATGTCACACCTGTTTTTAAAAAACAACAACAGACAAAACAAAATTCCACTACCACCCCCAAACCAAAAACACACCATCTGGTTTTCTGTGAAAACAAAATTTCAGATTCCTAAAAAAAAAACCCAACTACATTTTCAGGTATCATTATGCATACTGAAAATGTAGTCATTTTATCCCTCTTAATTTCTCAAAAAATTGGCATTTCAAGGCAGAGAGTCGGCAGACCAATATTACTGTGTGTTTTCCTTCCCCTTTTTGGAATTCAAGAAGATGGAGGAAGGGAAGAAACATGATCGTGAAAGAATTGTTCAATTTTACTTTGTCAGTGAAATCTTTAATCCACCTACAAAAGACACGTATCTGTCTCTATTGAAGACATATTAGTTGTTGAAAATGAGCATGTATAAATCCAATAAAGGGGTACATTGCTAAAGAATTCTTTACTTTATAAAAGAATCTACTGAGACAGAATGCAATAAAATGGAGTCCTTTGATCCTGACAGGGGTTCCTGAAAATCTTTAGCAAGTACAGGACAAAAACAATTTAAAAAAAATCTAACTAGCTACCCTTCATAAATTAGTAGGCTACTAGAACCTAGCTTTCTGATCATCGTTATTCATGTGTTAATGTCTGCCACTAAATCTCATGTTCTCAACTTAACAGAGAAATTGTGATTGAGACTAAATTAAAGTATTTGTGTATATTATTGAGCTATTTAAATTTTAAAATCACTAAAATTATATCATTAAATTTGGGACATTATGAGGGCTTCCTGGCACCAGGAAAACTGGTATAAATAAAATCACCATATGTGCTTGCTTGATTCATGGTTCAGTCACCATATCTACTACTCCAATGTCCAGTGTGAGAGCCATGCAACGTTGTAAATTAAGCAGTTTGTGAAATCAATGGATTTCCAATTTTGTAGTCCCTTGCAGAAAAACTCAACCCTCCTCTTCACTATATATTAAATTTAAAGTTAATTTGATACACATTTTGATTAAATTTAATCTTTCTAGAAACATCTGTTGTATGAAGGTAAATATAGGGTAATATTGTACTTTGTTTTTTTGTCTAAATAATATAGTTAACATGTGTGCACAACCAATCTATGTTAATACTTTCTCCAAATTAAGCAATAAATATCAGCTAGTAAGGTCATAATCCAGATATTTTATTACTCTAATAATATGTGGAATTTAAGACACTATTTTTAGTAAAACCAATATTATTTCCAGGTACTGTAGTCTACTACATCGAGACCCTCAATATAACCTTTACTGGGATGATGATGTGTGTGTATTCAGGGAAGGTTATATTACCCTGGTACTTGTGAGCTTCTTAGAGCTATAAAATAAATGAAGACTTCAAGTTAATAAATGTTTTCTGTGGTTTAATGATTTCATGTAGGTCAACGAACCCTGAAATAGGGCTTGCTACAGAAAAAATATTCAAGTGGAAATATCTGTGTGGTAATGTAATAGCTAGAGATTTTTATTTTGTCCTAGTTTCTAATACTAAAAGTCGCCTAGCATCATTTATGTACACACGTTTCCCTTTTTGCACCAAATTGAAATTACACTTAACACTGTAGTAAGTAGCTAACCCAAGAGAATTCAGCACCATTTGGACAAAGTTTTAGAAAGGACGCTGATTATCTTCTCTGTCCACTTTCCTCACCAAAATCATATTGTCTTTTCAGCTCATTGCACCCCACCTATGTATCTCCAAGCAGTAATACCAAAGGTATTTCTCCAAGCAGTATTACCAAAGGTATATATCTCCAAGCAGTATTACCAAACGTATTTTGTGTATAGAGTTCCCCCACCAAAGGGGAACACATGCTAATAGATGAGCTGAGTCAGAAGGAGAGACTAATTGCCCCGAGGCTGCGCTTCAGGGGTAAGGCTGGAGGAACAGGCAGCCATGGACTCCTTGGTTTAGACACCTCACAGATGCTGGGAGGAACAGCTGGCCATGAGGATGTGCAATGGAATGGTGCATTGGACCTTGGCAGACGTAGCTTTGTGGCCCCAGGGTTCTGGGCCAGAAGCCCTTGTGGCTGCTCTGGGGCTCTTCTGGCTCCTGGAAGACTGTAGATTTTCAGCCTGCTCATGCGCAGTTCTCCCCCAGTTCTGGCCTTGGGCGCGTCTTCTCCGGCTAAGCCTTCAGATCACAGCCCTTTCACCCACCTGGCCTGTCCTCTGGGGCGAGGCCCCTCCACACTGACTTTGACGTGGGGGTGAGGAGTGTTGAAGGGGGCGCATGGAGAAGGATTGGTGTGTGCATGAAAGGTGGTATGAGCCAGACGCTTTCCAGATGATTCTGTGAAGAGGGGCCTCTGGCCCCACCCACACACCCAGGTGTTTCTCTCTGATGACTCCCCTGCTGGGCTCCTGTAATTTTCCAAGATCCTGTGAGATTGGGCTTCCTTTGGGAAGATTGATCATGGCTGCAAGGCTTCCACCTGATTAAGCGGTTTTCTGAGTTGTTTTTGATCCTCTGGGCATCCCAGCCTATCTTCTCCCTGTCCTTTCATCAGGACCCAAAAAGGAAAAAGAAAAAAAAAAAAATTATAGGGTTAAAGTAGGATACACGTAGGAAAAATATTGATTGACCGTGGTCTAACCTATACTATAAATGAGATGCCTCTTGTTTTCTAAGCAATTAACTTGAATTTAGGTTTACCTATTACAAACTCCAAATGCTACCTAAGTGGTATTCCACTCTCCCTTTCTACCTCACCAAAAAAAAAAAAGTAGAATAAATGTTCTCTCTAGAATCTTGGGTGGACTTTTCAAAAACACTTACTAGCTCCCATCAGTAGGTCTGCAGTTGCTTTAAATTCATACTTTAACTTCAGCGTCTTTATTAAACTAATTTCTAAACCTTTATTTCTAAGTAAGTTCAGGTAATGGTAGATCTAAGAAAGTAGGACCTTTGTTAATATGCTTTTCAAAAAAGCGCATGTAGTGACTTATCAGTGAAATACCTATTTCTGTGACTGATTTTGTCACACTTTGTCTTCTCTGTGTCTCTGTGACATATGACTTTCTGTGGTATTGAAACCACACAACTCAGACCGGGACTTGAACCCATTGTCTTTTAATTGAAATCACACACCTTCGCTCAGGACTTAATGAAGCTCAAGCTCTTTATGTCTCATTGCAGAAAGAATCCAATGAGAGACAAAATGATCGGTAAGAACTGGTCTATTTAGAGAGATACACATTCCATAGACAGAATGCAGTCTGTCTCAAAAGGCTAGAATGGCTCTAGGGTGTGGGGTTGTCTGGGAAAGTGAGAGCTGACCCGTAATATGCGGTGGTTAGTTTTTATGGGTTGGGTAATTTCATAGGCTAGTAAGTGGGATGATTATTCTAATTATTTCAGGGAAGGGGCAGGGATTCCCAGGATTTGGGCCACAGCCCATTTTCTGTCCTCTTACGGTCAGCCGTGGAACTATCATGGCGCCTGTGGGTGTGTCATTTAGCATATGCTAGTGAATTACAATTAGCATATAATGAGGCTCAAGGTCTACTGGAAGTCAAATCTTCTGCCATCTTGGCTAGTTGGTTGAAAGAATCCAATGAGAGACAAAATGATCGGTAAGAACTGGTCTATTTAGAGAGATACACATTCCATAGACAGAATGCAGTCTGTCTCAAAAGGCTAGAATGGCTCTAGGGTGTGGGGTTGTCTGGGAAAGTGAGAGCTGACCCGTAATATGCGGTGGTTAGTTTTTATGGGTTGGGTAATTTCATAGGCTAGTAAGTGGGATGATTATTCTAATTATTTCAGGGAAGGGGCAGGGATTCCCAGGATTTGGGCCACAGCCCATTTTCTGTCCTCTTACGGTCAGCCGTGGAACTATCATGGCGCCTGTGGGTGTGTCATTTAGCATATGCTAGTGAATTACAATTAGCATATAATGAGGCTCAAGGTCTACTGGAAGTCAAATCTTCTGCCATCTTGGACCTAGTTGGTTCTAACCAGTTTATGTCGTATCCTCAATGGCTATGTCATTCTTTTAAAGGTTGTGTCCTGCTCCTTTCCCTCCTGTTTCAGTACTACATTTGTCCAACCATGCCCTCATGTTTTGCTGAGGAAGACACTGACGGAGGCTCCCCCAATATTACGGAAGTCATGAAGCTGTTATATAGTGTGTGTTACTAACAAATAACTTACTAGCTGAAGTCACACTGCTTATTAATCATACACGTGTGTGTGTGTGTGTGTGTGTGTGTGTGTAGGCTAAAATCCCACAGAAATGTAGCAAATAAATAATGATGGAAGCTGTAAGAAATGTGAATTTCTCAGTGAGTGATTGGCAGTAGTTATCAGTCTCAGGGAAATGCTGAACATAGCTGCATTTCATTTGTTCTTATCCTACGGTGTAACTTCGTTGAAATTACACCTTTTCTGAGTTACTGTTACTCAACTATTTTCCTGACTTGAAAGCCAGTGCTAACTTGTACCTGTTTTCCAATGGATTAGCATCTTTTGCATTTAACTTCTTGTTACAAAGACCTATAATTCAACTGAAATAACCACCTGAGAAATACAGACTAGGTGGCTGGTGGAAATACAAAGTGACAGGACTTTTTTTAAGGGGAGTGTCATTTTTTCTTTGGAAAATGCAAACATACAATGCCTTTGCATAGTGCTTTCAGGTGGGGGCAGTGGGTTCTCAGGACACTGGAGTAGCTAAATCTTTATTTAGTGTTCCTCTAACCTCCAGAAGAGCCTTATTGCTTCATGGAGAAATGATAAACATGGACAGGAGATGGGATGAAGAGACACTCTGTAGTTTTGCTTTGGGTAAGTGTTTGTGCTTTATTATTGACTACTAAATTAAGACAAATCTAGCTAGACTTGTCTTGTCTTATACTAGTCTCCTGGTACTCTGTGTTCTAGCTAAATTTCTTCCCCCCCAGCCCCTTCAGTATGCTCAATTCTTCCAATACGTGTAACTCTTCTTTGCCTTAGTTATACTGTGTCTTTAGCATAGAACTTTCCTTGTACTATTTCCACTTGTCGTAATTCTTTTTATCTTTCAAGGTCCATTTAAAATATCACCTCCTGTGTGAATCCCTTTCTTATCTCCTTCATCAGATATGTTCTTTATCTCTCATTTGGACTCCTAAAATAATTTGTTTGTACTTCTCACAGAGGTTTATAGTCTACCTTATCTACTCTTTATTTTTGTTCCTATCTCATTCCTTCCCATGGAACACTGTAAAATAATGAAAACAGAAGCCATTTATTAAATTTATTTGAGTACCCAACCAACAAGAATTTAAGGCCACGTAATTAAGCAGAAATTGTGTATAGATCCATACGTAAAATAGCTCCAGAAGACTCATGTCATATTAAACATTTTCTCAAAATTCACATTTACTTAAGTAAAATCACTTGTGAAAGACATAACCTTGTGCCAGTCAGAATAAAATGACATATTTAAAAATTGGTCTTGGTTCTCTGGGCTACTTTAACAGATCATATTTTTCTATTTTTACAAAACATAAAGGAGGAGAAATGATCTAAAAAAGTTCATCTTGGGTGCAAAACCAAAACCACTTGACTTTTTTATGGCTACATAAATAATCAAATATATATAGAAACTTAGGGAGTATGCCTGATTCTGGAACATGTAAATGATTTCTCTTAAACTATCATATATCTCAAAAATTCTCTGTAGCTTTAGATATACAATTTGTAAGGCAATGAAAAGAATACTAAAGATTAACAAATTGGAAAACTGTTACTGAACCAAACTTGGGTCTGCTTGCTCACGAACACTAAAGCCAGTCTACTGATTGTGGTGAAGGAAAGTGCAGCATTTATTATAAGGTGCTCTACAAAGAGTCTGGCACAGATATGATCAAAAAGCCCAAACTCCCCATTGGGTTTCAGGAAAACATTTTTAAAGGCCAGGTGAGGGAGGGAAGTCTCAGGGTATGTGGATTAGCTGGTACACAATTCTCCAGTCGGTTGATGGTGAGGTAACAGGGCCCTGTCACAGAGGTTAACATCGTCAGTCCTTAGGCTCCAGTAGGCCTGGGGGCTATATGTTCATGGTCATTAAGTAGTTAAATTTGGTGGAGATTTTGGCATCTGTAAAACAACTCAGGAAATGTGCAGCAGATACTATTATCTAGGTACTTCTAAAGCAGAGGATATGGGGGAGGGGGTCTGTCCCAGGAAGGCCCCATAGGGTCTTGTTCCATTACAAAATCATGGTGTAGATAAATGAATATGTGAATGAAAAAACGTTGCCTGCCGTATCAGTGAACAAAGGATGTTGCAGCCTTCAAGCCACTACAGCTGCCTCCCCTCACCCCCCACAGTGAACCCTGAGGGAACTCAGGATGGGAAAGAACAGGATGCAGGCTCTAGATAGCTAAGGTGTATATCAAAGGAATGATGTCAGTGAGCCAGACTCTTCCATCTTTCCAAACATAGAAAAGTCTCATTAACTTGAGAGATCTCATTAACTTGAGATGTCTGCTTTTCTTTAATTAACGGTAATCTTTTGATGTTCCAACTACCTGGTCTTTGTTGCAAAAACCTCTGTATATCCTGGCTCCTCCCTAACCTCTTCAGACAAGCCCCTCAGGGCTATTCTGAGAGGCTGCCTCCCAGGCTTGAAATCCTCAGAAAGTCTGACAAATAAAACATAATTTTCAACTTTTAGGTTGTTTTTTTTTTGTTTTTTCAATCAACAAATATATGTATGTAGTAATATTCTGTAAATAGCAGAGTGTAAGTATCGTGTTTCTGAAAGCCTTTCTGTTTCCAGTGGGCTTGTCTTTGTCAGTTCTTGGAGTTTTTGGTTTGATCCCAGGAAGATAAGGATTTAGCAACTGGAAATCTAGGGAAGAATAAATTAATTTGAGTCAATTAAAAAAAAAAGAAACTTAAGAAACTTGACCAAAAGGACAAGGAATAAAAATATAAAACTTCAGAAAGGGACATGCAAAGCAACCTGAAGGTGGAAAAAAATGATATAAACCTTTAGTTTTTTGCAGTACGCGGGCCTCTCACTGTTGTGGCCTCTCCCGTTGCGGAGCACAGGCTCAGCGGCCCTGGCTCACGGGCCCAGCCACTCCGCAGCATGTGGGATCTTCCCGGACCGGGGCATAAACCCGTCTCCCCTGTATCGGCAGGCAGACCCTCAACCACTGCGCCACCAGGGAAGCCCAGCATTTAATATTTTTTATAGTCCCTTTTTTTTTTCCACTGAATGTCTTCTTCATTATTACCTAATAGAGAAAAATGACTATCTAATGAAAGCACTGAAATTTAGATTGACAGCTTGGGCACTGTTGCCTTAGAGAGTCTGTGGTGGAAAATGGGCAGCACACGTATCTGTCATGGCTCCATCTGTCTGCCTTCCTGTCACTCATCACCTAGATAGTTGGTAGCATTTGCAGAGACTTGAGGCTAGTCATGTGTGCACAAAGAAAGAAGTGGGGAAAAAATGTGGCAGGAGAGATGAGAAACATTTTCTTTGTCAATCCATTTTCCTCACCGCTTAGCCGCCAGTAACACCAGGAAGAAGTCAAATTGCTACTCTGGGTTTGGTCTTCTTGGGTTATTACATTACTTAAAATCCTTTGCATTTTTTCTCAAGTGTGTATTAGTTAAGCTATATTTAACTTATTTTTCCTTCTTATGAGGTAAATATTGCAGCTTACACAAATCTGACTGAAGCCTTAAACGTTAAGACCAACTAATTTCTTTAATAGGTGCAAATAATGATTAGTTTGGCAGAGGAGTTAACCATGAATTCCAAGAATGGAGACCTGGTTGGGGGGTGGGGAAAGCATTTATTTGGGGTTTGTTAGGGCTGTAGCCCAGGAGACACAGATCCAAGGAGTACTTGAATCCTGTTCTGCCAGACCGCAAGATGGAGGGAATTTATAAAGGCAAAAAACCTGCAAGTTTATGTAAATTGTTTGTCAAGAATTAGGATTGGAGCTGCCAAAAAGTAAGCAGTGCTTGCTAAGAAAGGATTGGTTGGGATTTGAAAAGGTTACATAATTGTGAAGATTTGAGGTGGGGAGGGCTTTGAAACTACAGGGTTGCAGCTAGCAGCGGCTACTAAATATTGTTTTGAAAATGGCTGATGGTGTCCTTGAGTTTGATACAGTTCAAAAAATTCAAGTTCTCAGTGATGCAGAAACATGTCTGAAACCATATCCGCAATGGCCACATGGCTCCAGTTTGGACGCCTGAACCTTCATGAACCTCACTTCATTTTGATTTTTAAATGATCTTAAATATGTCACCAGAGGTATGCCTCATTGGATAATTCCAACATTTGAAACTGGGTGGGTGATTATATAGTCAGGATCCTAGGGTTGTGGCTTATTTTGAAGTAGGAGAATTGCTGAAGGACTGTTGAGAGGTAGTGATGGATGACAAAATTGGGACAGCAGTGACATGGCAAGGTGATAATAAAGTGGTCTGGGCATAACTCTGGTTATGTGGCCTGGAGTAAGTAGCTTCAGTTCTCTTGGGTCTCAGCTTTTTTCCTTTGTAACACAAGGGAGGTATAAATGTTTGCTGGGACCCCTTTTATTTCTAACATTCTGTGAGTTAGGGGCCTGAGAGTTCCGACTACAGCAGCAGGATCAATTTATGGAGGCAGACAGTGGAAAATACCTGGCTGTCAGGATCCCTTTATCTTCAGGCTGCACCAGTGGTGGTAATCCCAGCGTGCTGTTTAAGGCAGATTTCCTTATTTCCTTTAGACAGTTTTGCACCACATACAGAGCCTAGCTTTTACTAGACATCACGAATACCAGGGGTTTATTTTAGCCGCTACAGTTGTAGCTTTAGCTAAAGTTTGCTTGACCATCTGAAAAACAGTATTACAATCTCTTTCTTATGTTCTGTGTATATTTAGAGTCTTAGATTTTCAAAATGTAAAGCCAGGTAGCATCTGGCTTTCAAATGTAAAGCAGGTAGCACCTGATGTAACGCTATATTTTGTGACCTGACTTATCTCCCCATTGCTTCTCAGCCTTCCAGGCACCTAAACAACCCAGTAGCAAAACTAAAATCAGTTATTACAACAGACACTTAGCCCAGAGACTCCTCTACTTATTTCTAAGATAAGAAAAGCCAAACTCTAAAAATATATTTAAGTTGGAATATGTTGCCAACAAAATATTTTTTTCTATTGTAAAACCATAGAGTTACTCACAGGGAAATAGTAAAAATTAAGTAGCATTTTGTCAGGACTTTGCTGCCCGTTTTCAAATAGATATTTATTTTAAATAATAGGCATTATTCTGAGAAAAGTGAAATATAATGTGTATATAATATATATACACATTGCATATTTTATTTTCTTATTTAACACGTAGTTTTCATATGCC
The DNA here is from genome assembly GCF_000442215.2 of Lipotes vexillifer. Classification (NCBI taxonomy): domain Eukaryota; kingdom Metazoa; phylum Chordata; class Mammalia; order Artiodactyla; family Lipotidae; genus Lipotes; species Lipotes vexillifer. Next base: position 992,676 of record NW_006782534.1, on the reverse strand, counting down.
AAGCACTTTTCCAGGCATCAGAAAAGTTAGACTATTTCATGTTCATTTCACATGTGGAACCCTGTACCAATGCACTTGTACATGAATTTACCAACGAATTTATTCCATGAAATATTTTTATTTTTAACTTATATTCCCTTTCTAGCTTCCCTGGGTATATCCTAATATATAGTACAGATACACAATATAAATTCTAAGTATAAATTTTCTGAATAGATATTTTATTAAGAGGAAAGGAGGCATTATAAATGTCGACACGAATTACATATTACTCTCAAGATTCCCTGTAGCACCAAATTCTATTCAGTGGGTGTCCTCCCCTCATATAAGCCTAAAGGGGTGGGTGTATCATTGTGGATCATCTTTCAAAGGATGCCAGAGGCAGCATTACTGACACCCCTTCCAGAGCTCGGGAATGAAACTATGGCACAATTTCAGCTGTGTGTATTGATTTCCTGACTTATTTTGAAATTCATAGTATATACCTGTGTCATGTGGAGAAGGAAAAAAGGATAAACTACATTTCCTTTGTGACACATCTTTACTTTTCTCCTTCCTTCAGTGTCCTTCATCCTGTTTGCCTCTTTAGTTTTGTTTTCTAGACAAAGTTGTCAAGGCTTTCCCCTGTGATTCCGACCTTTTTCCTCCTCTCTCCGATGGTTTGTTTAATTTTCATCTCACAACAGATGGTCAGTTGTCTAGTTGGAGGCACCATATTTATGCACACCTATGCACATTTATTGCAGACTTGCCCGTTCACTCTTTGTTTATTTGTCATTTTCAGTCTATAAGGTGTTCTGGGTGGGAATAGTCCATGTTGCTGATATTTTTTCTTTTTAAAATATTAGACTTCTTTTATTTTAACCATTTTGTTTGAAAAACCTTTCTAAAACATATATTTGCCTGTAATAAAAACCCTGCATAATTTAACCTCTTCTTTGGTAAGGTCATTTTTCTAAGCATCAGTCTTCCTCCTGTGCTCCTTGGAGCCCTTGGGGAAAATCCACATGTTTGAGGCTGCTTCCTCCTGCATGTAACCTATTCAGTTTGCTTATTGAGTCGATTCTTCTGACTTCTTGTTTGTTCTCATTTCACCAAGTCTTCTTCTCTAGCAGCATCCTTATCTTAACCTTTCCCTATCAGCATCTAATTTTCAGTCCTAGTCTTTTAGGGCTAATCTCTAGGAAAAGCCAGGTGAACAAGTTTACAAAATTGTACAGCCAATAAGAAGTCAGTAGGCTTCAATCCAAGGAAGATCCCACCTCTCCTATGGAGTAAGGGTTAATGGGAGAGAGTTGGCTCAAAGCCTGTGTCTACTCTCCTAGCTATATGGTATGTATCTCTTCTTTGTTTTTCAATCCCCATTGGCTGGCTGCCTACCATGTACTTACTGGTCATTGTAATAGGTTCTGGGTTTATAGCAGAGAAGAAATAGACAGTGCTTCTTGGAGCTCCCAGCTTAGTAGGAGAAAAACATCTAGAAACAGCAAAGTCATTATTCTCGAAACAAAAACAAGAAAACATCATGTATTTGTTAAAGGATGAAAGTCCAGAATATATAAAAGCACCCTATAACTCAACAATGAAAAATCAAATAACCTGATTAAAAAATGGGTAGAGGACATGAATAGATATTTTTACAAAGATGATATACAGATGGCTTACAAGCGTATGAAAAGATGTATAACATTACTAATCATCAGAGAAATGAAGGTCAAAACCACAGTGAGATATGATCTCACACTTATTAGCATCATCATTAGGCTACTATCAAAACACCAGAAAATAGGGCTTCCCTGGTGGCGCAGTGGTTGAGAGTCCGCCTGCCGACGCAGGGGACACGGGTTTGTGGCCCAGTCCAGGAAGATCCCACATGCCGCGGAGCGGCTGGGCCCATGAGCCATGGCCACTGAGCCTGCGTGTCCGGAGCCTGTGCTCCGCAATGGGAGAGGCCACAACAGTGAGAGGCCCGCATACCACATTTAAAAAAAAAACAAAAAAAACCCAGAAAATAGTAAGTGCTGGCGAGGATGTGGAGAAATTGGAACCACTGTGTACTTTTAGTGGGATTGTAAAACAGTGCAGCTGCTTGGAAAACATTATAGACGTTCCTCAAAAAATTAAAAATGGAACTACCATATGATCCAGCAATGTCACTTCTGGGTGTGTATCCAAAATAATTTAATGCAGGGTCTCCAAGAGATAATTACACACACCATGTTCATAGCAGCACTATTCACAATAACCAAGAGGTAGAAGTAACCCAAATGCCCATTAACAGATGAGTTAACAGACAAAATGTGATATATACACACAATGGGATATTATTCAGACTTGAAAAGGAAGGAAATCATGTCACATGCTGCAACATGAATGAACCTCAAGGACATTATGGTAAATGAAATAAATCAGTTACAAAAAGACAAATACTGTATGATTCGTCTTCTATGAGGTATCTAAAGTAGTAAAATTCATAGGAATAGAAAGAACGGTGGGTGTAGTTACCAGGGGCTGGGTGAAGGCAGAAAAGAGCACTTATTATTTAATGGATATAAAGGTGAAAGCGTTCTCAAGATCTGTTTCACAACAATGTGAACTTAACTCTACTGAAGTGTGCACTTAAAAGTGGAGATGCAGGAGAGCCGATGGTGTAGGTCCAGTCTGAGTCTGAAGGCCTGGGAACCATGAGGGCTGATGGCATATATTCCATTGAAAGCTGGCAGGTTGGAGACCCAAGAAGAGCTAATCTTTCAGTTCAAGTCTGAAAGCAGGAAAAGACCAGTATCCTAGCTCAAGCAGTCAGGCAGAAGGAGGTTCCCTTTTTCTTGTGGGAGGTTCAGACTTTTTATTTTAATCAGGCCTTCAACTGATTGGATGAGGGCAACCCATGTTAGGGAGGGCAGTCTGCTTTAGTCAGTCCTACTGATTCAAATGTTAGTCTCAATCAAAACACCCTCACAGACACACTCCGAATAATGTTTGACCAAATATCTAGGCACCCTGTGGCCCAGTCAAATTGATGTAAAATTAACCATCACGAGTGCTAAGCAGTAAATGATAGTAAAACACAGAGAGGAGCTACTTAAATAGGAGAATTAGAGGGCTTGGGTGGGGAGATGATGCTTAAGGTGAGACAGTGTTAAGCAGGACTCAGCAATGGGGAGAGGCCGTTACTAACCTCTGCCCCTCTCTTCCTGTGGGTGTAATAGAGTGTGGGCTCTAGAGCTAAGATGCTAAGGTGTCACTGCTGTTGTATTTACATAAAAAAATATGTATAATTTAACTAAGAATTACAATGCAAACATCCAAAAACTACCACCCACATCAATAAGTAGATCACTTACAACACTCTCGAAGCTCGCCATGATTACAGTAAATTCTCTTCCCAAGGGAAACCAGCATCCTATCACTGGTGAGGGAAACCGGCATCCTATCATTGGTGAAAATCATTTGCTTGCTTTTTATATCTTTACAAGTTACAGATACATCATGAAACGATATAACTTGTTCTGCCAAGTTTTGTGCTTTATATGAACTAGACCATTCTGAATATATTAGTCTTTAAAGTGAACTTCCATGTCTCTGATCGTCTTATTTGCCTTATTTCCAAGGTCTTCTGGGGTGTCTCACTATTGCCTCCCCATATGCTTCTATGGACAACACTTACTTCTAGTTGATTTCTTTGACTTCCAGATTTGTAAATGTTTGTATTACAAGTTCTTTGCATTAAGATTGTGCTTCCTTCAGATCTTAAGTATAAGGGGCTGCCTGAATTTTAATCTTGGCTTTGATGCTTATTAGCTGTGTAATCTTGTGGAAGTGTCCTCTGCTCTGTGGAGTGGGGATAATAATAGAACCCACTCTATGGAGCTGTGAAGATGGAAAAAGTTAATATATGTAAGGTGTTTACCACTGTGTCTGACAAGTAAGACTCAATAACGGTTAAAGGTTACTATGACAATGAAGGGTTTTGTGCAGATTAAATTTTAAAAAATGTGCCAACTGGCACATAATAGGTACTCAGTCATTCTTGGCATCATCTCTCTATTTCTTCTTTCAGATTATGTGGCTACTTTCCAGATGTTTGTGATTTCTATAAGTCATGTAAAGTATAGTGCACTAATGCTATCACCTCTATACCAAGGAGCCTAAGAGAACCTTGACTTAACAGGGATCAGAAAATTCATGCTCTCAGAACATATATTGCTGGGGCAGGTTTTTGAAGCATAGGCGGAAATTGGCTCAGTGAACTGAGGAGGGGCTTTCCATGAACAGAATGGAAAAGTTACATGCAAATTTCTAGAAAGGGAACATCACATGGTCCCTTGCACATTGTTGTTTTTTAGTTGCTGTAGAGAAGCTTGTGATGAAACAGGTGTCCAAGTTCTTAATTTTGGCAAGACCAAATTAATTTTGTCCACAACATGAATCCTTTAGACCAGTGCTGTCCTATAAATAATAATGTGAGCCAATACATAATTAAAAAATTTCTAGTAGCCACATTAAAATGTAAAATAAAGAGTTGAAATTAATTTTAATAATATTTTATTTATATACTATGTCTAAAATATTATTTTAACATATAATCAATATAAAAATTATTAATAATATATTTTAAGGTTTTTGGTAGTAAGTCTTCAAAATTGGGTTGCAGTTTACAATTACAGCATATCCAGTTTTCATGGAAAATACTTAATCTGTATTTCAGTTTTATAAAATTACAGTTAAAAATAGATTCATGTACACAAGCTGTTCAAAACATATATAAATGTTTTTGAATAACTGAATCATATATGTTTTCAAGCTAAAATTTAAGTTTATTACATTTAATTAAAATTAAAAATTTAGTTCTTAATTCACATGAGTCATATTTTAAGTATTCAGTGGTCATGTATGGCTAGTGGCTCCTATCTGGAACAACCTGGCATTAAACTATATTCACCTTAAATAAATGAATACAGTTTCCCCTAATGTAGCTAAATGATAAACTCACAACTGTAGCATTCTAACAGCTTCATGAAGTAGTTTATAGATTTGACCTGTTTTTCTACTTTTCTTCTTCTGAAGTTTCCATCATAGCCACCATTTATCGAGGTGGATCAGTTTGTCTATATTGAAGGATCAATTCTCAGTCCTCTTACTTGACCTCAGAGCAGTATGTGATGCAGTGATCTCCTTCTCCTGGACATATTTTCCTGGGACTCATGCCATCCCACCCTCCTAGTTTTGCTTTAACCTCACTGGCTGGTCCTTCTCAGTTTCCTTTGCTGCTTCCTCTTTATTTCACTCTAAATGTTGAAGGGCTTTGAGTCTCAGTCTTGGACCTTTTTCATCATTATTCTTTGATGATCCTGTCCAATCTCATAACCTTAAATATCATCAACATATTGATGACTCCCAAATTTGAATCTTTAGCCCAGACTCTCCCCTGAATTCCAAACCCATATATCTACTCTACTGCCTAGTTTGATGTCTAACACACATCTCCAATATACAGTTGACCATTGAACAACACGGGTATGACCTGTACAGGTCCACTTATATGCAGATTTTTTTCACTAAATACATACTAACAGTAGTACACAATCCGAGATTGATTGACTCCATGGATGTAGAACCATAGATACAGAAGACCTATTTTTTTGAGTGCGTGGAGGGTCAGCACCTCTAACCCCCATTGTTCAAGGGTCATGTGTAAGTTATCTAAAACTGATTCCTGATTTTCCACCAAACAAGTCCTGCCAGTCTTTCCCATCTTGGTTAATGGTAACTATCCTTTGAGTTCCTCTGGGCAAAACCCTTAGAGTCATCCTTGCCTCCTCTCTTTCTCTTACCTCCTCTAACAAAGCCATCAGAAAGTCCTGTTGGCTTTACTTTCAAAAATACATCCAAAATCTAACCTCTTCCTCTTCTCATCACTTTTTTTCTGCTACTATCCTGGTCTAAGCCACCATCATTCTCATCTGGATAATCACAACAACCTCCTAACTGCACTCCCTATATTTCCACTCTTAACCAGTTCAGTCTATTCTCAGCCCAGAATCCATAGCATGATACTTTGTGCAAAACATCAATGGCTTCCCATAATCTGAATGAAAGCCAAAGTCCTGATAATGGCCTCACACTGCCACTTGCCTCTCTGACCTGATCTCTTCCCCTGGCCCCAATTCTGGGCCTTTTGAACTCTGGGCTCATGCAGGAATACGAGCCAGCCTCCTGTCTCAAGGAGTTTGCGCTTACTGTTCTCTTGGCCTTGTTCCCGCTTCCTCCATTCTGTACAACTCATTTGCTCACCTCTTGGGACACTTACTCAAGTATCACCTTTTCAGGGAGGCCTTATCAGTAGGCCCATTGCTACCTTAATGTCTGTGTCAATAGCAGTATGGTGCCTACCCTGGAGGTGTAGTTCTGTGGTTTACAGGGGGACAAGCAGATGGGCTGCTGGGCTACTGAATTGAAAGATACCTGTGGCACGTGGTAATCTCTGTGATCGTCCTCTCTGGTACAAGCTATCTAGAGAGCTGCATGGAGTCAGTTTTGTGCAAAGAAAAAAAACCTTCTACCTCTAGGTGGTTTTCAGCTCCATTAGCCTTCTCGGCTGGGCACCCTTGTGTAGTGCTCAGAATGTACAGTCTCACATTGAGGCCCTGCTGACCGCCCCTCCTATCTCTCACCACGTGTCTCCCTATCCCCTGCCACTTTACTTTTTCCATGGCATCTCCTGCCATCCAGGAAATGCGAATGCGGGGCCACTTGTTCAAAAGTATTAACAATTTCAAGGTGACACCAGCAGAGCATTAGACCGAACACAGGTCCTTCTGATCTCAGGGCCTTGTGTATTTCCACAGATCATGTGCTCATGAAGTTGGCACTGCTGTCATCTGAGAGACTACGTATTTCACTCATGTATTCAGTTTATTGTTTGTTCTTCTCAAACTCAAATATAAACTCAACTGGGGCCTGGGATTTTTCTGTTCTGTTTCTCTGTTATATCTGCATCAGCTAGAAGAGATTCTTTGCTGAATAAACAGATGTGCTAAGCATGAGGTATAGCCTTTAAATACATTGTCTCTAAAGTTAATTTTACAAATGAGAAAGCTGAGGAGGATTGAACACTGTGCAATGTATTGTCATGTGTGTGTGAAGCTGGGGGCTGGGAAGCTGTTCCTCTTAGAAAGGAAGAGATACTGAGGCTCAGTGAAATTTAGGAACTTCCCCAAGAGTGAACATTTCAGTGCCAGAGTATTGCTCTTTTTCTCTGGGTCCTCCTTCAGCAAATAACTTATTTTTGGCTCTTCTGCTATGAGTGGGTGAAGAGAACAGTCCCACCAGGAGAGGCAGCCAACTACTGTGTTTCACAGTTTCTCTCCTTTCACTTGAAAATGCCCTTGATAATAACATTACATACTTTTATGTAGCTCATAAATTATACCATTTGCTCCACAAAAAAGTCTCTGAAATAGACAGAAATTGCACTTTTCCCTACTTTATAAAAGTGAAATTTGAAATCCAAGTTGGCTAAGATTATGCAACTTAGTGAGGGGTGGGGCTGCCTGACCCCAGGTTTTTTAAGTCTCGGTTTCTCTTTGGGTTTGTTCAAAAGTTGATCATTTCAAAAATGATTTTTTTAAATTTATTGCAGATTTCTTTGATAAATGTTTACAATTTTTCTATTTCTAGGTAATGAATATACTGAAGAATGTCATATTCTTTTTCTTAGAGCTGTGATGTTTGTGAAGCCTGTGTAAATCCCATGATGAAACTATGTATATATCAAGAATTAGTTTCTGACATATTGCATGGAGTTTAAAATTGGTGTGGTGTAGCACAAGTACTTGATAAGGTGTTTATAAATTTATGAATAGCTAGATGAATTATTCCATCGAATCGAGTATTAAATGACAGTTCGGTCTGGTGGCTTTTGATGAATTAGAGCATGATGAAGTTTTCTGGAGGACTATGATATAGACAGTTGCTTATGATGAGTTTCTATCAATTGAGAAACACATTGTATTTCTGGGAAAGGTAGCTTGAAATATTTCTTATCATTTTGGTACTTGGGTTTCTTGGCATTCATTATTGAATAATTATTTCTGGATAATGTTGTCAGAAGCCAGACATTGTAAAAATAAAACACACTCTCATAGAATTAACATTTTTTCCAGGGTAACAAATATTAGTAAAACTTAGCACTTTGCATATGGTGCTTTGCAGTTCTGTTTCTCATCCTGATTCAAGTGATGGTATTATATAGTCAGTAATTAGTTATTTCATACATGTTTTCACAAAAGGCTTAGTTGATGTTTATGAATTCAGCCAAGTGGACTCATTTTTCATAAATCTTACCTGATCTGAGACAAAGTAGTGTTCTTCATTTTATAAATATATTTCCCCACAAGTGGAAGTGTGACTCTTTAAAGAGTCACACTTTAAATGTGGTAATGAAGTGGTTATTTAAAGAAATCCTTTCAAGAAGTGGACAATCTTTGCAAAATCAATATCTTTTATTTATTTAGATTTTGGGCTCAGTCCTTCTTTCCTGAGTTAACCATTGAATTCACTATGTGCTAAATGTTAGGAGTGACCGTGTAGAAAGTTCTCTGCAGAGAAACTCTCACTCAACTCCAATATTTGAAACACATCTCCTGAGATACAGAGAAGTATCTCTGTCAAGTGTCACAAACAGAATGAAGAAATGTCTGGAGAAGTTGAAGACTATTTCTCTGCTTCGAGACAGGGTTTTTCCAAGCAAATGAATATCTAGTTGGTATACATTTGATGGTCCCAGGGGTTATTGTATATCACATCTGAGTTCAGTTGAGCGTGGTAAAGAGGTACAGGAAAGGGCCTCATCATCACCATATAGTAATTTTGTTCCCTTCTGAGGTGCTAAATGTGATTTTAGTTGGTGTTTGGACTCAACATTAATTCCTAATGTGATGGTTGCTTTCCTCCTGTACTTACTTTATGTTATCAGTGGTGGTGAGGTTTAGGCTTTATTCCTCAATTCTGAGTCTCTGAGCCCTTGTGAATGGGGGTTTTGTGACCTTGTTTCCCTCTCAGCCCCCCTGTTGAGGACTTCATTGTCAGATGGAGATTCTGGCCTTCTCTCTCTGATGGGTATAGTATTTATTACTTAATGGTATAATATTAATAGTATAATATAATATTATTAGTATCATAGTATTACTCCATGGGTTTCTGGTTTAAGGAATTCTGGGGGACAGTATTTATCTGACTGTCTTGGGCTATGCAGCAGTGGGATTTATGGTAGTGAGTATGTATGGATTTACTTGGACCCCAAGGATCTCTTTTACTTTTAGGTTTTGATATATGTTGCATAAACTAGGAAAAACTATTGAATTTAGAATACATAAAGAAAATGAGGGGACTTCCCTGGTGGTCCAGTAAGACTCTGAGCTTCCACTGCAGGGGGCATGGGTTCCATCCCTGGTTGGGAAACTAAGATCCCGCATACCACATGGTGCAGCCGAAAAAATAAAATGAAAATGAGCACTGGGAACTTTTCTTAGCTGTGTGACCTTGGAGAAGTTGGTTAATCTTCCTCAAGTCAAATTAGATGCCAATTTGTCTGGCAGAACCCTGACTCCAGTCAAGGGATGGAATCTTCTCTACCTGACCAGTTTTCTCCTTGCTGTTTGTACAACTCAACAGAGATACTTTTTCTGTTAAGTAACATCCATGTTGTAGGATTTTTATGAGATTTAGAAATACTCTGTGCATATGTTTAGCACAGTGCCTAGCCTATCAAGTGTTCAGTAAAAGGTCACTGTTATTGTTCTTACTATATCTGCTACTATTACAACAGCTGCTACTGTTAAATTATTTTGAACGGTTTTAGGCCAATAAATAGGTGACGTATTTCCCCTGGGTTAAAGCTCTGCACCAGAAACTTTTTTTTTTTTTTTTTTTTCTTTTTGCGGTACGCGGGCCTCTCACTGTTGTGGCTTCTCCCATTGCGGAGCACAGGCTCCGGACACACAGGCTCAGCGGCCATGGCTCACGGGCCCAGCCACTCCGCGGCATGTGGGATCTTCCCGGACCGGGGCACGAACCCATGTCCCCTACATCGGCAGGCGGACTCTCAACCACTGCGCCACCAGGGAAGCCCACCAAAAACTTTATATGTATTATTTTATTTAATCCTCATGACAAACTAATGAGGTAGTTATCACCTACCCGTTATGTAAATATAGAAACTATAGCTCAGAGCTCTTAAGAATATTTTTGTTAAAAATCTTAACGAGTTTGAACTGGGATTTGAGCTCAGTCTGTTTGATCCCAAATTCTCTGTTCCTTCCTTGATGCCATGAAGCATCAGAGATAAATCTAGAAATGAAACAAATGTGGGTTAGTATACAAAGATTCCTTCCTGTATCAGCAAAAGTACCTCCTTTACTTTGATCTCCACAGGTCTTTTGCACTATGTAAAGGTAGTTCGGGGAACTTGATTTTAAGCTCAGCTATAGGCACACCTAATTTCTATCACTTCCATGGCTGCCTTGAACCCTGCTTAGCTTTCACAGACCCAGGAAACAGCAGCTTGTAGCCTAGGGAAACCTACATCTAACATTTGACTTGATGGCTCTGTGATGCAGCAAAAAGTGTACCACACAGACTAATTTCCAATGGACTCTTAATAAAATATTAAGGAATCAACTCTCTGCCAGGGAGAGGAAGTATATGGCAAGGCTAATGGAGCCACTTGGATGCAGAAAATCTAGAGTCTTATAGAAAAGAAGTGTTTGAGGGGCTATTCTGGGGCATTAAAAGACTGAGGGTATGTGTGCTATCTTTCGTCTCCTTGCTGGACCATCATCTGATATCTCACTTTTCACCTCTCTAGCTGCTTCATTTCCCAGCCTCGGAAAGCATTATTACCACTCTCACCACCTTACGGTTTCTTTTCAAAACTTGAACACAAGTAGAAAAGGAAATAATATTGCATCACGTATATCTCAGCTCCTTGTCTTTTTCTGTAAAGGACCCCATCACTGATGGAACTGGTCATGTTGGCTGTGCCGTGCAGCTTGTGGGATCTGAGTTCCTGACCAGGGATTGCACCCAGGTTCCATGGCACTGAAACTGCTGAGTCCTAACCACTGGACCACCAGGGAATTTTCCCCAAATGTCTCTTTGGCGTGCAGATTACTTTGAGTTGAAAAAAAATCAAGGCCCAAAAGACTCAGGAAGAAACTTCGACCTTCCCCCTAACTGCCTAAAAGAATTTAGATAGAGGACCTGTTCCTGGAATAGAGCTGTCACCAGGGATATCTGCAAAGAGTAAGGGCTAGACGTGTGGGGCGGGGGGAGGAACTCTTAGAGATCAGAGTCCACTCTGTGTCCCATTTTCTCTGCAAGGCCCAGCAAACATGTGTTTAACAAACATTTGTTTTTCCATCTCCTTGTGAATTGCCTTCCTTCCCTTTGAAGTCCCAAACCACTAGCGCCAACATTCCCTTTTGTCTTTAGTTGAAGATGGTATTTAAGGTGAGGGTTTTGCCCGTTTTGATGAGTTACTCAGTTTTCCTGGGTCTCTCCCATGTATACATGTTATTAACCTTATGTTTTATTTTCTCCTGTTGATCTCTCGTGTCAATTTACTTCTTAGAGCAGCCGGAAGAACCTAGAAGGGTAGAGGAAAATGCCTCCCTCCCTGGCAATGGACTGCATTTTTAGTGGCCCTTCAGAGACCCTTTTCCCAAAATGGGAAAGTCTACAAACTGTTTTTCTCCCTTAAACATACCATATGGGTGCTTTTTGTTTATGTACATTGATAATATACATTCTTTTACTACTTTGGATAAGGAAATTAGTTTGCTGGAACAAAATTTAATGTGAAATGAGTCAGTGATTTATAATGTTATTTGAAGTAGCTGAGGTGAAAAAACTTATGAGGTGAAGCAGGAAATTTATGCTTTCGTATAATATTTGCAAGGAATGAAAACATTGGTGAAGCAGAATTATCTTCAGATACATTTCTGTAGGCAAGCAGGAGCCCTATATACAGAATTATGATTATCTATAGAAATTTCCTGGCCCAAACCTGATACAAAAATTGGTTTGCTGTATATTACTTTTTGTGTTCCAGAAGATTTCCCAAAGAAGGAAATTCCTCTGATACAGTTGCTATATAAGCCCACTGTGCATTTTAAAAGGAAAGCCCTTGTAACATTACAAAATGACAGTGACCAACAGGGCACATACAGCTAGAGTTAAACCTCACCTTCCATTACTAGAGATTAAAATATATTTCTCTTTAGTTTTTGAAACTACTGGGAGAGGCAGAGCAGATCCAAGATTTTTATGTGTTGTGCAGAGTTTCACAAAAGACTACAGGTAAGCTGCAACAATAATTACATGGTAGGAATGCAGATTCCTCAGTCATGGCTTTCATATAATATGCTTATTACAGAAAGGCATTAAAAGGTATCCAATTTCATAGCAGCTGGACAGTGCTAAGTGCTTTCCAGCAGAAGATCAGGCATTGTGCCCTCCTTGTTACGTTGATTTGAATTGGAGTACTGCAATATTTGCATCTGAAATTAAAGTGTTTTTATGTATTAGATGAACCAAGGTATCTGATATTTTCAATCTAATATAGGTGTACAGCGTGAGGATTAATTTGGGTGTGCTCGTAGCAGGGATTAATTATGAGTGTTGAAGGGTAACACGTGGAATGCATCAGAGTTTCCAGTAATCCTAATATTGAAAAGAAATGATAATACACTTAATCAAAGAACGCCTTGTGAAAAACTATAGCTATTTGTGATCGTGATTAAACGGATGGTGGCATGGGCAGCAAGAACATGTTGAACAGCCTAATTTCTTTAGCTATTTTGACATGTAGTAAAAGGAAATAAATGACCTCTCATGTGCCTAGTCTTGTATTTTGTCAAACCAACTAACTATCACCAGGCTTAAGAAGAAGACAGGTTCTCACTGTATTCATTAAGATGTTGGCACCAAGTTGCTTCTGCTATGGAATCCTCTTAGGACTTAACATCAAGGCTATCAAAGGAAGTGCTTCTTCCAGGTGGACCATTGTGCCTCATGGCACCTGACAAATTGGATTACAGACATTGCTATTCAAGGGCATTAGTTACTCCCTACCTCATGTGGGAGTGCTGTAAGGGGAAACTGAAAATTCTGAAAATATGTTCCAAGGTCTTGAGGAACTTAACTCCAATGGGGAAATAAGTCTTTTGGAGATACCCACTGCATGTAATGTCCTAAAGTAAAATAAGGTCCTAAAGCAGTGAATATATAAATGGCTTGTTCTACTAGGTGTAAAACAGTACAGTATAGAGCATGAGGGTTAGGATCAGGTGCTTTGTTTTTTTCTGTTTTTTTTCTGGTACGCGGGCCTCTCACTGTTGTGGCCTCTCCCGTTGTGGAGAAACAGACTCGGGACGCGCAGGCTCAGCGGCCATGGCTCACGGGCCCAGCCGCTCCGCGGCATGTGGGATCTTCACGGACCAGGACGCGAACCCGTGTCCTCTGCATCGGCAGGCGGACTCTCAACCACTGCGCCACCAGGGAAGCCCTGGATCAGGTGCTTTGTATCCAGCAGCTTGAATACTGGTTTTGCCCCTGAGTAGGTATGAGGTTTCAGTTTTCTTGTCTGCAAAATAGAGCAAATAATAGTGTTTACTCATAGGGTTGCTGTGAAGAGGAATGTGGTAATCCATGTAAACTGCATAGCATGAAGTCTACCACATGCTAAGTGCTCAATGCATGTTTCCCACTTTTGTTGAAGCTGCTTCTTAGCATCCAGGGGTACAAAGGTGTAAGTTTCTGTGTGTTCCTTTATCTGAACTTAGTTTAGCTCTCAAGGCTCCATTTTGACTTGTCTATTTAAGGTTTAAAACTTAAGTCTATTTTTGGTGAATAGTCAGATTCAAGGTTCTGGTCTCCTTTTCTTCCCCCTTCTTCCCAAGGCTGATCCTAAGGGGCTTTTGAACAGTTTTGGCACCAAGGACGTATCGCATGGTCTGTGTTGCTTTTCATTTGCCATCTGCTGCAGTTACGTTGATATGTCACCTGTTTCTCTCTATGTGGAAATTGCATGGTGATTGATCTGGAGAGATCGGTGGACTTCCTGTGAAGACTTGACCCCACCTTGGCTCTCGATACTGAATTGCTCATCCAGTTCTATTGGCCCCATAGCCTTTGCAAGCTGTGCTTAATGAGATTATGTTTATCATTATGATTATCAGTGTTTCTAACCCTTTCAGAAGAGTATTCCAGAGATTAGGATAACACAAACTGAATACCCGTGCTAAGGGACAGCTTGTGTGACTGTAAATTTCTTTAGGGTCATGATGGCCAATGGGCAGCTGGTCATGAAATCTGTAAAAACAATTACAGTTGACCCTTGAATCACACAGGTTTGAATTGTGCAGGTCCATCCACTAGTACATGGATTTTCTTCAGTAGTAAATGCTGCAGTACTGTACCATCTGATCTGTAGTTGGTTGAATCTGTGGACGTGGAACTGTAAACATGGAGGAACCATGTTTATGGAGGAACCATGTTTATGGAGGGCTGACTATACCTTATATGCAGAGTTTCAAATGAATGGAGGGTCATTGCCTAGGTCAACTGTAGTTTGATTTACCAATTTCTGTAGCTGAAATTTAACCTCAAGTGTTCTGCTTCCAAATCTCATGTTCTTTTCACTGATGCTGTCACCACCTCAATTTTTTTTAAAAGGTCGATTTTTCTTATGAAATTTTACTTTATATTTTAAAGGGAGAGCCTACATTCCACCAACAGGAGGGCTAAGAATGCTCCGTTGCTCTGGACCTCCTTGATTCCACCTAAAAGATCAAGAGAGAACCTTAGATTTTTTTTTCCATTTTTCCCAAACATTCTCAGCCTCACTATTACATTTTTGCCTTGAGCCTGTTAGGACTAGCTTCATATGCCCTTTATTCCTTTAAAGTTATTCTCCACAAGAAACTCCAAACTTCTCCCATGTGCTAATTCCCATTAGGGTTGCTAATTCCCATTGGGGTTGCCCATCTCCTCTTCTGTCTCCTCCTCTTACACTCCCCATCTTCCAATACTTTTCACATTGGGCCATCATAAGCAGAACCTCCATATTCTCAATTTTCTCTGAACAGTTCCTTCACCTTCTTGTACTAACCATAACCTGGCTCTTCAGAGGATCTTGCTTCCCATGCAGGTTTCTCAAGTGGTTGCTTTTTTCCTCCAGTAGCCCTCCTACTATTAAAACTGGAAGTGGGGAAGGTTTCCTAGTTACTCGTTGCTACTTTTAGCTCATTCCGCCTTTGTCCTCCCTCAAACACCCCAGTGTTGAAACTCGTGTCAGCGGACTATACAATCTGCTACCTCTCAGTGTTCTTATCCACTGATTCTCGAATTATTCTTCTACATTTCTTGATGATTTTACCTTCTGCCACTGTTAATTCATGGAAAGTTTAATATAAATGTGCATAATCCTTCCAACACCTCGGCAGCTCAGTTTCTTGAACTCCCTTTCTCTAATAGTCTTGTCTTGCTTCCTACTTCAGCCATATAATCCCTGGTCATTCTCTGGCTTTGACACTACCAATAACTATAACCCACACATAATTTCAATTTCAGCTGTGCTGCTCTCTGACTGCCATCTACGGTCTTTTCATTTAATTCCTTTTACTATCCTGAAATCCTTCTAATATCCTCCATTAATCCCTCAACCTCTCCAGGATCTTCAATCCATTAATCCTACCGTCTTTTTACTATCCTCCAGCCTCTTTATTCTCTCAACCTTCTCTACCTAATTTTAATCCCATGGTCAGTCATTATACTCACTGCCTTATGTATATTTTAACTCACTTGCCCTTCTTTTGCTTCTTTATACTTCCTTGGAGAAGCACAACCTTCTTTAAATCTAACTTCTCTCTTTCTGCGCTTGTGAAGCTGATTGAGACTAGAGTAAAACAAGTTGACTGGTATCTCTTTAAATCTGTAACCATATACCTAAAGTGGGTCTTGAATGCTTCTTGGCAATCATGCTGCCCTTCACTAGTTTCCTTACTCTTCCACTCTCTGCATGCCTATTTAACCATTTTTCCTCTCTCCTCAAAGCCCAGTACCCCTTCCTCATCCTCACTCTTCCCTGATGACCTTGCCTCCTGATTTATTGAGAAAACTGAAGGATCAGCAGAGAACTTCCACTAGCACATCTACCCACCCATCAGCATCTGCCTTTCTGCCTTCTACCACAGAGCAGTGCTCTCAACCCTGTGGGCACACCAAAATCACCTGGAAGTTTTATAAAACTACTGATGCCTCAGCTCCTGAGCTAGACCAGTTAAATCAGAACCTGTTAGTTGGGGTCTGGGCATTGTATTTTTAAAAGACTCCCCAGGGGATGTTTCTATCCTGCCAGCATTGCCGTAGATGATCTATCCCTGTTCCTACCTAAAGCCAATCCCTCCACTTGTTTATTGGAACAATGAACCCCGCCTCCCACCTCCCAAGGACATAACTACTGATTCTCCCATCTCTTTCCATCATCATTTATTCACCTCTTAAGTGGATCATTTTCACCAGCATACAAGCATTCTGTTATTTCCCCAATATTTTATTTTATGTTATTTAATTAATTAATTAATTTATTTATTTACTTATTTTTGGCTGCGTTGGGTCTTTGTTGCTGCACACGGGCTTTCTCTAGTTGCAGCGAGCGGGGACTACTCTTTGTTTTGGTGCGCGGGCTTCTCATTGTGGTGGTTTCTCTTGTTGCAGAGCACGGACTCTAGGCACGTGGGCTTCAGTAGTTGTGGCTCACGGGCTCTAGAGCGCAGGCTGAGTAGTTGTGGTGCATGGGCTTAGTTGCTCCGCTGCATGTGAGATCTTCCCAGACCAGGGCTTGAACCCATGTCCCCTGCATTGGCAGGCCGATTCCAAACCACTGCGCCACCAGGGAAGTCCTCACCAATGTTTTTTTTTTGTTTGTTTTTATGTTTTTTTTGTTTTTTTGCGGTACGCGGGCCTCTCACAGTTGTGGCCTCTCCCGTTGCGGAGCACAGGCTCCGGACGCGCAGGCTCAGCGGCCACGGCTCAC
>NW_006782534.1:927805-975563 GCF_000442215.2 Lipotes vexillifer | reverse complement strand
GCATCGGCAGGCGGACTCTCAACCACTGCGCCGCCAGGGAAGCCCCTCACCAATGTTTTTTGAAAAGGTATTTTCATCGCACTTCTCCACCAGTTCTATCATTTTACATCCCTTTGCAGAAATTTTGCTCTTCTTCCATTCTCTCTTACAACAAATCTAATCTGGTCTTTGTGTCACCTCTCCTCTAAATCTGCTCTAGTTATGATAACCAAAGACTTCCACATGGCTAAAGCCAATGTTCAGTTCTTAGTTTTCATCTCCCTTGATGGATTAACAGCATTTGACATAGCTGATCACACACTTCTCCTTGATAAACTTTCTTTATTTCACTTACAGGATACCACACTCTTGATTTCTCTCCTACCTAATTTTCTCTCAGTCTCCTTTACTGATTTCTTCTTCTTTCCCTGAGCTCTCAATGTTTGTGAGGCCTCGGGCTCAGTCTTTAATCCTCTTCTCTTCTGTATATACTCACCCATAGTCATACCATCCAATTCTGTCTTCAAATAACTTCGCTATGCTAATGGCTCCCAAACTAGTTATATCCAGATCTTTATGCTTAACTCTTCACTTATATATCAAGTTGCTTAATCCAACAGTCCCACATGGAGAGCTGACAGGCTTTTCCATCTGAAATAGTGACAGTTCTGTTCTTCCATTGCTAGACCCCAAAACCTTGGAGTCAACCTTGAGTCCTCTTTTTCTAATACTCACATTCAATCTAATGGTAAGACTTCATACTCTGCCTTCAATCACATTCAATCTATCAGTAAGACTTCTAACTCTACCTTCAAATTATGTCCAGCATCTGGCCACGTCTCACCACCTCCACTGTTATCGCTCTGGCCTCAGTCATCATCGTTCTGACCTGGATTAGTATATGACCTCCTTGCTGGATTAGTATATAACCTCCTTCCCTATTCCACAATATATCTCAATCAAGCAGCCAGAGTGATTAACACCTAAGTCAGATCTTGTCATTCCTCTGCTCAAACACTCCTGTAGTTCTCTTTGCCACTCAGAGTAAAAGCCAATTCCTCATAAAGGCCCACAAGTCCCATTATGACTTGGTCCACCACTTTCTTTCGAATGTTGGCTCCTACTACTTTCCCTTTTTTCCTGTTCTGCTCCAGCTGCACTGGCCTCTAAACCCACCAGTCACACTCCTGCCTCTTGACCTTTTCACTGGCATTTCCAGAGGGAATTTTTGCCCCAAATATTCGCTTGGCTGCTCTATCATTTTCTTTAAGTCTCTATCTTCTCAGTGAAGCCTTCTCTGGCAACTTTCCACTTGTCCATTATTTTTCATAGCATCTTAATATTGCTGTCTAATATTCTATATAGCTTACTTATTATACTATTAGAAAATTATACTATTCTATATAGTATACTTAATGATTTATTCAGTTGTCACTGGAAAGAATGAATGTTATTTCACAATTCATTGTCTCATTTAGTGTCGAAATTAGTGCTGATTTGTTATATCAGTTATATATTATACCAACACTATAAATATTTTAACTTCAGTGTTTCATGGTGCTTCAAGTACTTCAAAAATTGCCTTCATGATTATTACTTTATTTTTAAATTTTGCATATGATAATTTCACATTGGTAATGAACTAATGAGACAGAAATTTTAGCATGAGTCAGCATCAAGAAAGCAAAGTGGAAAATTGAGGATATAACACTCGTAAGCTAGGCCAAAAATGTATTTTCTTGAATTAAGCAATTTGAAACAGACTTTATTGTTTTGGGTTGAGCAATTAACGACCATCCATTGCCCCACTGCCCAACTTTCTACTCTTACTGCAGATTTAGACTCAATGATCACATGTACTAGATGAAGAAACTGACCATTATACAATTACAATTAGAAAACAAAATACAATGATCAGAAAGATTGCCTTGGGGAGGTGATGGTTGATCTGAGTGTTTCACAGATGGAAACTATTTATTCAGAAAGGCAGAAGAGCTTTCTAGGCAAAAAGTGCAACATGCCAGACAGAGGGCTTGGTACAAGAGAAATGGCAGTAGAAATCAGAGGGTAGTGTCTGGGAGAGGAAAAGTTGAAAGAGGGAAAGGCTGGCTATGAAAGGTATAGTGAATATCAAAATAACAGGTTTTCTGGTTGATTCCTCTATGCCCTATTTCCAAAGACACCTTCTGAATTTCACTCAGAGCATCATAAAAAGGAAGCCAAAAGGGAAAGTAGTCTTGATAGTTTAAGTAATTCCTTGAGGGAAAATTGAAATCAGTACATTGTAATAATGAAAAGTAAAAATAATAATGGCTACAAATTACTTAATGGGCTACTATATAGGCAGTGTGCTATATACTTTACATTTTCTTATTTAATTCTTTTAATACCTCGAAGACGTTATAACTGTGATTATCATCTCCATTTTACTAAAGAAGAAATATGGTTGGTACTGGCAAACCCAGTTATTAACTCACATCTCTCTGACTCCAGAGCTGTTAACCATGGCACCAGTATTTCCCAAAGAGCCTGCCCTTGCTAAATATGAAGTCTCCTGGGCCCTGCACTAGAGATACTGAATTAGAATCTCTAAGGATGGAACCCAACAGTCTGCATTTTAAACAAGCATGGTTTTTATACCTAGTATAATTGAGAACCCCTGAACTACCTAATATTGCCTCTCTAGAACTGCATTTATTGATACATTTCAGGAAGCTTCTGAACAGAATGTTGTCCTTTTGTTTCCAAAACATAGTTACTGACTCTCTTTTGTGGAGCTAGGCTCTGCCTGCTGTTGGCCAAGGTTTTTTTTTTTTTTTTTAAATTACATGGCTTCTTGGGCCTTCAGATCCATGCCTGATGTAGGAGTTGTGTGACTTTGATAGACATGTACCCAGTAACAGACAAACATTCTCATCCTATTTTTTTCAGGCCCCTAGTAGGGCTTGTCCCCTACTAGAAACAAGTGGGCTGGCCTATTTTAACAGGCAACAGAAAAAATGCTCTGTGTCCAAATACCTACCAGCTCCTTCCCCTCAGTTTCCCATCTGTTGAGCTTCCTTATGTGTTGCTCTAGAGAGCACAGGTCAATTATAAAGCGGAGCTAAGGAGGGCATAGAGTTTGATCTGATAAAAGGAAAAATGTCTAACCTACAGATAGCTCATCATTGGAATACTATGTCGTATGAGGTAGTGAGCCTCTCACCAGTGGACATAATGAAGCAGAGCCTGGATGCCTTATTGTCAGGAATGACATATGAAGAACTGGATATAACTCTGACTTTATTATTAAAGAGAACTAAATGTTTAATTTATGACAGGTGAAAGTTATGAAAAAAATTGTGCATTTTTTTCAAAATGCTGTCTAGACTTGGATTCATAGGGGCAATTTCATGCTTTTTCTCACTATTTCATTGTCTCATGAAAGATAAGAGAGAAGTTTCCTCATCAAGAGAAAGTTTCCAAGTCCAATGACTTTTGATCTAAGCTATTAACAATAATCCTGCCAGGTTCTCCTGACAGTTACCCCTGTTGATCTTGAACCCTCATCTTCATTTCCCTCTCCTACCTCTGTACATTCAAACGGCAGGACTGGGGTCTGGGAGATCCACATGACTCACTCTCCTTGCTGTGTGTAAGTTCTTACTACTCCCAGTTGGGCATTTAGGTTAATTAGACATGAATGACAATGATGTGAGTGAACTTATCATAGTTAATGTAGCTATTAAGAATACATTTCCAGGCAACATCTGTACATAATTTGGATAAGGAAGCATTAAACCTGAAGTATATCCTTTTTAAATTATTTTTCAAGTAAAAATGGAGAGCATCTTCGATTAATTTTGAATTTCACTGTGATTCTATTCATTGGGAATAAGAGATCTTTTTGAACCCGTACTACAGATTCACTGTGACATGTGGCTCAGATGTTCCCACTCAGAAATTTCTTCTAAATAAAAGTGGGATGAAAGCAAAAGCCAGAGGTAGATGAGTTACCAAGCCAAGAAACCAGAGAATAAAAAAACAAAAGCATAGCATTGCAACCAAAGGTGAAGAATGGAAAGAGACAATAGAGAGTCTTCAAGTAAATTTTAACATCTTCAAAGGTGAATTAAGAGTCATGCGTTACTTTGGTCTAGTCAGATTATATCTGGAAAGTAAAAATAATAACACTGTAAAAACAACTACCGTTAATTAAACCTTTGCTGTTTGTCAGATACCATGCTGAGTATTATACAGACTACATCACATTCAGTCCTTGCAATCAACCTTTGAGGAATATAATGAAACATTCTGATTGATAGTACACAGAAGTTAACAAACAAACTCAGAGTTATAGCCACTATGGAGAACAGTATGTGGGTTCCTTAAAAAACTAAAAATAGAATTACCATATGACCCACCAATCCCACTACTGGGCATATACCCAGAAAAAAACATAATTCAAAAAGACACATGCACCCCAGTGTTCATTACAGCACTATTTACAATAACCAGGTCATGGAAGCAACCTAAATGACCATGGAAACATGAATGGATAATGAAGATGTGGTACATATATACAATGGAATATTACTCAGCCATAAAAAGGAATGAAATTGGGTCATTTGTCGAGACGTGGATGGATCTAAAGACTGTCATACAGAGTGAAGTAAGTCAGAAAGAGAAAAACAAATATCGTATATTAATGCATATATGTGGAACCTAGAAAAGTGGTACAGATGAACCAGTTTGCAGGGCAGAAATAGAAACACAGATGTAGAGAACAAACATATGGACACCAAGGGGGGAAAGTGGCAGGGGGTTGGTGGTGTGATGAATTGAGAGATTGGGATTGACATATATACACTAATATGTATGAAATGGATAACTAATAAGAACCTGCTGTATAAAAAATAAATAAAATAAAATTCAAAAATTCAAAAAAAAAAACAAAAAAAACAAGAAACAGACTCAGGGAGGTTAATTAACTTGCTGAAGGTCAAACAGTTGGCAGTTTTTAGATCTGTTCTAACACAGACCTATCAGACCCCAAAGTGTCTTTTTAAAAATACTTTATTATATTTAGTTCTGGATCTCATCTTTCAGTAGGGACATAGAAAAACTGGAGCTTGTTCAGAAGAGAGTAACCTCAGTGACAAAGGCTTTCATGCTATTTCATGTGAGGAAGGGCTGAAGGCCATGGGGATGACTTAGATCAGTCAGGGAAAAAGTAAGAGCTGTCCTCAAATATTTAAAAATGGATGCATGGATGGGGGCTCTGACTTGATTTGCATGGCTTAGGACCAAGTTCTACTGGGAAAATGAATCTGTCCTAATTGGTGGGAGTGAGTTCCTTTACTTGGGGTGACTTCTAGAATATGTAGGATAGCCACTTGGTGGCTTATACTTGTAGCCACCAAGTATACTTCTTATACTACACATATGAGTATACTATAGTATACTTCTTATACTACATATATAAAATAACTTTTTTGTAGCCTGTCTTTCCACCTGGAAAACAGCTGTTGATAGACTAAAATTCTTGGATGTCTAATTCTTTGTCAATTCTAGATCCCTTGCCTGGCACAACAGCACACACTGAAGTGTATGTTGAATGAATCAATGAATGGTATACGATAATTTTAGAGTGCAATCTTGAGAACATAGTTGCAGGTCCTACAGTCTAGCCATGAGAACGGTTTTTAGAAATCTCTTTTGAAGAAAAGTCTCCTATGTCTAATATTTTCTGTTAGGTAATCTTTACTTATTGATGGACCAAGAGAGTCTTGAACTGGAATAGCACTAATCATTTTCATGGGGCTTAGAGTGACTCATAGTTTCAAATAACTAGGCTTTCTAAATAATAGATTCCAAACTTATGGACACTCAAGGCAATTGCCCAAACTCCCGCACTTTTGGATGGCTGAGCAAATTTTGGGGAGCAGTGTGATGAATGTGATACTCATATTTTGGATCTTCCTCTTCTCATGTGAGGCAAACTTTAGACCACTTACAGAAATTTAATACTAGATCCTAAGACATGCCATTTCCCATGGCAAAATTAAGAAGTAAATGAAGTTTGATTTTAATGCTTTCCAGCTGAACATTTAACACTGTTATCCATTTGTGCTGACTGAAATTCTACCCATGGGTCTTCATCCTTAAAATTAAGGTGTCAGGGACAAGTGTGGGGTGAGAGAGTGGTGATTGGGGTAGATTTCCTTGTGTCCCCAAATCTCATCACTCTTTTTACCTGTAGTAAAGACTGGTCTCATTCTTACATGGCATTATTATAATCGTTTAGAATAGATGTAGGGAACAAATCTCTCCATCACAGAATCCTGGAATGTTGGAGGTGTTAGGGGATGGGGTGACTACCTAATCTAACTCCAGCAGGTTAAGTGTCTGGGTCTTTCTCTCTCAGTCCTGTGTTTGTAATTACTGTACCACACAGTCACTCCAAAGGTTCTTATTTAAATAGATTTCTTTTTCTGTCACCTCTATTCTGAATACAAGGAAAACACAGCCCTCAGGACTCAGATGTTGGGCTGTGTTAAAGTGTTATGAAAATACTGCATCTAGCTTCTCCTGTCCTCTGACTGTCCTGAAATCTTCTTTCAGGCTGGGCATAGTTACCTTTGAGGCATATGTTTTCTGACCAGATTGTAGCTTTCTTGAACGAAGGACTTTTGGTTTGTTATTGCTGACCCCATTCATTTGCTTAAGAATTAAATTACTGAGAAAGTGAAGTCACACAACAAATATTAATAAAGAATGTTACAGATACTTGGAAGTTGGGATCGTGATCCCTCTCCACTTGCTCCCTGTGGTCCACATCCTCCTGACTTCTATCCTGTAAAACAGAGAGGGATATGAGCCACAGACTGAGGACAGAAAAGGAGCCAGGCTTTCAAAGTGTCAACAAAAGCTATTGCATTAAAGTTATCTCCAGGGATTAGTGTATATAATAATCAACACATATCCATAAAATCTTTTGAGAAATGTTAGAAGTTTTATATGATAAATGTCAATTGATGATGCTAATTTCTTGGGTTCTATAAGGATGGGTACTTTGTCCAGTAATCAGGACCATCTTAAGCTCAGTTTCCTTTTTTAGCACCTTCTTTGCCCACCTATTTTCTTTCCTGGTTCTTTCTTTCTTAACTTGGTCTTCATTGTAGTGTACTAAAGCCTACATCCCCAAAACTGGGAGAGAAGATTGTTCATGGTTACCTCCATAGAAATTATTGCAGAGTGTTTTTAAAAAATTGAAATTTGATGCTTTGAAGACAGACAACCATCACCTATTTACTAAACACATGGCCACTCCTTTTTGTACGCTGCCAGAACTTTTCCTCTCATCTGTATAACCAGTATAGAATTCTGTAATTTTTTCAGTCTGAGAACCCAGGCCTACATGGCAGCTTCCTTACTGAGATGGGATGAGGCTTCCAAGCTCTTATACAAGTTAACTAAGGTTAGAATTGAAACCTCTGATTTGTTATCCAGTCTACTTTACTGTTCCTTGAATCTTCTGTGATTCACTTCTGTTTCATTATGGTCATTCAAAATATCTTTTTAAAAAGGCAAAAATTTCTTAGGTACACTAAGAGGAAGTAAAAGAAAAGTTTGTGGAGAGGACCTTCAAGATAGTGGAGGAGTAAGACATGGAAATCACCTTCCTCCTCACAAATACATCAAAAATACATCTACATGTGGAACAACTCCTACAGAACACCTGTTGAATGCTGGCAGAAGACCTCAGACTTCCCAAAAGGCAAGAAACTTCCCACATACCTGGGTAGGGCAAAAGAAAAAAGAAAAAACAGAGACAAAAGAATAGGGACAGGACCTGCCCCTCCGGGAGGGAGCTGTGAATGAGGAAAAGTTTCCATGCACTAGGAAGCCCCCTTCACTGGTAGAGACGAGAGGTGGGCGGGGAGAAAGCTTCGGAGCCACAGAGGAGAGCACAGCAACAGGCGTGCAGAGGACAAAGCGGCGAGATTCCCGCACAGAGGATCACTTCTGACCAGCACACAGCAGTCCGAGAGGCTTGCCTGCTCACCTGCCAGGGAAGGTGGGGGCTGGGAGCTGAGGCTTGGGCTTTGGAGGTCAGAACCCAGGGAGAGGACTGGGGTTGGCTGTGTGAACACAGCCTGAAGGGGGCTAGTGCACCACAGCTAACCCGGAGGGAGTCCGGGAAGAAGTCTGCACCTGCCTAAGAGGCAAGAGACCATTGTTTTGGGGTGCGTGAGGAGAGGGGACAGAGAGCACCGCCTAAACGAACTCCAGAGACGGGCACGAGCTGTGGCTATCAGCGCGGACCCCAGAGATGGGCATGAGATGCTAAGGCTGCTACTGCAGCCACCAGGAAGCCTGTGTGCAAGCACAGGTCACTATCCACACCTCCCCTCCTGGGAGCCTGTGCAGCCTGCCACTGCCAGGGTCCCGTAATCCAGGGACCACGTCCCTGGGAGAACACAAGGCACGCCTCAGGCTGGTGCGATGTTATGCTGGTCTCTGCTGCCGCAGGCTCGCCCCATATTCTGCACCCCGCCGTTCCCCTGGCCTGAGTGAGCCAGAGCCCCCTAATAGCCGCTCCTTTAACCCCCTCCTGTCTGGATGGGGAACAGATGCCCTTAGGCGACCTACATGCAGAGGTGGGGCCAAATCCTAAGCTGAACCCCAGAAGCGGTGCGAACAAAGAAGAGAAAGGGAAATCTCTCCATGCAGCCTCAGGAGCGGTGGATTAAATCTCCACAAACAACTTGATGTACCCTGCATCTGTGGAATACCTGAACAGACAGCAAACCATCCTAAAACTGAGGCTTTGGGAGCAACTGTAGACTTAGGGTTTGCTTTCTGCGTCTAATTTGTTTCTAGTTTTATGTTTATCTTAGTTTAGTATTTAGAGCTTATTATCATTGGTAATTGGTTGATTTGTTTATCTATTTGGTTGCTCTCTTCCTTTATATATATATATATATAATTTCTTTTCCTTTTTCTCTTTTTGTGAGTATGTATGTGTATGCTTCTTTGTGTGATTTTCTCTGTATAGGTTTGCTTTTACAATTTGACCTAGGGTTCTCTCTGTCTGTTTTTCTTTTTAGCATAGTTTTTAGCAATTATTATCATTGGTGGATTTGTTTACTGGTTTGGTTGCTCTCTTCTTTTTTTTTAATTACATTTTAATTTTAATAATATTTTTATTTTTTATGTTGATAACTTTATTTTTTCTTTCTTTCTTTCATTTTCTTCTTTTCTCCCTTTTATTCTGAGCCATGTGGCTGAAACGGGCTGGGTGCTCCAGCTAGGTGTCAGCCTTGAGCCTCAGAGGTGGGAGAGCCGAATTCAGGACATTGGCCCACCAGGGACCTCCCAGACCCTCGTAATATCAATCGGCAAGAGCTCTCCCAGAGATCTCCATCTCAGTGCTAAGATACAGCTCCACTCAATGACCAGCAAGCTACAGTGCTGGACACCCCATGCCAAAAACCCAGCAAGACGGGAACACAACCCAACCCATTAGCAGAGAAGCAGCCTAAAATCATAAGTTCACAAACACCCCAAAACACACCACTGGACACGGTCCTGTGCATCAGAAAGACAAGATCCAGCCTTATCCACCCGAACACAGGCACCAGTCCCCTCCAGCAGGAAGCCTACACAACCCACTGAACCAACCAACCACTGGGGGCAGGCAACAACAAATAAAAGGGAACTAT
The DNA here is from genome assembly GCF_000442215.2 of Lipotes vexillifer. Lineage (NCBI taxonomy): Eukaryota > Metazoa > Chordata > Mammalia > Artiodactyla > Lipotidae > Lipotes > Lipotes vexillifer. The sequence continues at coordinate 965,877 of NW_006782534.1, read as the reverse complement.
GAACCTGCAGCCTGTGAAAAGGAGACCCCAAACACAGTAAGTTAAGCAAAATGAGAAGACAGAGAAATACACAGCAGATGAAGGAGCAAGGTAAAAACCCACCAGACCAAACAAAGGAAGAGGAAATAGGCAGTCTACCTGAAAAAGAATTCAGAGTAATGACAGTAAACATGATCCAAAATCCTGGAAGCACAATGGAGAAAATACAAGAAACATTTAACAAGGACCTAGAAGAACTAAAGAGCAAACAAACGATGAACGACACGATGAATGCAATATAAAATTCTCTATAAGGAATCAATAGCAGAATAACAGAGGCATAATGGCTAAGTGACCTGGAAGATAAAATAGTGAAAATAACTACCGCAAGGCAGAATAAACAAAAAAGAATGAAAAGAATTGAGGACAGTCTCAGAGACCTCTGGGACAACATTAAACATATCAACATTTGAATTTTAGGGCTGCCAGAAGAAGAAGAGAAAAAGCAAGGGACTGAGAAAATATTTGAAGAGATTATAGTTGAAAACTTCCCCAATTTGGAAAAGGAAATAGTCAAACAAGTCCAGGAGCACAGAGAGTCCCATACAGGATAAATCCAAGGAGAAACACACCAAGACACACATTAATCAAACTATCAAAAATTAAATACAAAGAAAAAATATTAAAAGCAGCAAGGGAAAAGCAACAAATAACATACAAGGGAATCCCCATAAGGGGATAAAAATGATCTTTCAGCAGAAACTCTGCAAGCCAGAAGGGAGTGGCAGGACATGTTTAAAGTGATGAAAGGGAAGAAGCTACAGCGAACACTACTCTACTCAGCAAGGATCTCATTCACATTCGATGGGGAAATTAAAAGCTTTACAGACAAGAAAAAGCTAAGAGAATTCAGCACCACCAACCCAGCTTTACAAAAAATGCTAAAGGAACTTCTCTAGGCAGGAAATACAAGAGATGGAAAAGACCTACCATAACAAACCCAAAACAGTTAAGAAAATGGTAACATATGGTAACAATGGGAACATACATATTGATAATTACCTTAAATGTAAATGGATTAAATGCTCCAACCAAAAGACACAGACTGGCTGAATGCATACAAAAACAAGACCCATATATATGCTGTCTACAAGAGACCCATTTCAGACCTAGGGACACATTACAGACTGAAAGTGAGGGGATGGAAAAAGATAGTCCATGCAAATGGAAATCACAAGAAAGCTGGAGTAGCAATTCTCATATCAGACAAAATAGACTTTAAAATAAAGACTATTACAGGAGACAAAGAAGGGCAGTACATAATGATCAAGGGATCAATCCAAGAAGAAGATATAACACTTGTAAATACTTATGCACCCAACATAGGAGCACCTTGATACATAAGGCAAATGCTAACAGTGATAAAAGGGGAAATCGACAATAACACAATCATAGTAGGGGACTTTAGCACCCCACTTTCACCAATGGACAGATCATCCAAAATGAAAATAAATAAGGAATCACAAGCTTTAAATGGTACATTAAACAAGATGGACTCAATTGATATTTATAGGACATTTCATCCAAAAAAAAACAGAACACACTTTCTTCTCAAGTGCTCATGGAACATTTTCCAGGATAGATCATATCTTAGGTCACAAATGAAGCCTTGGTAAATTTAAGGAAATTGAAATTGTATCAGGTATCTTTTCTGACCACAACGCTATGAGACTAGATATCAATTACAGGAAAAAGTCTGTAAAAAATACAAACACATGGAGGCTAAACAGTACACTACTGAATAATCAAGAGATCACTGAAGAAATCAAAGAGGAAATCAAAAAATACCTAGAAACAAATGACCATGAAAACACGACAACCCGAAACCTATGGGATGCAGCAAAAGCAGTTCTAAGAGGGGAGTTTAGAGCAATACAATCCTACCTCGAGAAAAAGAAAAATCTAAAACAACCTAAACTTACACCTAAAGCAGTTAGAGAAAAAAGAACAAACAAACCCCAAAGTTACCGGAAGGAAAGAAATCATAAAGAACAGATCAGAAATAAATGAAAAGAAATGAAGGAAAGAATAGCAAAGATCAATAAAACTAAAAGTTGTTTCTTTGAGAAGGTAAACAAAATTGATAAACCATTACCCAGACTCATCAAGAAAAAAAGGGAAAGGACTCAAATCAATAGAATTAGAAATGAAAAAGCAGAAGTAAAAACTGACACTGCAGAAATACAAAGGATCATGAGAGATTACTACAAGCAACTCTATGCCAATAAAATGGACAACCTGGAAGAAATGGACAAATTCTTAGAAAAGCACAACCTTCCAAGACTGAAACAGGAAGAAATAGAAAATATAAACAGACTAATCGCAAGCACTGAAATGAAACTGTGATTAAAAATCTTCCAACAAAAAAAGCCCAGGACTAGATGGCTTCACAGGCAAATTCTATCAAACATTTAGAGAAGAGCTAACACCTATCCTTCTCAAACTCTTCCAAAATATAGCAGAGGGAGGAACACTCCCAAACATTCTACAAGGCCACCATCACCCTGATACCAAAACCAGACAAGGATGTCACAAAGAAAGAAAACTACAGACCAATATCACTGATGAACATAGATGCAAAAATCCTCAACAAAATACTTGAAAACAGAATCCAACAGCATATTAAAGGGATCAAACACAATTATCAAGTGGGGTTCATCCGAGGAATGCAAGGATTCTTCAATATATGCAAGTCAATCAATGTGATAAACCATATTAACAAACTGAAGGATTAAAACCATATGATATGATCATCTCAGTAGATGCAGAAAAAACTTTCTCCAAAATTCAGCATCCAGTTATGATAAAAACCCTCCAGAAAGAAGGCATAGAGGGAACTTACAACAACACAATAAAGGCTGTATATGACAAACCCACAGCCAACATTGTCCTCAATGGTGAAAAACTGAAACCATTTCCTCTAAGAACAAGGCAAGGTTGTCCGCTCTCACCACTATTATTCAACATAGTTTTGGAAGTTATAGCCACAGCCATCAGAGAAGAAAAAGAAATAAAAGGAATCCAAATCAGAAAAGAAGAAGTAAAACTGTCATTGTTTGCAGATGACATGATACTATACATAGAGAATCCTAAAGATGCTACCAGAAAACTACTAGAGCTAATCAATGAATTAGATAAAGTAGCAGGATACAAAATTAATGCACAGAAATCTCTGGCATTCCTATACACTAATGATGAAAAATCTGAAACTGAAGTTAAGGAAACACTCCTATTTACCATTGCAACAAAAGAATAAACTATCTAGTAATAAACCTACCAAAGGAGACAAAATATCTGTATGCAGAAAACTATAAGACACCGATGAAAGAACTTAAAGATAATACACACAGATGGAGAGATATACCATGTTGTTGGATTGGTAGAATCAACATTGTGAAACTGACTATACTACCCAAAACAATATACAGATTCAGTGCAATCCCTAACAAATTACCAATGGCATTTTTCACAGAACTAGAACAAAAAATTTCACAATTTGTATGGAAACACAAAAGACCCCAAATAACCAAAGCAATCTTGAGAAAGAAAACAGAGCTGGAGGAATCAGACTCCCAGACTTCAGACTATACTACAAAGCTACAGTAATCAAGTAATCAAGACAATATGGTTCTGGCTGATAAACAGGAAAAGATGGAAGAGGATAGAAAGCCCAGAGAGAAAGCCATGCACATATGGTCACCTTACTTTTGATAAAGGAGGCAAGAATGTAGAATGGTGAAAAGACAGCCTCTTCAATAAGTTGTGCTGGGAAAACTGGACAGCCCCATGTAAAAGAATGAAATTCAAACACTCCCTAATACCATACACAAAAATAAACTCAAAATGAATTAAAGACCTAAATGTAAGGTGAGACACTATAAAACTCTTTGAGGAAAAATTAGGCAGAACACTGTATGACATAAATCACAGCCAGATCCTCTTTGACCTCCCTCCTAGAGAAATGGAAATAAAAACAAAAGTGAATAAAGGGGACCTAATGAAACTTAAAAGCTTTTGTACAGCCACGGAAACCATAAACAAGATGAAAAGACAACCCTCAGAATGGGAGAAAATATTTGCCAATGAAACAGCTGACAAAGGATTAATCTCCAAAATATGCAAGGAACTCATGCAGCTCAATATCAGAAAAACAAACAACCCAGTCCAAAAATGGGTGAAAGACCTAAATAGACATTTCTCTGAAGAAGATATATAGATTGCCAACTAATGCATGAAAGGATCCTCAGTATCACTAACCATTAGAGAAATGCAAATCAAAACTACAAAGAGGAACACTTCACACATGGCTCAGAATGGCCATCATCAAAAAATCTACAAATAATAAATGCTGGAGAGGGTGTGGAGAAAAGGGAACCCTTTTACACTGTTGGTGGGTATGTAAGTTGATACAGCCACTATGGAGAACAGTATGGAGGTTCCTTAAGAAACTAAAAATAGAACTGCCATACAGCCCAGCAATCCCACTACTGGGCTTATGCCCTGAGAAAACCGTAATTCAAAAAGAGTCATGTACAACAATATTCATTGCAGCATTATTTACAATAGCCAGGACATGGAAGCAACCTAAGTCTCCACTGACAGATGAATGGATAAAGAAGATGTGGCACATATATACAATGGAATATTACTCAGCCATAAAATGAAAAGAAATTGAGTTATTTGTAGTGAGGTGGATGTACATAGAATTTGTCATACAGAGTGAAGTAAGTCAGAAGGAGAAAAACAAATACTGTATGCTAACACATACATATGGAATCTGAAAGAAAAGAGTAAATGGTTCTGAAGAACCTAGTGGCAGGACAGGAATAAAGACGCAGATGTAGAGAATGGACTTGAGGACATGGGGAGGGGGAAGTGTAAGCTGGGACGAAGCAAGAGAGTGGCTTGGACATATATACAGTAAGAAATGTAAAATAGCTAGCTGGTGGGAAGCAGCCACGTAGCACAGGGAGATCAGCTCAGTGCTTTGTGACCACATAGGGGATTGCGATAGGGAGGGTGGGAAGGAGATGCAAGAGGGAAGGGATATGGGTATATATGTATATGTATAACTGATTCACTTTGTTATACTGCAGAAACTAACACACCTTTGTAAAGCAATTATACTCCAATAAAGATGTTTAAAAAAAAAAAAAAAGAAGTTTGTTCCCACGCTTAGATGCTGGTATGATGGTGGCAACAGTAAACAGAGTGATTACAGCAAGGAAGGTAAAATGAGGAGAAAAGTTAGGGCTTTTTTTTGTCTTTTTACCCCTCTGGATATTGTTTACAGCTAAAACTTTCGAGATTCTATGTTTTCTTAATTTTTAATTTATTATTATTTAATTAATTTATTTAAATATGGAATTTTATAAATTTATTTATTTTTGACTGCATTGGGTCTCTGCTGCTGTGCATGGGCTTTCTCTATTTGCGGCAAGCGGAGGCTACTCTTCGTTGTGGTACTTCGGCTTCTCATTGGGGTGGCTTCTCTTGTAGCGGAGCATGGGCTTTAGGCATGCAGGCTTCATTAGTTGTGGCACACAGGCTCAGTAGTTGTGGCTCACGGGCTCTAGAGCACAGGCTCAGTAGTTGTGGTGCATGGGCTTAGTTGCTCTGTGGCATGTGGGATCTTCCCGGACCAGGGCTCGAACCTGTGTCCCCTTCATTGGCAGGCAGATTCTTAACCACTGGCCACCAGGGAAGTCCCTATTTATTATTTTTAAAATTTATTTTATTTGTTTTTGGCTGCGTTGGGTTTTCATTGCTGCACACGTGCTTTCTCTAGTTGCGGTGAGTGGGGGCCACTGTTCGTTGTGGTGCGCAGGCTTCTCATTGTGGTGGCTTCTCTTGCTGTGGGATACGGCCTCTGGGTACACGGGCTTCAGTAGTTGTGACATGTGGGCTCAGTAGTTGTGGCTCGCTGGCTCTAGAGGGCAGGCTCAGTAGTTGTGGCACACGGGCTTAGTTGTTCCACGGCATGTGGGGTCTTCCTGGACCAGGGATCGATCCCATGTCTCCTCCATTTGCAGGCGGATTCTTAACCACTGTGCCACCAGAAAAGTCCCCTATGTTTTGTTTTAAAAAGGACTTGGGAAAGACTGAATTTATACTCTAAGGCAGTGCTGATCAATAGAAACATGAGATATAGATTACATATTATATATTAAATATTAAATATATATTTCTTACTTTTGTAGTAGTCACATTAAAAAAATTAAAATGGTGAAATTAATTTTCACAGTGTATTTTCTTTAAATCAATATATCCAAAATATCATCATTTCAACATGTGACACTAGGCACAATTCAAGTGTTCTATAACCACATGTGGCTAATGGTGACTGTATTGGACATCACAGTTCTAGAATGGGAATTACGTGCATTTTACTGGCACAAACTTCAGCTTAAATAGCATGTTATGGGGATATGAGCATTCTGAATCCCAGCTCTGGCTCTTACTATTTGGATGACCCTATGAAGTTACTTAACCCTTTTGCATCTTAGAATTCTCATGTGTAAAACGGAGAATTAATTAATGCCTAGAGAGTTGTGTTGAGACTTAAGTGAGATAATGTACATAAGATGCTAGGCATACGGGCACTTGATAAGTCAGTAACTATCAGTATCATTAGGTTCCTCTAATGATAGTGTTTGGATAAAATTTTCAAGTTCTTCCTCAACAACGGCTGGATGAGAACTGTTAGCGAACGGGGATGAGGCATTACCTTCTGTTTGGCTTTGGTTGGCTTCTTCTTCTTTGAGATTGCCTACTTCCTTTCTGGTGTCCTGTGTTGTTTGTACTTTGATTGCTTATTTTCCTCATTGGAACCTTGCTTGTTGTTTCTTGGCTGTTGTTGTGATGTTTCACCTTCTCAAGTTCTTGACGTCTCTCATCCAGAACCCCTGTAATCAATCCTGTTTTTATGCCTAGTTCTATTTGTGACTCACTGTCTAGGCCTGATGCTTGCTTTCCGCTTCCCTAGCACCAACTCTGGTTTTGTTCTTGTTCTGCCCCAGAAAACAAACTAGGACAGATAATGCGTGCTCACTGAATGCATGACAAGTGTGGGCTTTCTAAAGATTTGGTGTGATCTTCAGTACCTGTACCTAAGCCTGACAATGAATTCCTTATTAGATTTCATTTGGTACCCCAAGGGAAATTAATTTAAAGGGCTGTACGAGTGGAAGATGTCATGATATAACTCAGACATGCAAAGAGTTAAACAGAACTTAGCTTGACTTGAAAATCATGAGTGTAAAAGAAATGGTAGGGTTGTTGATGGCTTAAGGGTTTTGGAGGATTGGGCCAATCTCAGTGCCTCTTTGTTACAAACAATAAATGCTGGAGAGGGTGTGGAGAAAAGGGAACACTCTTGCACTGCTGGTGGGAATGTGAATTGGTTCAGCCACTATGGAGAACAGTATGGAGGTTCCTTAAAAAACTACAAATAGAACTACCATATGACCCAGCAATCCCACTACTAGGTATATACCCTGAGGAAACCAGAATTCAGAAAGAGTCATGTACCAAAATGTTCATTGCAGCTCTATTTACAATAGCCCGGAGATGGAAACAACCTAAGTGCCCGTCGTCGGATGAATGGATAAAGAAGATGTGGCACATATATACAATGGAATATTACTCAGCCATAAAAAGAAACGAAATTGAGCTATTTGTAATGAGGTGGATAGATCTAGAGTCTGTCATACAGAGTGAAGTAAGTCAGAAAGAGAAGGACAAATACCGTATGCTAACACATATATATGGAATTTAAGAAAAAAAAATTTTTATGAAGAACCTAGGGGTAAAACAGGAATAAAGACAGAGACCTACTGGAGAACAGACTTGAGGATATGGGGAGGGGGAAGGGTGAGGTGTGTTAGGGCGAGAGAGAGACATGGACATATATATACTAACAAACGTAAGGTAGATAGCCAGTGGGAAGCAGCCGCATGGCACAGGGAAACCGGCTCGGTTCTTTGTGGCTGTCTGGAGGGGTGGGATAGGGAGGGTGGGAGGGAGGGAGACAAAGAGGGAAGAGATATGGGAACATATCTATATGTATAACTGATTCACTCTGTTATAAAGCAGAAACTAACACACCATTGTAAAGCAATTATACCCCAATAAAGATGTTAAAAAATAAAAAAAAATTAAAAAAAAAAAAAATGTTGCCCAGGGTCTGGGTGAAGGTGGGAGTATAGAGTAGAGAATTAGGGTAAGGAACTTCCTGCTGCTGAGTGATTCTAAGAGTACTAATTATGGTAAATTACTATGGTTTTTTGGTTTGGTTTTTGTTTTCAAATGCAAAACTCTAAACTCAAAGAAGCTTTCCAATTCAATCTAAAATGAATGACCCAGAAAATAAAACATAAAGTAAACATGGCTATTTTCTTTTGAAAATTGTGAGGACAGAATATGATTCAGTTCAACCTTTGTGAACATCTGTACGTGCTGTAACTCCTCAGCCATGCGGGGAACTTGGAGGCAAATTACTTATCTTATTTTTTCAAGTCCTAAAGACAAAGCAACAATCAAGTATCTGATCTTTGAAATAAATGCCTCCTAAAATAGAGTTGTTCAAATCATTGGTAGTGTGAGGGCTGCCAGTTACCCGCATTGAAGAAACACAGATGGTTCAGATCTGCACAGGGTGAGTTTATCAGGAGTGATGGCATAGCAAAGGGGGCACCAATTATGATGGGACTGAATGTTTTTTGCTGTGCTGCATGGGGTCTTGACCTTTACCTAGTTTTAAGAGCTAGTCTAGTTCCTGCCTCTTTCACAGCTTTCCCTTAAATGTATTCTTTTTTCTTTAAATACATTTCAGTCTACAGCATGAATTTGGTAAGAATTCTGCTTAACCCTGGGCTAGCTCTGTAGTTGTCTTGACCAGCCTGAAAAATGTTAATGTTATTTAAGATTTCTCATGGGGAGCTTCCCTGGTGGTGCAGTGGTTGAGAGTCCGCCTGCCGATGCAGGGGACACGGGTTCGTGCCCCGGTCCGGGAAGATCCCACATGCCGCGGAGCTGCTGGGCCCGTGAGCCATGGCCGCTGAGCCTGCGCGTCCGGAGCCTGTGCTCCGCAACGAGAGAGGCCACAACAGTGAGAGGCCCGCGTACCGCAAAAAAAAAAAAAAAAAGATTTCTCATGGGTATGTTTTATTTTCCAACTAAATTGGGAACTCCTTGAGGACAGGGGCTATTATTTATACCACTTTAACCCCCAGCCCTGCCCAGCGGGTGTTTGTTGATTATGTTTATCTCAGAGTCAACCTCTGGGGAGAGTGTTGTCCACTGAGTGGAGCGACAGGCGGATAGTCACAGCCTTTAAGCCCCCTGCCCCCTGTGTCTTCCTTTGGTTGTCCTCAGCTCACTGTACTCTGTGGAGGTCAGGAGGGTGCGACACTTTCCAGCCTTCTCTAGTTAGTTACAGGAGTTATGTTCCTAACACTCAAATTGTAATATCAATGAATAAAAATAGGAGAACATTTCTTTCCATGCTGTGGGTTGTACCCCTAAATTTCGTGATCTAATTAGTGTATGCCTTATGTCCTGAGGGACTGAAAGAGAAGAGTGTGGATGGATCCATTTAATCAGCAGCTCCAAAACACACACACACACACACACACACACACACACACGGATGCTCGTGACTGTTTGGGGGGCTTGTTTTGCATTGTATTGGCAATTATTTTCACACTTGAATTTTTGACATCTGAGATTTATCTTATGTATTCTCGTCTTTTTCCATAACCACTTTTAAGAATTATTTGTTGAAAAAATGCAATAGCTTTACACATTTAAATGGCAGTATGTATATCATCTGATCCTTTCAGTGGCCGAGAAAAGTTTTCCTTAAGTAGATTCCTCTCAGTGACTATTCCATACTTTCACCACTGTCTTCAAGACCCTACTCAACTTTTCCACTTTGATTTTCCACAGCTTACTGTGCCTTTTCATTTATGGAAAACTAGAAGTCTTTAGATGTGACCAATCTCAATTCTTCCTTTCTCCCATTCTATAAATATTTAGTGAGTGGTTTCCAATCTCTTTATTGTTCTTTGCTGCATTGGCCACTGCTATTTAATTCCTTCCCACGTGACTCTCTATTCCCCATTGGCTGCCTAACTCTTGCTCCCTTTTGGCACTTCTCACACCTCTGTGTCTTTAGTGTAGGCATCTTTTCCTTTGCTTATCCTTAAATATTGTCAGTTTTCTAGGGATTGACCTTCTACAGCTCTGCTAATGCCAAACTCTTTGCTGTTTGATCACATCATGCCTCTCAGTCCTAACCTCCACTCCACACACATCCATATGTGCTGACTCTCAAATGTGTATTTCTAATCTAGAAGCTCAAAATCTCATGAAAAATGTCCTGCTGCTCAGCTTTACCTGTACGGAGGGTGTGTGCCTTACTTACCCTTGCATCTCCAGGCTCTATTAGGATGCTCTAAAATTGCATGATTTTTCTTATACTTTGGTAGCTCACTTCCATTTTTACAGACAAGTAAATAGAACCTTGAAAATGTTGTGACTTCAAGGTCAAAATGCTCGGTACAGTTTACAGATTTGTGACTGACTTCTTGTCCTGTGTAGGGCTTTGGATGCCTTTCTCTCCAAATTTCCTGATATGTGAATATCCTTCATTGTGTCCATGGGATTACAAACTGTCATCCCTGGTAACTCTCCGACAGTGAAATGTAGGCTCCTTCACGCTTGCTGAAATTGCACTGTTGGATCACTCTAGGATTAAAAATTACACTTCAGGCCAGGGAATAAACTGACTTTGGGGGAAAGTTAGTATCAGTTTGGCTTATATTTGTAGAGAATGCGACATTCTGATCATACAGTGAAATATAGGGATGGGAGACACCATGAGATACCATCTAGTTCATTCCTTCATTCTCAGATATAGACAAAACTATGTCTGTGCTGCTCTGTAAAGAGATTTCCCCAAGTTTATATGAAATAAGTTCATGTTCTTCAATGATATTATATTCAGTGTATCATCTTTTGGTGTTTGATTTTGGGAGTGTGGGGTGATGGTTCTTGACAGACAGAAGTTCTGGGACATTCTAGCAGCACATGTCACTGGGTTTGACACTTTCAGAATTTATATTCTGCGTATTTTCCAGAGCCCGCCTGGAATCCATGTCCTTGTCATAGGATTTGTGACCTGTAACCTGCAGACAGTGATACTTGTGACTCTTCCATACATCCAAGTTAGCATTCAATGTTTAGAATAGTTACGCTTTTTCTTGACAACCCATTAAGGACCAAATTCGTGTCTCTGCAGTTGCTCTGAATCAGGTAGTATACTTTCTTTATTAAAAGGGAGATTTAAAGTAGTAAAGATGTATGTTAACAACATGATTACTGAACTTAGGCTTTTTCCATGTATACTCAGATGAATTGATAAAGCATTGAAAAAGAGCTTTGTGGCCTCTGTGTGAGAGTGTGTCTCTGTGCCTCGTAGCAATAGATAGATGTCAAAGGCATTTCGTTCAGGGACTTAATAAAATAAGTGTTTGCCTTTTGGTAATTTTCAAAAAGCTATTATCCCCTGTGTCTGAGAAAGGAATTCTGCATTATGCTTTGCTTTCATAACTGAGGAGGACAAGAGCCTTTTTTTCTAATTAAAATCTCATTTCATACTAATTTGATATGAGGAAATTTTTCTTGGAGACTTCCACAGTCTTTAATATATGTAACAGTGATCTGTCTGCCGGTACTGAGACTCTGGTGATACGAATTCTGTACATTTATTTAGCACTCTTCTAATTTACATATTCATTTATGTACAGTAGCAAACTTGATCCTCAATGTTAATGAAGTAATATCAAGACCGTCTTACCTTTTGGGAGGTTAAGCTAATGATTTATTTTCCTTAATTTGGATCATCATTATTATAGCTATTTATAACTCTCAAAATTAGTATCTTGATGTTAAGGTAATAGTAACGTTGGGTTACTGAACTATAGTTTCTAAAGAATTGACAATTTATTGCTCTCTCATTCATGGTACTTCTTATGTCATTTCAAGTAATTAGCACACTTATTAAAAGGTCTGGTAATGGCTTAGGCTTTTGAACAATAATATAATCTCTTACTCTAGGAGAAGATAAGAGACTACATTTTTTCAGACAGTCATAAAATAGTCCTCTTACACTGTAGGAATCTCAGGCACTGCGGAATTAGGTACAGTAATTCTCTGTGAAACAGAATAATACTTGTTGGCTATATTCCTAGATTTAACCAATTAATTGTTTTGAAATGGAGAACCAGAAGATGAAAAAAACAAAACTCTTAACTCTCCGTTGGGTACTGAATGTACACTTTCTTCTGACTTCTTTTTAGCATCTAATTTTTAATGGCAACCTGCTGAAGATATGACATTAAAATATACGTTGGTTGTTAAATAAAATCAACGTGGTAGAGTTTCATACATTTTCATTGACTCGGAGAATTGAGGCCTATGAAACATTTATTTAATAAACCTTTCAGCATACTGAAATTTTGTAAGTACAACTGCTTTTTTAGTGTCATTCATTTTATGCTCAGGCCAATAGTTATGGTGTGCTTTTTGCCAATGGAACAGAAATCATTCCATGGTTACTGTAACCTGGTTGAAAATTGTAAAAATAAGAAGTTATTTATTGAAGTGTTTTCTTTTGTGCTATATATGTCACCCACTTTATCTTGGTTGATCATCAGTGGGGTTAGTATTATTCCCATTTTATCTAGGAGAAAACTAAGGCTCTAAACTAAGTCCCTAAACTACTACAGGGCTTATATTATAGCCCTAGCACCTAGTACAGCATCTAGGACAGAATATTTGATGAGGAAAGATATGTAAAATGGTCAAGTTCAAACTAGTCAGAGGCAGAGCCAAATTTTTTTTTTTACATCTTCATTGGAATATAATTGCTTTACAATGGTGTGTTAGTTTCTGCTTTATAACAAAGTGAATCAGTTATACATATACATATATCCCCATATCTCCTCCCTCTTGAGTCTCCCTCCCTCCCATCCTCCCTATCCCGCCCCTCTAGGTGGTCACAAAGCACGGAGCTGATCTCCCTGTGCTATGCAGCTGCTTCCCACTAGCTATCTATTTTACATTTGGTAGTGTATATATGTCAGTGCTAATCTCTTACTTCATCCCAGCTTAACCTTCCACCTCCCCGTGTCCTCAAGTCCATTCTCTATGTCTGCGTCTTTATTCCTGTTCTGCCCCTAGGTTCTTCAGAACCTTTTTTTTTTCTTAAATTCCATATATATGTGTTAGCATATGGTATTTGTCTTTCTCTTTCTGACTTACTTCACTCTGTATGACAGACTCTAGGTCTAGCCACCTCATTACAAATAGCTCAGTTTCGTTTCTTTTTATGGCTGAGTGATATTCCATTGTATATATGTGCCACATCTTCTTTATCCATTCATCCGATGATGGACATTGAGGTTGTTTCCATCTCTGGGCTATTGTAAATAGAGCTGCAATGAACATTTTGGTACATGACTCTTTTTGAATTATGATTTTCTCAGAGTATATGCCCAGTAGTGGGATTGATGGGTCATATGGTAGTTCTATTTGTAGTTTTTTAAAGACCCGCCATACTGTTCTCCATAGTGGCTGTATCAATTTACATTCCCACCAACAGTGCAAGAGGGTTCCCTTTTCTCCACACCCTCTCTAGCATTTATTGTTTCTAGATTTTTTGATGATGGCCTTTCTGACTGGTGTGAGATGATATCTCATTGTAGTTTTGATTTGCATTTCGCTAATGATTAATGATGTTGAGCATTCTTTCATGTGTTTGTTAGCAGTCTGTATATCTTCTTTGGAGAAATGTCTATTTAGGTCTTCTGCCCATTTTTGGATTGGGTTGTTTGTTTTTTTGTTATTGAACTGCATGAGCTGCATATAAATTTTGGAGATTAATCCTTTTTCAGTTGCTTCATTTGCAAATATTTTCTCCCATTCTGAGGGTTGTCTTTTGATCTTGTTTATGGTTTCCTTTGCTGTGCAAAAGCTTTGAAGTTTCATTAGGTCCCATTTGTTTATTTTTGTTTTTATTTCTATTTCTCTAGGAGGTGGGTCAAAAAGGATCTTGCTGTGATTTGTGTCATAGAGTGTTCTGCCTATGTTTTCCTCTAAGAGTTTGATAGTTTCTGGCCTTACATTTAGGTCTTTAATCTATTTTGAGCTTATTTTTGTGTATGGTGTTAGGGAGTGATCTAATCTCAAACTTTTACATGTAGCTGTCCAGTTTTCCCAGCCCCACTTATTGAAGAGGCTGTACATTTCTCCACTGTACATTCCTGCCCCCTTTATCAAAGATAAGGTGACCATATGTGCGTGGGTTTATCTCTGGGCTTTCTATCCTATTCCATTGATCTATCTTTCTGTTTTTGTGCCAGTACCATACTGTCTTGATTACTGTAGCTTTGTAGTATAGTCTGAAGTCAGGCAGCCTGATTCCTCCAGCTCCATTTTTTGTTCTCAAGATTGCTTTGGCTATTCGGGGTCTTTTGTGTTTCCATACAAATTGTGAAATTTTTTGTTCTAGTTCTGTGAAAAATGCCAGTGGTAGTTTGATAGGGATTGCATTGAATCTATAGATTGCTTTGGGTAGTAGAGTCATTTTCACAATGTTGATTCTTCCAATCCAAGAACATGGTATATCTCTCCATCTGTTTGTATCATCTTTAATTTCTTTCATCAGTGTCTTATAATTTTCTGCATACAGGTCTTTTGTCTCCTTAGGTAGGTTTATTCCTAGATATTTTATTCTTTTTGTTGCAATGGTAAATGGGAGTGTTTTCTTGATTTCACTTTCAGATTTTTCATCATTAGTGTATAGGAATGCCAGAGATTTCTGTGCATTAATTTTGTATCTTGCTACTTTACCAAATTCATTGATTAGCTCTAGTAGTTTTCTGGTAGCATCTTTAGGATTCTCTATGTATAGTATCATGTCATCTGCAAACGGTGACAGCTTTACTTCTTCTTTTCCGATTTGGATTCCTTTTATTTCCTTTTCTTCTCTGATTGCTGTGTCTAAAACGTCCAAAACTATGTTGAATAAGAGTGGTGAGAGTGGGCAACCTTGTCTTCTTCCTGTGCTCTGCAACAAGAGAAGCCACTGCAGTGAGAAGCCCGTGCACCGCAATGAAGAGTAGCCCCCTGCTCACCGCAACTAGAGAAAGCCCACATGCAGCAGCAGAGACCAACACAGCCAAAAATAAATAAATTTATTAAAACACAGATATCAGTGAGTGTAATGTTATATGCTAACTATATCTCAATAAAAAATAACTGGTCTTAAGTAACCATCAGGGAAATGCAAATTAAGACCAAAATGGGTACCATTTTATACCCACTAGAATGCAAAAAAATGTATAGAAGCTTTTCTATATCAAATGTTGGCAAGTGTGTGGAGTAATGGAAACTCAAACAGTGCTGCTATTGGGGATGTAAATTAGGATAGCTACTTTTGAAAACAATTTAGTGTCATCTTGTGAAGTAATCACATGCATTCCCTATGACCAACAATTCTTTACTTATGTATAAATCCTAGAGAAACTTTTAACACATGTGAACCAAGAGACATGTATAAGAATATTTCTAGTTGTATTATGTACAATGGCAAAAATACAGCAACAGAAACCCCTAGGAACAACCTAAATTTCCATTGACAAGAAGTGGATGAGTATATTTTGCTAAAATCACACAAGGGATTATTTAACTGTGAAAGTGAATGAAGTACAATTGGATGCAACAACATAAACACATCTTTGAAACATAATGCTGAGTGAAAAAAAGCAAGTTTCAGGAGATTACACACAGTTTGATACCATATTTGTAAAGCTCAAACCAAGCAAATTGAATTAACACATTGGTTAGGAATACATATATATCTGCTAAAGTTATGTTTTAGAAAGGAAGTTAGTGATTACTTTTGGATGAAGAGAAGCAGGAGGGGAACTGGGAAAGTAGATAGCTTTAAGAGCAGTGGTAATTTTTGTTCTTAAATTGATGATGGGTTTAGTAGGTGGTGGTTCACATTTATTCTTCTTCCTGACTCTACGTACGTTACCTGTTTTTCTATGTATCAAACAGTATAGAAAAGTAATATCTCATGAAATCAGGTATTATTGGAATCATCTTGACCGACAACAGAGATAAAGTACTACCTAGGGTACCATGTTCTCAGGTAACTATATCCTCCATTTGCTGTTTATATCACAAATAACTTGATGGCAAGCAAAAGAAGAGACTATAGATAATACAGTTATATCTCCCTTTGAAAGCTTAGCTCAGGTACAGGGGTCTTTCAGAAATCAGTGTATATATTTAGCATTTCCACTGACAATGAGACATGTTGTTCAAAGCCTGCTGAGCCCTCTCTCCTTCTTCCTTCATTCAATTTTCGAAGTACTGGCAAGATAACAATAAAGAAAATCAAATAAATTATCTGCCAAAAGGCTCACCTGTAAGGTATAGGCAAATAGTGTAGGAGTACTGATTAGAATGAGCAGATTGCAATGCTGAAAACCGAAACCTCTCTAAGCACAGAGATCGACAAAGCAAGAGATTCCAGTATTTGAAGTGGCCCCATAATATCAGGAACAATGATGTCAATGTGAATCCAAGCACTTGTTGAGTGCTGTGTATTTAACTGAAGAGCTAATTGTATGCAAGTCTATGGAATCCCTGGGCAGATAAAAAATGTGGAGTTTGGTCAACTATTAAATATTTCATAATGTTTTTTACATTCATGAGAGTATAATATAATTAGATCTTGGCTTAGTTTGTGCTTTTGACTGCCATTGTTAATTTTTTTCTTTCCAGAATTTTATTAACTCATAATCCCAGTTATTACTTTCCTTGTACATTTCATACTTAGCTTCAGCTAAGTTTAAGGCTGTAATTGCTAAAGAAAGAAATGAAAAAATAGAATAAAGAACTGGCTCCCTGTTGACTCATCTATGAGCATAGATTTTTAGGTACCATCCTCTTGATCCACCAACATTTAGTAGTTGTATTCCTTCCCTCCCTAACCTTTGTATCATCCCTTCCATCCTTTCTCCCTCCCTTCTTTCTCACACTCTCCTCTGTCTTCTCTCCCTTCAGTTGCTGTTTGGATTTTTAGTCTTATGTCTTATGAAATCCTTATTCACAAGACAATACTTTTGGCAGGAAGGAGTAACTTCTCAATAAAATTAAACACTTGAGGAATTTGCATAATCTGTTCTCTAATACCTTAGATTAGAAGATTAGATTACCGGATTGCCTAGTAATGCCTTCCTTCACTCTTTCATTCACTCATTCATCCAATAAACACATCTGTTGAGTACCTAGTATGTGGCAGTGCTGTTGTGGATTTCTGGGATACAACTATATGGAATAGCATAGGTCCAGCCTCTGAGAATTTCCTTTATGAAGAGTTTGCCCCGATTTATAATTTAGAGGGATAGGCTGTCAGATATCTGAACTGTCAACGTTATTCAAAATAAGCATGGGTGTTATTCTAGGGAATATTGACCTTTGTGAATCCCTCTCTGACTCTTGTGTTTGTGTTGACTTTGAAACCCTTGAGTAAATCCCAGGTATCAAGACTTAAATTGATTGCAGCATTATTTACAGTGACCAAGACGTAGAAACAATCTCAGTGTCTGTCAATGGATGAACGGATAAAGAAAACGTGGAATATACATAGCGCAGAATATTATTCAGCCATAAAAAGAAGGAAATCCTGCTGTTTGTGACAACATGGATGAATCTTGATGGCATTATGGTAAATGAAATGTCAGACAAAGAAAAACAAATACTGTATGATTTCACTTACATGTGAAATCCAAACAAGCTAAAATAATAGAAATTGAGAGTAGGTTGGTGGCTGTCAGGGGGTAGGGGGCAGGGGAAATGAGGAGATGTTAGTCAAAGGGTACAGACTTCCAGTTACATGATAAATAAGTTCTGTGTATCTAATGTACAGCATGGTGGCTGTAGTTAACAATACTGTATTATATATTTGCAAGTTTCTAGGAGAGTATATCTTAAATGTTCTCATCACACACACAAAACTGGTAATTATGTGAGAGGATGGAGGTGCTAACTAACCTTGTTGTGGTTAATTGTTTTTCAATATATACTTATATCAGATCATCATGTTGTATATCTTAACTGATATATAACGTTGTGTAAGTTTATATCTCAATAAAGCTGAGGAAAATCTAGCCACAAGAGCCTGGAGTGTCACTGGGTTAATTTTTGACATCCGTTTTGCTTTTCGAGTGTGTGAATGGGTAGATCGGGGAAGAATGAGTGTGTCCTTTGTGGAGGGTGGAAAGATGTAGGAGGACTGGATTTCTTAAATGGAATCAAAATATCTGTCATTAACCTGTGGCATTATGGATGGTGGCAAGTCATTGAGAATATTTTATATGCCTTATTTTTCTCACCTGATAAGAAAACTTATTTTTTTATTGAAGTGTAATTGACTTACAATTTTGTGTTAGGTGTGCAGCAAAGTGATTCAGTTATATATATGTATGTGTGTGTGTATGTATATATATATATATATATATATATAAATATAATATATATATATACACACATACATATATGTGAGATTTTTTTCCATTATAGGTTATTATAAAATATTGAATATAGTTCCCTCTGTTCTATAGTAAGTCCTTTTTGCTTGTCTATTTTATGTATAGTGGTTTGTATCTGTTAATCCCATACTCCTAATTTATCCCTTCTCCCCATCCCCCTAATTCCTTTTCTCTTTGGTAACCATAAGTTTGTTTTCTTTCTTTGTGAGTCTGTTTCTGGTTTGTATATAGATTCATTTGTATTATTTTTTAGATTCCACATATAAGTGATATCATTTAATGTTTGTCTCTCTCTGTCTGATGTACTTCACTTAGTATGACATTCTGTAGGTCCATCCATGTTGCTGCAAATGGCAATATTTCATTCTTTTCTGTGGGTGAGTAATACTGTGTTATATGCATATACCATATCTTCTTAAGCCAGTTGTCTGTTGATGGGCACTTGAGTTGTTTCCATGTCTTGGCTAATGTAAATAGTGCTGCTATGAACATTGGGGTGCATGTATTTTTTTGAATTAGCATTTTTGTCTTTTCTGGATATATACCCAGAAGTAGGATAGCTGGACCAAACTAGCTCTAGTTTTAGTTTTTTTAAGGAACCTCCATAGTGTTTTCCATAGTGGTAGCACCAATTTACATTCCCACCAACGGTGTAGGAAGGTTCCCTTTTCTCCACACCCTCTCCAGCATTTATTGTTTGTAGACATTTTGATGATAGCCATTCTGAATGGTTTAAGGTGATACCTCATTTGGTTTTGATTTGCATTTCTCTAATAATAAGCAATGTTGAGCATCTTTTCATGTGCCTGTTAGCCACTTGTATGTTTTATTTCCAAAGAAAACATACTGTTTAGGTCTTCTGGCCATCTTTTGATTAGGTTGTTTGTTTTTTTGATATTGAGTTCTATGAGCTATTTGTACATTTTGGATATTAACCCCTTGTCAGTCACATCATTTGCAAATATTTCCTTCCATCATGTAGGTTGTCTTTTCGTTTTGTTGATGGTTTCCTTTGCTGTGAAAAAGCTTTTAAGTTTGATTAAGTCCCATTTGTTTATTTTTTGCTTTTATTTCTTTTGCCTTGGGAGACTGATCTAAGAAAATATTGCTACTATTTATGTCCAAGAATCTTCTGCTTGTGTTCTCTTCTAGGAGGTTTATGGTGTCATGTTTTATGTTTAGGTCTTTAAGCCATTTTGAGTTTATTTTTTTATATGATTTGTGGGAGTGTTCCAATTCCATTGATTTACATGTAGATTTCCAGCTTTCTCAACATCACTTGCTAAAGAGACTGTTTTTTCTCCATTGTATATTCTTGCCTCCTTTGTTGTAGATTAATTGACTATGGTGTGTGGGTTTATTTTTGGGCTCTCTATCCTGTTCCTTTCATCTATTTTCTGTTTTTGTGCCAATACCATGCTGTTTTGATTACTGTAGCTTTGTAGTATTGTCTGAAGTCTGGGAGGGTTAGTCCCTGCTTTGTTCTTTTTCCTCAGGATTGCTTTGTTTTAGTTCTGTGAAAAATGTCATGGGTATTTTGATAGGGATCACATGAAATCTGTAGATTGCTTCAGGTAATATGGCCATTTTAACAATATGAATTCTTCCAATCTAAAAGCATGGGATATCTTTCTATTTCTTTGAATGATCCTCAATTTCCTTTACCAGTATTTTATAGTTTTCAGTGTATAGGTCTTTTACCTCCTTGGTTAAGTTTATTCCTAGGTATTTTATTTTTTTTCGAAGTGAATTAAGATGGGATTGTTTTTTACTTTCTCTTTCTGATATTTCAATGATGGTGTAAAGAAATGCAACAGATTTTTATATGTTAATCATGTGTCCTGCTACCTGATGAATTCATTTATTAGTTCTAATAGTTTTTGTTTGGAATCTTTAGGGTTCTCTATGTAGAGTATCTTGTCATCTGCAAATAGTGACAATTTAACCTCTTCCCTTCCAATTTGGATGCCTTTTATTTCTTTTTCTTGTCGGATTGCTGTGGCTAGGACTTCCCATACTATGTCAGATAGAAGTGGTGAGAGTGGAAGAAAGTATTTATGATCTCTTTTTACCATCTGACTAAATTTCATAGCATCCTCTCTACATAGTCCTTTTGTCCTGCCATCCATCCACCCGTCCATCATTTATTAACTGTCTGTTGGGTACCAGACACTCTACAAGGTATATAAGGCTTCTGCTTTTATGGAGCTTAGATTTTGTTCCATCTATGTTTCTTGCATTCATACAGAGAATCTAAAATAAATACTGTTGAAATACAGGGAAGGTGAAAATTTTAAATTGTAGCAATCATGATGAGAAAGAGGCCTGTTTAATCTGGGTAGTGTTATCTGTAGATAACAACATGTTAGTTGGTTTAATAATAAGACTTTTTTTTCTGTGCCCATATTTTATCAGTTCTAAAGGCAGTATCAGTTTTCCTTCAAATACAGGATGGATAGGAGACACATTCCTTTAAATATTTGAAAGAATACAAGATTGTTTTAGCTGTGAGCTTTGTGCTAAAAATAACAGGAACCATGCAGACAATCCTTACTCTGCAACTTTAATAAACCAGGGAATTTTTGTTTGCCAGACTATCACTCTTTTGTTAATAAGAACATGATGTACCATGGGGCAAACCATTGTGTTCATTTACAAGTATTATCAGGACCTCAGGTAACTGACAAATGACTGCATGATACTTAGAGAAATGTTCTAAAGGTATTATACTGTTTTTAAAATGTCTTTACTATTTCTTTTTGTGTTCCCCAAATACAGCTCTGCCTTCTTTGCTGCTGAGCTGCTTTTATAGCTGTATTAATGAATACCTTATTTTTATTTTAGAGTAGATCTAATGCAAATATCCATATTAAGCAACACACACAAAGGTCCGGAGGTCTAAAGCATGGTTCCCACAGCAACTGACCTTTGTTTCTCTTGAGCTTGGCAGTATTTGCTTTCACTTTCTATTAGTAAAACTTATCTACTTAATGATGTATGGTATGGTGCAGTTGTTATGGGAAATGTTATTTAAGAATATCTGATTTCCATTTAGAAAAACTTCAGTTTTGATGTTATAAAAGTTTAGAGGTTATTTTATAATTCCAGTATTCATGAAAAATAAAGGCAACCATGGGAAGGTAAAAGTGAACACTTTTTTTCTCCCTAAACTACTGTCTAACTCATTCATTTTGTTATTAAAACATCTTGAAACAGGCAACTAATTTTGAATATATCTACATTTGTTTATATGAGTATTTAATAGCTGAGTTATTTTGAACAAACTAAAATGTAGGCAAATATTCGATTATAAATGGACTGTTTTTGTGTACATATTTCTATGGGGTCATTTATAAAATTTGAAACCAGTGGAAACCATGCTCACATTCCCTATCTTCTTTCTTTCAAAATGGAAGAATTGTTTCCACTACTGTAAGTCAACCCATCTGTCGTGGTTTGGATCTCATTTCCTCTCAAGGGCTTTGATCCTGCCATATTCCCCTCTCAGTCCTGAACTGTCCACTTTTCCTTCTCCACTGAATTGTTCCCATCAACATACACACATCCTCCTGTATTTCCTGACCCTATGCCTCCCCATGCTACTGCCCTGTTTCTATATTCACTGTCTCCACTTCTTCATCTCTTTATCCCACTCCAAAGGGTCTTCTGTTTCTTCCACTTCACTGTTGCTGCTGTTTTCAAGGTCACCAAGGCTTGCTTCCATCATGTCCACTGTCATGCTTACTTGTAGAACTCATTTTATTCAACCCCTTGGCAACAGTCAAAACTTTGGTCTCAGTTGAGTATCACTTTCTTTTTGGGATGCCTTTTTTCTTTTGGTGCCAGTGACAGCACACTCTCCTGACTGGCTCCTCCTTCTGAGGCTCCTTACAAACATTGTATAAACTCTTCTTTCTCTGTTCCACTTCTAAAGTTTGGAGTGCACTAGGTCTTGGTCTTTTCTATTTAAAATCTTACTTCGAGTTAGGGTTGCCAGATAAAACAATTAAAATTACAGGATGCCCAGTTAAATTTGAATTTCATGTAACATTTTTTTAGTGTAAGTATGTCCCATGTAATGTATACACACACACATCTGTCTCTATCACATAAACTATGGGGACATACTTTTGTATAAGTATGTTTCATGCAATGTTTGGGACATACTTTTTTATTGAGATATAATTGACATGTAATATTATATAAGTTTAAGGTATACAACATGTTTTGATACATTTATATACTGCAGTATGATTGCCATTGTAGCATTAGCTAACACCTCTATCACATCACATTATTACTGTTTCTTTTTTGTGGTAGGAATAATTAAGATGTAGTCTCATAGCAAGTTTGACGTTTATAATACAGTGTTGTCTATAATCATTATACTGTGTATTAAAGCTCCAGGACTTTTTATCTACTAAATTGGCTATTTTATAATTCCCATACTCATGAAAAATAAAGGCAACCATGAGAAAGAAAAAGTGAAAACTTTTTCCTGCCTAAACAACTATCTTTGTAAGTTTGTACCCTTAAACAACATCTCCCTTATTTGGGGGCATACCCATACCAAAGAATATTCCTTATATCTGAAATTCATATTTAGCTACTGTCTTGTATTTCATCTGGCAACCCTACCCTGCGTGAGCTTATTTGGATACTTGATGTTAAACAGCATCCTTTTGCCCCAGAATTTACCTCTCCCTAAGCTTCAGGTGTGTGTCCCCAAATTTCTAAGTAACATCTTGCACATCTGTCTTCTCAAACTTAATATATCCAAAAGAGAAGTATTCATTTCCACCTCCCCTCTTTCTTACTAATGACACCAATGTTGTCTTTACTATCCTCTCATCAAATCTTTGGACAAGTCCTGAGGTGTGTATACCCAAAATGTATCACAAGCATGTGTACTTTTCTTTATCTCTGCTGATACCTTACTGAGTCAAGTCATCATCATAACACCTACGATGGCCCCAGCTCCCTCGCTGTTCCTTTGATTCTACTACATCTACCCCCTACAACTCTTTATCCATACAAAAACACTTTATAAAGTGACCTTTAAAAAATGTCAATGAGATCATGTCATTTGCCCTATTGTTTCAAAGCTCCCTCCACTTCTACTTTCCAATAGCTTTTCACTGCCCTTTGAATAATCCCAAATTCTTGATCATAGCCAACAAGGCCTCCATGATCTGACTTTTGCCAGTACCACTTTTCTGACTCATACTTACCTACTCCAGACACACGGCCTTCTATTTCACTCTCTCTCTCTCTCTCTCTCTCTCTCTCCCACCTCTGTTGTTTTTAATTTTTGCCCAGAATATGCTTTCCCCCCTTTTTTTCTCATGGCTAGTTCCTTTGTCTAATATCTTCCTTACCATCCCATCTACTGTTGCTTTGAAACCTCCACCCCTCTATCACTGTCTATCACATGGCTCTGTTTTATTTTTTTCACAGCCCTGATCAATACTTAAAACTGTCACTTCGGTTTATTTAGATGTTCATTTACTTTCGCTCTCCTGAACATAAATTCCATGAGGAGAAGGACATTGTTTCTTTCGTTAATTATTTTATCTACAGCTCACACAATAGAATATAGTAAGTATTCAATACATATTTGTTGATATTTGAATTAGTGGTTTTCTAAAATACATTTGAGAAATACAATATACCATGAAAATTCCAGTGTATTACCCTTCCTTGGATTTGAAGATAGGTATAGAATGAAAATATTTCTACTTCTTTTTCCCACTGGCCCTTGTGTTATAATGTTGAGTTGGACACGTTGATGAAAAATCAGCAATCAGTACCAATGAAAACACTGAGAATGATTTCATCTGCTGGTAGGCGCTGGCTCTGTCCCTGGGGGGAAGCTTGACATATTGTAGCCAGACAGGATCCTGCAATGGATTGTCTTTCAAAGTCAAATTTCAGCCTGTCAAGAGGTGGAGAAAATGATTTGTGACCTGAAGAGATGGTAGATTAATATTTCTGAACAAGTATTCACTAAACTTCCTGTAGCTACTTTGTTCCACTATTAAGACTTCCCTCCCTCTGGCGTAGGAAATGCTTTGCACAAAACAGCGTCTTTGCTTTGTGTATAGACATTTCTCCTGCCCCAAGATGGGGTTTCCCAGTGAGGTATAACGTTCATTAACCCCTTTGGATAATGCAGTTGCTGAAACAGACTTGTGTCTTATTCTCACAGCTTCATTTCAGAGTCAGAATGCACTTGGTGTCTGGGGCAGCTGTGATGTATGAAGCAGAAAGAAGATTGATTTTCCACAAGGTACCTTGTACCTGGAGTAATGAAAGTGGCAAATTACTTGCTCACTGAGCAAACATGACAGGAATGTCATAGAGCAGCGAATTTGTATTTATGCAAACACTGTTGTCACACTGCGAAGAATTCCAGAAAGTGACCTTATCTCTCCCTCAAAATCACCACCTTGTTCTGGGAAGGCTATACTCAGCGAAAGCTGTTAAAAAACAAATGCTTCTAATGAATAATGTAATGCTCATGGTACAGTAAGAAATAAGATAAATTGTGGTGCCATTTTAAAATGAGAGTCTTCAACTCACAGGCTATTTCTGGTGTTCATCTTGGATTTTGTGGCAGTGGAACATAAAATATCTCCTTTAATAGAGTAAAAGAAATGGAGTGATTTATCCTAGTCACTGTGGGCCTTTAGAACCTCTCATTTGGTAATGGAAAAAAACATCAGTGGTTGATGGGGAAGCAGATAATTTTTCGATGTTTAGGCAGTCTAATGCATAGAGAACATACACGATTTTCAGAACATCTGGGGCAGAAAAAAAAATTTAAGTCTTTAAGTGACAGAAGGAAATGGTGGTAATATTCCATTAAAATGTTTTAAGATCTCCAACATGACGGTTTACACAATTCACTTTAAAAAGCACTGCTAACACTTTTAGCTGTAAACTCTAACATTAAAATGATAATTTCATTTTGTTAGTGAGTTTAAAAGTCTGCTGATTTTAGCAAGTAGTCCTGGATTTAAAATAATTATTCCTTGTTTGATATTCATTTGTTGATCATTCACCATTTGTTTTTTTGAAACCTTGGTTTGTGCCTGACGTTATGTTAAATGTAAGATACACAGAGATCAAGGGAGCCATCCAAGTCCTCAGGCAGCTCATTCCTAGTAACTCAGATTGTAATGTAAAATAAAGCTAGAGAAAATGAGCTTGTTAAGCCTAGTTGTGGGAACTGAGCCCTGAGGAGCAGGGCAGAATACACCATTCTAAGAGAGGTGTTATTTATCTGCTTTGGCCCCCTCTGGTCCCCCGAACATTGATTGGAATACTCAGTGGGGTCCAGTTAGTCTAGATACTCATCAACCACAAATGTGATATCCTTTAACTTGGTACCCAATGGGATAAACAGAATATATATATATATATATATATATATATATATATATATTTTTTTTTTTTTTCTATGTGTCATGCGCCATCCTAACTGTTTCATTTGGGTTAGCTAATTTAATAAGCACACTCCTCCTATTAGGTAGATTCCAACATTAACTCCACTTTGTAGACAAGGAGATGAATAGAGAGTGAGAGGAAATAATTTTCCCAGGGTCACACAGGCAGTTGGCAGTCAAGGCTGATCTGCTGTAGACACCTCTGCTGTACAGCCACTGTCACCTCTAGGGGAGTTTGACCTCTACTGGGCAGGGGGAGGATCAGAAGGGCTTTGTTTGAAAATAACTGAATATGGGGCTTCCCTGGTGGCGCAGTGGTTGAGAGTCCGCCTGCCGATGCAGGGGATGCGGGTTCGTGCCCCGGTCTGGGAAGATCCCACATGCCGCGGAAAGGCTGGGCCCGTGAGCCATGGCCGCTGAGCCTACGCGTCCGGAGCCTGTGCTCCGCAACGGGAGAGGCCACAACAGTGAGAGGCCCGCATACCGCAAAAAAAAAAAAAAAACAAAAAAGAAAATAACTGAATATGCATTTTGGAATAAGAAATATACTCTAAAATTTACTTTGTGATTGACTAAGACATGTTTATGTACAACTACAAATGGTACAGAGAGAAACTCGTGTATTCATTTCTAGGACCCATTCACTAAGAGTTTGGTAATATCCACAATGAAATTTTCTTCCTTTAAGTTCTTTTGATCCTGCTTGGTTTCCAGACTATTCTTGCCTTGTCCCAGTGTGTGTTGGATTATTGCATTCTTTTTTTTTTTTTTTTTTTTGCGGTACACGGGCCTCTCACTCTTGTGCCCTCTCCCATTGCGGAGCACAGGCTCCGGACGCGCAGGCTCAGTGGCCATGGCTCACAGGCCCAGCCACTCCACGGCATGTGGGATCGTCCCGGACTGGGGCACGAACCCGTGTCCCCTGCATCAGCAGGCGGACCCCCGACCACTGCGCCACCAGGGAAGCCCAGATTATTGCATTCTTGCTTGGGGCCCCTCATTTTTATTCTAAGTCTTTTTATCTACTTGATCTTTTAAAGTGTAGCTTCTCACTGAATTTCTAAGAAAGATTGCATACTTTAAGAGTTTTGCAGAATATGAGTTGTTACATGTACTTATAATGCTCACTTTGCCTGCTTCTCTGTTTGTAGGAGGATGTGGCTATGATTGCTTCCTTATGATCTGAATGGCTTTTCCATGTGGTGTGTTCTTTTGGCTACAATTAAGATTTGCATTTACTTTTGGTGGGAAGAGTTCTGATTGGGGCCAGAGTAATGATAAACTGCTTGTTTGTCAGGAACATGGATACCTCCTGGCTCTAACCACTTAGGGACATTCTGATTTCATCATTTCCTCTCCCTGATTATTTTGTGGGCTACATTAATAATAGAAGTTAGCTAACATGTAAGTGGTTTCTAAGTGCTTTATATGTCTTAACTAATTTAATAATAAAGCTAATCCTATCAGGTAGGAAGCATTGTTTTCTACATTTAACAGAGAAAGGACTTTCACACAGGTAGTAAGTTGTCTAGGCAGATCTAGTGCTCCAAACCTCCCTGCTAAATAGTTACTGATACATTGGAGGCAAATTTAGCTTGTCCTAGGGAGGGTCAGAGGGGTCTTCTTGGAAGAGTTAATAGCTGATTTCAGTATGGCACTTATTTTTCTATTTGATCTTCTTTTTTTTTTTTTTTTTTTTTTTTTATACACAATGTATTTACTTATTTATTTTATTTTATGGCTGTGTTGGGTCTTCATTTCTGTGCATGGGCTTTCTCTAGTTGTGGCAAGTGGGGGTCACTCTTCATCGTGGTGTGCAGGCCTCTCACTATCGCGGCCTCTGTTGTTGCGGAGCACAGGCTCCAGACGCGCAGGCTCAGTAATTGTGGCTCACGGGCCCAGTTGCTCCATGGCATGTGGGATCTTCCCAGACCAGGGCTCGAACCTGTGTCGTCTGCATTGGCAGGCAGATTCTCAACCACTGCGCCACCAGGGAAGCCCCTCTATTTGATCTTCTTTGTGACTCTTCTAATTATTTGTAAGATATGGCAGCCCACCCAGATAATGCGTATCTACTTGTTGAGCATTTATTATGAGTGACGCCTACCTTAAGCAGTGTAAATGTATTAATACATTTAATCTTCACAAATCTTTGAGAAAGGCATTATTTTCCCTATTTCATAGTTGAAGCAATTGAAATGCTTGTTAATTTTGTCCAAGAGCCCTATTCAAAAATTGGGTTTGAATCCAGAACGTCTGGTTCCTGAGTTATATACCCACTAGTCACCACTACCATTACACTGTCAATGTCAGATTGAGTTGTCCTAATTATAGCTGAATAATACCTAATAGCCTACCAATTCATGAACCACACTATTTATTCTTTGATATCTTAAATGTCTATAAGAGCTGACAATATAAAACAACAAAAGCCAAGAACCAGTCTTTTTTCTTTTATTGTGTATCTCTTTCCATTAGATTATAAGCCCCCAGAGATCAATACCAGCAAGTGGACACAGATGGGGACCATTTGGACTCAGAACTAGACCTTGTCACTTACAGGCTCATCTTGGGTCCTTGAGGGAAAGTCCATCCTGGTAGATGAAGCATGGTACCTAGGCCGTAAAGCAAAAGCAACATAGCCCAGAGAATTCTTGTGGAGAGCAGGAGAGGTATAAGCAGTCAATGTCAAGGAAGACTGTTGGGAGGTAGCAAAGACCAAGGCTGAGTTTCAGGACCAGAAAGAACTCCAGGGAGATGGCAAGAGCAAAGAGAGATCCTTTATCGGTGCTGGGGAAAGAAGTCAAGCCTGGGAAAACAGTAGAAGCTCAATTTTCAGAACTGGGGCACCCTGTGAGAGCCAGACTGACAAATGTGAGATGAGTCCCATGGTTTTGGGCCAGATCTACTTAAATTTCTCCTTCTAACTGCTAGAGCTGATCCTAAGTACTGGAGGGTGGTCTGAGTCAAAATGAGGGGAGAGATGGATTCCAGCTTTGGAAAAATGCTCTCTCCTTTATCAAAGGGAGGCCTTGCCCATATCCTCTCTCAAGTAACAACCAATTATTTTTCATAACTATGGGAGTTATTTCTAGATTTAGGTGCATTCTATTGGTTGTACTTACTGGGCTCCTTTCTGATTGGTTCTTGAGATGGAGTGAAGACAGTATTCCTAGACAAATTGTCTGCCTTACACAGAAACAAAAATTCTGAAAGGAGAGAAGAAGAATTTATATCAATAGTGTTATCCTTTGTCAGTAGGTGGGAATTAAGCCTGCTTAGGCACGGCATAACATCAATGGTTAAGTCACGAGATTGGATGGAGAAAAGTGATACCTATAAGCCCAAATAGAAGAGAGTCCAAAATTATTGCTATTTACCACTGGGGACCATTATGTCGCTCTCCAGCATACAATTACCTTCTTAAATACATTTTAATACAGTGGCCAGTTTTTTCTTTACACCTTAAGGTAGAAAGAGTTAATCCAGAATCAGGGGAACAGCAAAGGTGAACTGAGGTGGAAATAAGCTCCTCAGATAATTCACAAATTGGATTGTATTCCCAAGTAGACTAAAACTTAATTGTATTATCATCTAAGTTTGATGTCTGTACAGTGTGGTGTCAGCAGATGGTGTCAGGGGTTCTGTGAACTTGATATTTTTATACAATTCTCAGAATCAGTTGAACACAGAAGAGGAATAAAAAAGGACCAAAGCTTCCCTGTACCCTGGCATTATGTCATCCTTCTCGCTTGGCACAAAATGCCAACTAATATGAAAGCCAGGAGCTCTTTCTCTACTCTTCATCTGGTGCATAATATGCCCACTACTATTGCTGTACAGTGATTTGATAGAAGGAACAAGGAATTTGTAATCAGAGGACCTGGATATGGGTCCTAAAGCTGTCACTTATGGGGTGTGTCCCTATCAGGCAGATCACTTCATTTCCCTGAGCCTGTTTCCTTATTTTTTTAATTTTTTTATTTTTTGCCGTACGCGGGCCTCTCACCGTTGTGGCCTCTCCCATTGCAGAGCAGAGGCTCCAGACGTGCAGGCTCAGCGGCCATGGCTCACGGGCCCAGCCGATCCGCGGCATGTGGGATCTTCCCAGACCGGGGCACGAACCCGTGTCCCCTGCATCGGCAGGGGGACTTTCAACCACTGCGCCACCAGGGAAGCCCTGTTTCCTTATTTTTGAATTGAATTGTTCCAGACTTAACTCTTATTACTCCAGTCCATGGCCTCCAGGGTGAAGTCAAGTGAGACTGCTTGCCATTCCTAATCCTTTCATGTTCCCAGTTCCAGGTCTCTCCCCAGATTGAGTTGGCTTTAGCATTTTCTCAATGCTTGTATGTTTGGTGGTAGCACTCCTGAATCTTTGCTGTTTGCCTAAACTTGTCCAAACATACATAACCCAGAATGAAGACTTAAGTCATAATATTTCCATTTCTTTAATTAAGATGAAGTGACCATTTCTGGGAAGGTTGAAGTACGTGAAATTTGTATTAAATTAAACTTTAAATATCAAAAAAATGCCTTGATATGGCATGCTTTCTTATAATCTGTGCTTATTAAAATCTTACCTATACATTAAGGTTCAGTTCAGTTATTTCCTACTTCAGATACAGGTTTAACACTTGTTGAGGATGTTCTTACTGTCAGGAGCAGTGAGGGTGATTTCCATCTATTACCTAATGCAACTACCAAAATTGTGGAGTAAATAATATTCATATATATCTTTTTATTCTATCCTGATTTTTTAAAACATCTTTATTGGAGTATAATTGCTTTACAACGGTGTGTTAGTTTCTGCTTTACAACAAAGTGAATCAGTAATACATAGACATATGTTCCCATATCTCTTCCCTCTTGCATCTCCCTCCCTCCCACCCTCGCTATCCCACCCCTCTAGGTGGTCACAAAGCACCGAGCTGATCTCCCTGTGCTATGTGGCTGCTTCCCACTAACTATCTACTTTACGTTTGGTAGTGTATATATGTCCATGCCACTCTCTCACTTTGTCCCAGCTTACCCTTCCCCCTCCCCATATCCTCAAGTCCATTCTCTAGTAGGTCTGTGTCTTTATTCCTGTCTTACCCCTAGGTTCTTCATGACTTTTTTTTTCTTAAATTCCATATATATGTGTTAGCATATGGTATTTGTCTTTCTCTTTCTGACTTACTTCACTCTGTATGACAGACTCTAGGTCTATCCACCTCATTACAAATAGCTCAATTTCGTTTCTTTTAATGGCTAATATTCCATTGTATATATGTGCCACATCTTCTTTATCCATTCATCCGATGATGGACATTGAGGTTGTTTCCATCTCCTGGCTATTGTAAATAGAGCTGCAATGAACATTTTGGTACATGACTCTTTTTGAATTATGGTTTTCTCAGGGTATATGCCCAGTAGTGAGATTGCTGGGTCATGTGGTAGTTCTATTTGTAGATTTTTAAGGAACCTCCATACTGTTCTCCATAGTGGCTGTATCAATTTACATTCCCACCAACAGTGCAAGAGGGTGCCCTTTTCTCCACACCCTCTCCAGCATTTATTGTTTGTAGATTTTTTGATGATGGCCATTCTGACCGGTGTGAGATAATATCTCATTGTAGTTTTGATTTGCATTTCTCTAATGATTAATGATGTTGAGCATTCTTTCAAGTGTTTGTTGGCAACCTGTATATCTTCTTTGAAGAAACGTCTATTTAGGTCTTCTGACCATTTTTGGATTGTGTTGTTTTTTTTGTTTTGTTTTGTTTTGTTTTTGCAGTACGCGGGCCTCACACTGTTGTGGCCTCTCCCATTGCGGAGCACAGGTTCCGGACGCGCAGGCTCAGCAGCCATGGCTCACGGGCCCAGCTGCTCTGCGGCATGTGGGATCTTCCCGGACCGGGGCACGAACCCGTGTCCCCTGCTTCGGCAGGCGGACTCTCAACCACTGCGCCACGAGGGAAGCCCGTGTTGTTTGTTATTTTGATACTGAACTGCATGAGCAGCTTGTAAATTTTGGAGATTAATCCTTTGTCCGTTGCTTCATTTGCAAATATTTTCTCCCATTCTGAGGGTTGCCTTTTGGTCTTGTTTATGGATTCCTTTGCAGTGCAAAAGCATTGAAGTTTCATTAGGTCCCATTTGTTTATTTTTGTTTTTATTTCCATTTCTCTAGGAGGTGGATCAAAAAGGATCTTGCTGTGATTTATGTCATAGAGTGTTCTGCCTATGTTTTCCTCTAAGAGTGTTAGAGTGTCTGGCCTTACATTTAGGTCTTTAATCCATTTTGAGATTATTTTGTGTATGGTGTTAGGGAGTGTTCTAATTTCGTTCTTTTACATGTAGCTGTCCAGTTTTCCCAGCACCACTTGTTGAAGAGGCTATCTTTTCTCCACTGTATATTCTTGCCTCCTTTATCAAAGATATGGTGACCATATGGGTGTGGGTTTATCTCTGAGCTTTCTATCCTGTTCCATTGATCTATATTTCTTTTTCTGTGCCAGTAGCATACTGTCTTGATTACTGTAGCTTTGTAGTATAGTCTGAAGTCAGGGAGCCTGATTCCTCCAATTCCGTTTTGCTTTCTCAAGATTGCTTTGGTATTCGGAGTCTTTTGTGTTTCCATACAAATTGTGAAATATTTCGTTCTAGTTCTGTGAAAAATGCCAGTGGTAGTTTGATAGGGATTGCATTAAATCTGTAGATTGCTTTGGGTAGTAGAATCATTTTCACAATGTTGATGCTTCCAATCCAAGAACATGGTATATCTCTCCATCTATTTGTATTATCTTTAATTTCTTTCAGCAGTGTCTTATAATTTTCTGCATACAGGTCTTTTGTCTCCGTAGGTAGTTTTATTCCTAGATATTTTATTCTCTTTGTTGCAGTGGTAAATGGGAGTGCTTTCTTAATTTCACTTTCAGATTTTTCGTCATGAGTTTATAGGAATGCTAGAGATTTCTGTGCATTAATTTTGTATCCTGCTACTTTCCCAAAGTCATTGATTAGCTCTAGCAGTTTTCTGGTAGCATCCTTAGGAGTCTCTATGTGTAGTATTTTGTGAGTGCAAACAGTGACTACTTACTTCTTCTTTTACAATTTGGGTTCCTTTTATTTCCTTTTCTTCTCTGATTGCTGTGGCTAAAACTTCCAAAACTATGTTGAATAAGAGTGGTGAGAGTGGGCAACCTTGTCTTGTTCCTGATCTTAGTGGAAATGCTTTCAGTTTTTCACCATTGAGGACGATATTTGCCGTGGGTTTGTCATATATGGCCTTTATTTTGTTGAGGAAAGTTCCCTCTATGCCTACTTTCTGGAGAGTTTTTAACATAAATGGGTGTTGAATTTTGTCGAAAGCTTTCTCTGCATCTATTGAGATGACCATATGGTTTTTCTCCTTCAATTTGTTAATATGGTGTATCACATTGATTGATTTGTGTATATTGAAGAATCCTTGCATTACTGGAATAAACCCCACTTGATCATGGTGTATGATCCTTTTAATGTGCTGTTGGATTCTGTTTGCTAGTATTTTGTTGAGGATTTTAGCATCTATGTTCTTCAGTGATATTGGCCCCTAGTTTTCTTTCTTTGTGACATCCTTGTCTGGTTTTGGTATCAGGGTGTTGGTGGCCTCGTAGAATGAGTTTGGGAGTGTTCCTCTGTCTGATGTATTTTAGAAGAGTTTGAGAAGGATTGGTGTTAGCTCTTCTCTAAATGTTTGATAGAATTTGCCTGTGAAGCTATCTCATCCTGGGCTTTTGTTTGTTGGAAGATTTTTAATCACGGTTTAAATTTCTGTGCTTGTGATTGGTCTGTTCATATTTTCTATTTCTTCCAGATTCAGTCTTGGAAGGTTGTGCTTTTCTAAGAATATGTCCATTTCTTCCAGGTTGTCCATTTTATTGAGTTGCTTGCAGTAATCTGTCATGATCTTTTGTATTTCTGCAGTGTCAGTTGTTACTTCTCCTTTTTCAATTCTAATTCTATTGATTTGAGTCTTCTACCTTTTTTTCTTGTTGAGTCTGGCTAATGGTTTATCAGTTTTGTTTATCTTCTCAAAGAACCAGCTTTTAGTTTCATTGATATTTGCTATTGTTTCCTTCATTTCTTTTTCATTTATTTCTGATCTTTATGATTTCTTTTCTTCTGCTAACTTTGAGGTTTTTTTGTTCTTCTTTCTCTAATTGCTTTAGGTGTAGGGTTAGGTTGTTTGTTTGAGATGTTTCTTGTGTCTTAAGGATGGATTGTATTGCTATAAACTTCCCTCTTAGAACTGCTTTTGCTGCATCCTATAGGTTTTGGGTCATTGTGGTATCATTGTCATTTGCTTGTAGATATTTTTTGATTTCCTCTTTGACTTCTTCAGTGATCTCTTGGTTATTAAGTAGTGTACTGTTTAGCCTCCATGTGTTTGTATTTTTTACAGATCTTTTCCTGTAATTGATATCTTGTCTCATAGCATTGTGGTCAGAAAAGACACTTGATATGATTTCAGTTTTCTTAAATTTACCAAGGCTTGATTTGTGACCCATGATATTTTCTATCCTGGAGAATGTTCCATAAGCACTTGAGAAAAATGTGTATTCTCTTGTTTTTGGATGGAATGTCGTATAAATATCAATTAAGTCCATCTTATTTAATGTACCATTTAAAGCTTGTGATTCCTTATTTATTTTCATTTTGGATGATCTGTCCATTGGTGAAAGTGGGGTGTTAAAGTCCCCTACTATGATTGTGTTCCTGTTGATTTCCCCTTTTATGGCTGTTAGTATTTGCCTTATGTATTGAGGTGCTCCTATTTTGGTGCATAAATATTTACAATTCTTATGTCTTCTTCTTGGATCGATCCCTTGATCATTATGTAGTGTCCTTCTTTGTCTCTTGTAATAGTCTCTATTTTAAAGTCTATTTTGTCTGTTATGAGAATTGCTACTCCAGCTTTGTTTTGGTTTCCATTTTCATGGAATACCTTTTTCCATCCCCTCACTTTCAGTCTGTATGTGTCCCTAGGTTTGAAGTGGGTCTCTTGTAGACAGCATATATATGGGTCTTGTTTTTCTATCCATTCAGCCAGTCTGTGTCTTTTGGTTGGAGTATTTAGTCCATTTACATTTAAGGTAATTATCGATATGTATTTTCCTATTCCCATTTTCTTAATTGTTTTGGGTTTGTTATTGTAGTTCTTTTCCTTCTCTTGTGTTTCTTGCCTAGAAAAGATCCTTAAGCATTTGCTATAAAGCTGGTTTGCTGGTGCTGAACTCTCTCATCTTTTGCTTGTCTGTAAAGGTTTTAATTTCCCCATCGAATCTGAATGAGATCCTTGCTGGGTCGAGTAATCTTGGTTGTAGGTTTTTCTCCTTCATCACTTTAAGTATTTCCTGCCACTCCCCTCTGGCTTGCAGAGTTTCAGCTGAAAGATCAGCTGTTAACCTTATGGGGATTCCCTTGTGTGTTATCTGTTGTTTTTCCCTTGCTGTTTTTAATATGTTTTCTTTGTATTTAATTTTTGACACTTTGATTAATATGTGCCTTGGCATCTTTCTCCTTGGATTCATCCTGTATGGGACTCTCTGTGCTTCCTGGACTTGATTAACTATTTCCTTTCCCACATTAGGGGAGTTTTCAACTATAATCTCTTCAAATATTTTATCAGTCCCTTTCTTTTTCTCTTCTTCTTCTGGGACCCCTATAATTCAAATGTTGGTGCATTTAATGTTGTCCCAGAGGTCTCTGAGACTGTCCTCAGTTTTTCATTCTTTTTTCTTTATTGTGCTCTGCAGTAGTTATTTCCGCTATTTTATCTTCCAGTCACTTATCCATTCTTCTTCCTCAGTTATTCTGCTATTGATCCCTTCTACAGAATTTTATATTTCATTCATTGTGTCATCATCATTGTTTGTTTGCTCTTTAGTTCTTCTAGGTCCTTGTTAAACTTTTCTTGTATTTTCTCTATTCTATTTCCAAGATTTTGGATCATCTTTACTATCATTATTCTGAATTCTTTTTCAGGTAGACTGCCTATTTCCTCTTCATTTGTTTGGTCTGGTGGGTTTTTATCTTGCTCCTTCATCTGTGGTGTGTTTTCCTGTCTTCTCATTTTGCTTAACTTACTCTGTTTGGGATCTCCTTTTCACAGGCTGCAGGTTCGTAGTTCCCGTCTTATTTGGTGTCTGTCCCCAGTGGCTAAGGATGGTTTAATGGGTTGTGTAGGCTTAGTGGTGGAGGGGACTAGTGCCTGTGTTCTGGAAGATGAGGCTGGATCTTGTCTTTGTGGTGGACAGGTCCACGTCTGGTGGTGTGTTTTGGGGTGTCCATGGCCTTATTATGATTTTAGGCATCCTCCCTACTAATGGATGGGGTTGTGTTCCTGTCTGGCTAGTTGTTTGGCATAGGGTGTCCAGCACTGTAGCTTTCTGGTCATTGAGTGAAGCTGGGTCTTGGCATTGAGATGGAGATCTCTTGGAGATTTTCACCGTTTGGTATTACGTGGAGCTGGGAGGTCTCTTGTGGACCACTGTCCTGAAGTTGGCTCTCCCACCTCAGAGACACAGCCCTGATGCCTGGCTGGAGCACCAAGAGCCTTTCATCCACATGGCTCAGAATAAAAGGGAGAAAAAAGAGAAAGAAAGAGAAGAGAAGAGAAAATAAAATAAAGTTATTAAAGTAAAAAGTAATTATTAAGAGAGAAAAATTTTTAAGTAAAAGCAAAACAAAACAAAACAAAATACCAGACAGAAGCCTAGGACAAATGGTAAAAGCAAAGCTGTACAGACAATATCACACAGAGAAGCATACCCATACACAGTCACAAAAAGAGAAAAAGGGAAAAACAATATATATATCTTTGCTCCCAAAGTCCACCTTCTCAATTTGGGATGATTCGTTGTCTATTCAGGTATTCCACAGATGCAGGGTACATCACGTTGATTGCGGAGATTTAATCTGCTGCTCCTGAGGCTGCTGGGAGAGATTTCCTTCTCTGTTCGCACGGCTCCCGGGGTTCAGCTTTGGATGTGGACCCGCCTGTGCGTGTAGGTCGCCTGAGGGCCTCTGTTCTTCGCTCAGACAGGACGGGGTTAAAGGAGCCGCTGATTCGGGGGCTCTGGCTCGCTCAGGCCGCAGGGAGGGAGTGGTACGGATGTGGGGCGAGCCTGCGGCGGCAGAGTCTGGCCTGAAGTTGGTACCAGCGTGAGGCATGCCGTGCGTTCTCCGGGGAAGTTGTTCCTGGATCCCGGGAACCCGCCAGTGGCAGGCTGCACAGGCTCCCGGGAGGGAGGTGGGGATAGTGACCTGTGCTCGCACACAGGCTTCTTTGTGGCTGCAGCCACAGCCTTAGTGTCTCTTGCCCGTCTCTGGGGTCCGCGCTTTTAGCCACGGCTCACACCCGTCTCTGGAGCTCCTTTAAGCAGCGCTCTTAATCCTCTCTTCTCGCGCACCAGGAAACAAAGAGGGAAGAAAAAGTCTCTTACCTCTTCGGCAGGTCCAGACTTTTCCCCAGAATGCCGCCCGGCTAGCCGTGGTGCACTAACCCCCTTCAGGCTGTGATCATGCAGGCAACCCCAGTCCACGTCCCTGGGATCCGACCGAAGTCCGAGCCTCAGCTCCCAGCCCCCGCCCACCCCGGCGGGTGAGCAGACAAGCCTCTCGGGCTGGTGAGTGCCGGTCGGCTCGGATCCTCTGTGCGGGAATCTCTCCGCTTTGCCCTCCGCACCCTTGTGGCTGCGCTCTCCTCCATGGCTCCAAAGCTTACCCCGTCACCCCAACCCCCGTCTCCACCCGCGAAGGGGCTTCCTAGTGTGTGGAAACCTTTCCTCCTTCACAGCTCCCTCCCACTGGTGCAGGTCCCGTCCCTATCCTTTTGTCTCTGTTTATTCTTTTTTCTTTTGCCCTGCCCATGTACGTTGGGGGAGTTTCTTGCCTTTTGGAAGGTCTGAGGTATTCTGCTAGTGTTCAG
>NW_006782534.1:891001-927795 GCF_000442215.2 Lipotes vexillifer | reverse complement strand
TTCAGCAGGCGTTCTTTCGGAGCTGTTCCATGTGTAGATGTATTTCTCCTGTATCTGTGGGGAGGAAGGTGATCTCTGAGTCTTACTCCTCTGCCACCTTGAAGCTCCTCTCTGCCCTGTTTATTTTTTTAAAAGGGTTTGAGAAAGCCAGAAAATTGGTTATGTTTTAGTTTTTATTTTATAGATAGGAAAACTGGGTTGAAATAATTTGCTTTAGTTCATGTAACTGGATTTGGGTGAAGACATGATTAGACTGTAACTAAGAATTTTGATTACTAGTCTGGTGTTTTGTCCTTTTTGTCAGCATTTCGTGAAGGTACTTTGACAGGGCTGTTTGTTGAGGTTTAGAGACCAATCTTTTATTTAATATTCCATGCATTAGTCTCCTACTTACCTGATCTTACAAATCTTACGTCTATTCCTCTATTATGAGTCCCTTTATGGAAGGAAGGAACTCGGGCTTGCTGATTTTGGTATTGCTTACAATGCCCACTAGAGTGCCTTGCATAAAATAATCACTCAGTAGAAGCTGTTTTGGATATTTCCCCAAGCCCAACTTTGAGTAAACAGCTGCATTTGCCTTAAGTTTGTCTGATTGCAAATGTTGTCTCTGCTGTTTAATAACTACTACATACCAATGACGTGTGTATAGTAAATAATACTTTGTGATTTCAGGCTAAGTGTCTTTCTGAATTTAATTAAGATATGCCATTATATTCCTTTTTTATGGAAATTAATAGAAAACAAGCAATACATTATCAAAAACTTATATAATTCTTTTATTAACTGAAAGATGTATTATTTTCTTTATTGTATTATTGTCAAAACTTAAATTAAGAATTTACAACTTTAATCAAACTGTAGGCTCCATGTGTGCAGGGATCCTGCCTGTCATTTTCACAGCTATATTATAGCCAGTATTTAAAATAATAGGAGATGTTTAATAATATTTGTTGCATGATTGGTGAGGCTGTGGTTTCACTGAATGATGAACCTTTGACTCTTTAGATAATATGATTATTAGGGTTAAAACTTGTAAGGCACTTTCATATAGGTTAGCTCATTTGATTTTCACAGCAACCCTGTGAAGTAGTTAAGGCAAGTATTATACCTTCGTTTTACCAGAAAATCAACTGAGGCTCAAAGAGATGAAATGACTTTAGAAATCACCTCCCTAAGCAGTAGCAGGTGACCAAGACTTGAATCCAAGTGTTCTTACTCCAAATCGTGTGTTCATTCTGCCTTTTCATGTAGTCAGTAGAGGATTTAAACACAGAATAGAATGTTGGCCAAGGCATTCATGTAAGATACTTTTTCAAGGTGATTTCTGGAAAGTTATGTGTAATAAATTGAAGTGACTTTGGTTATGTGAAAGATGGCACCATCAAGGAAATCATATTCCTGAGTGTGGTGAAAGAATTAATTTGAAGCCATTCTAAATTGTCCTTTGAGCCTTATACTACGAGAAAACTAAGTACAAATGTTTTATTCTCCATTTACTTCCTTTGCCTCTATTTTCCAGCTTGTCTGAACCATGAGCTATTTAAGACTTCAGATTTTTACCAGAGTCTTCTGAATATCCTTTTGTACTCTGTAGTTTTTTTTTCCTCCCAGCTGAAAAGAACAAGCTGACTTATTTTGGTATTTTTATACCTTCTGCTTTATTGTTTTCCTCCAGTGTTTTCCACCCGATGCCAAAGTGCAGATGCTGTGATTGCTTCTTCTAACTCAAGACATCTGCTTTTCAGTGGGTCCTTTTCTTTCTTTCATCCTCAGTTATAATCTTTATGTGCACTGCTAATGTATAGAGTCGGATCTTGTCCTTGCAAGAACGAATACTCTGTTTTTAGCCTCTGGATTCTCCCATGGAAGATACACTCAGTTTTATGTTGCATTTATGTTCTAAACATCTTTAAATCTATGGATTTTAAAATACTCCTAGAAGTACAGTTCTTTGATATAAAAGCATGCATTTGAAGGCCATAAGTCTAGGCACAATTTTCAGTGGGGTTAAATAAGAAGCAAGGGGAAAATAGCCAATTTGTATAAGGTCATTTTTGTCTTTATATGCTCTCTCGCTACTTGTTTTTTCTGATTCAAATCAAACAGAGTTTATATAGCCTATGAATAGAAAGTGCTGTCTGTTCTAAAACCTACCAAGAAAAAATGATGGCTTAGATCAGAGGCCACACACTGGCTGCCCACAGGCAGTATTTGGCATGCAGAGTGTTCTTTAAAATTGAATTAATTGAGAACATTTAAAAATTGAGAGATTTCAGATATGATTCTGGATTTCTGGTTCTTAATGCGAAATGGGAGGTATGGCCGAACAAAACTCACATTTCCGTGTACATTTCTTTCTCTCTCCTTTTCTCCCTCCTGTCCCTCTCTCTCTCTCTCTCTCTCTCTCTCTCTCTCTCTCTCTTCCTTCCTCTTTCTCTCTAGTATTAAAACAATAGATAGTTAAATTTAGTTCCAGACATATATGATTTGCATCTTTTTGAGCATTTTAAAAAAACCATGGTTAAGGTATCTTTTTTTGTTTTGTTTTGCTTTTTGGTATAAATCCTCCCCCCACCCCAAATTTAGTAGGAATTTTTTTGAAGTACATATTCTATTTGAAAATATAGAAAATAGGATATTAGCATCATTGTTTTCATTACCAAACTTTTACTGGAAAGAATTTTGGACCTGGAGCTAGAAGACCTGGTTTTGAGTTCTGGCTCTGCCGCTTAGTAACTTTGAACAAATCACTTAATTTCTGAGCCTGTGTCCTCATCTATGCAAGGGGGATGATTATATCTGCCAGCCTTATGGTCATGCATATCAAATATGAACATGGATGTGAAAATTCTTAGTACACCACATGGCACTCTGCAAGGTAAGATAATTTGCAGGGGAAGCAGAGGTATAACATATGGTTTCTCAAGGAGCTTAAGATATGGTTACAGACTTACATATAAGATGAATAACAGTTGAAAGTATCCTACTGCCTACAAGAGATGGAGGCATTAAATATTATCAGACATAAGGAAAAGTACATGACCATGCAGTATAACCAAACTCAAAATTAATGGGACATATATAGTATTTCTTCCATTTGTTAATTCATTTATTCTGCAAAAATTTATTCTGCACCTACTCTGTGACAAGAAGAATTGCAAGTGCTGGGGATAAAGTAGTGAAATAGAAAGCTTAGTACCTGCTTTTATGGAATCTATGTTTTAGTAGTGGGAGAAAGGGACAATACACAAGTAAACACATAGATCATCATTATAATTTCAAATACTGTTAAGTGCCATGAAGAAAATAAATGTAGGTTATATGATAGGGCTGATGAGCAGAGATGTTCCATTTATGACTCTTGCCATATTACCATTTATTCTTTATTTTTATTGTGATAAAATAAACATAACATCATAAAATTTACCATTTTAACCATTTAAAGTGTACAGTTCAGTGGAATTAAGTACATTCACAGTGTAGTATAACTATGACCACTATCCATTTCCAGAACTTTTTCATCATCCGAAACAGAAACTCTATACCTATTAAACAATAACTCCCCATTTCTCCCTCCCTGCAGCTCCTGGTAATCTCTATTCTACTTTCTGTCTTTTATGAATTTGCCTCTTCTAGATATGTCATATAAGTGGAACAATAAAATAATTATACTTTTGGGTCTGGCTTATTCCACTTAGCATGTTTTCAAGGTTCATCCATGTTGTAGCATGTATCATAATTTCATTCCTTTTTAAAGCTGCATAATGTTCAACCAAATATATATAGCATGATTTTATCCTTTCAAAATGTTACCTATTTTAACATGATTTTGTAATAAGTCTAATTTGTAAAATACTTTACAAAGTAATTGTACATGGTAGGAAGAGTGTTAACTCAGGGATTATTGGTTAAATTTTTGTAAAACTGTAGTGGTATCTGGCACAGTTGTTTTGTATAGTATTCTATGTAATGTGTCTTGTATTATTATTCCCAACAATGAAGTAAGAGGATATAAATTGGGAGGAAATAAGGTCAGTAGGTTTTCAACAAATATGAAATGACAGTGGCTGCAATCCTACCTTCTCCCCTGCTTCCCCCTCCCCCACCCAATGTAGGACTTTCCTCTACTCAGGGTGTTTTGGGAGCATTTTTCTAAAATAGATTCAGGTAATAGCCTTCTACCACTACTTTGGGATATAATTTCACAATCTAATAAATCTAATCATTGGGAAAATTTCTCAAGATTGCACATTTAGATGCTTGACTGCTGCTTTGCAGTGTGATTTTCGTACTGCTGGAACATACCTGCTGTACAAGTGAGGAAACCAAGTTCATCGTAAGGAAAACATTAGGGATGGAAAGAAACAACTGGTGGCAAAGAGAAGATAGAACTATTGTATATTATGTGATTTTATTCAGAAAAGGAAGTTCCACATATTGGAAAGGGTAAAAGAGTAAGATTTAAAAAGGAGCTGAAATCTTGTTGCAAAAGGAAGAAGCCAGAAAGCAATATTATATATATATATATATATATATATATATATATATATTACACAGCTTACTGCAGACTGAGGTTTAAAGCACATAGTGGTTGCTGCTTTGATTCTTAATCAGCCGACTTCTCAATTGCTTAAGCTATTAACTGAAAGGTAAGTACAGTACTTTGCTATATTAAAATCTGATGGTGTGCCACTCTTCTCTCAAAAGGAGCTCATTAAGATTTATGAAGTTATGCACAAATATTGAACACATACAGGGAGTGTGCACAATGAAGTAATAAAAATGCGTATGTCTCAGAACTGCAGTCTCTTTCATTGTGCATTATGACGTTGCTGTGCTTGAAGTTTAATGCTGGTACACATGGATGTCCAAACATTTTGCTCAAACTATTACTTAGAGCAGAGTGTGGACTCCAGTGAACTTGAGTAAATGCCTCTTTCTGGACCACTTTCCACTGCTTTCTTTTGAGGCTATAGAATGGCATGCCTTCCAACACATAGCTGTCAATGCCTTTTTTGAGGTTTCATTGCTTTTACACTTTTTGAAGGTAAGGTTGAGATGCATTAGTGTTGGTGCCTTTGGGAGATGGTTATATGAGGAGAGGCCTTCACAAATACAACTTTAACCTTTTAGTTCCCTTAATGCTGAGAAGGTTCTGTGTTGAAGGGAGGGACTGCAGTGGTTTATTGGTAAAGGCGTGTTTCTCTCCTGAATGTATGCTCTTAGTAGCCAGTGTTTGATGATCTATGGACCACACTGGAAGCCTGAATTCACAGAGTGAAGAATCCCTCATACCTGTAGCTGCAGCCACAGTGAGAACGTGTCCTTCTTGAGCTACAAAAGTTATCCTAACAAAGAACCTTAAAGGTGATTTTTTTTCATCATTGCCACTCATTCTTTTGCTTCTTTGTTAGCATGAAGGAGAAGTTGCTGGGGTGCAGAGCAAAAGGAATAAAAGTACTTGGCTAGTCCTGATGGTAATTGAGTGGACAAATATTTAGAACTAATTTTATGACTCCAAATTATTTCCTTTTCTTTTCTGACATCTTTATTGGAGTATAAGTGCTTTACAATGGTGTGTTAGTTTCTGCTTTATAACAAAGTGAATCAGTTATACATATATATATGTTCCCATATCTCTTCCCTCTTGCATCTCCTTCCCTCCCACCCTCCCTATCCCACCCCTCTAGGTGGTCACAAAGCACCGAGCTAATCTCCCTGTGCTATGCGGCTGCTTCCCACTAGCTATCTATTTTACGTTTGGTAGTGTATATATGTCCATGCCACTCTCTCACTTTGTCACAGCTTACCCTTCCTCTTACCCATGTCCTCAAGTCCATTCTCTAGTAGGTCTGCGTCTTTATTCCTGTTTTACCCCTAGGTTCTTCATGACATTATTTTTTTCTTAAATTCCATATATATGTGTTAGCATACGGTATTTGTCTTTCTCTTTCTGACTGACTTCACTCTGTATGACAGACTCTAGGTCTATCCACCTCATTACAAATAGCTCAATTTCGTTTCTTTTTTATGACTAATATTCCATTGTATATACGTGCCACATCTTCTTTATCCATTCATCCAATGATGGACACTTAGGCTGTTTCCATCTCCTGGCTATTGTAAATAGAGCTGCAATGAACATTTTAGTATATGACTCTTTTTGAATTATGGTTTTCTCAGGGTATATGCCCAGTAGTGGGATTGATGGGTCATATGGTAGTTCTATTTGTAGTTTTTTAAGAAACCTCTATACTGTTCTCCATAGTGACTGTACCAATGCACATTCCCACCCGCAGTGCAAGAGTGTTCCCTTTTCTCCACACCCTCTCCAGCATTTATTGTTTGTAGATTTTTTGATGATGGCCATTCTGACCAGTGTGAGGTGATACCTCACTGTAGTTTTGATTTGCATTTCTCTAATGATTACTGATGGGGAACATCCTTTCATGTGTTTGTTGGCAATCTGTATAACTTCTTTGGAGAAATGTCTATTTAGGTCTTCTGCCCATTTTTGGATTGGGTTGTTTGTTTTTTTGATATTGAGCTGCATGAGCTGCTTGTAAATTTTGGAGATTAATCCTTGGTCAGTTGCTTAATTTGCAAACATTTTCTCCCATTCTGAGGGTTGTCTTTTGGTCTTGTTTATGGTTTCCTTTGCTGTGCAAAAGCTTTGAAGTTTCATTAGGTCCCATTTGTTTATTTTTGTTTTTATTTCCATTTCTCTAGGAGGTGGGTCAAAAAGGATCTTGCTGTGATTTATGTCATAGAGTGTTCTGCCTATGTT
The DNA here is from genome assembly GCF_000442215.2 of Lipotes vexillifer. Taxonomy (NCBI): domain Eukaryota; kingdom Metazoa; phylum Chordata; class Mammalia; order Artiodactyla; family Lipotidae; genus Lipotes; species Lipotes vexillifer. The sequence goes on along the minus strand of NW_006782534.1, from coordinate 921,005 downwards.
TTCCTCTAAGAGTTTGATAGTTTCTGGCCTTACATTTAGGTCTTTAATCCGTTTTGAGCTTATTTTTGTGTATGGTGTTAGGGAGTGATCTAATCTCATACTTTTACATGTCCCTGTCCAGTTTTCCCAGCACCACTTATTGAAGAGGCTGTCCTTACTCCACTGTACATTCCTGATTCCTTGATCAAAGATAAGGTGACCATATGTGTGTGGGTTTATCTCTGGGCTTTCTGTCCTGTTCCATTGATCTATCTTTCTGTTTTTGTGCCAGTACCATACTGTCTTGATTACTGTAGCTTTGTAGTATAGTCTGAAGGCAGGGAGCCTGATTCCTCCAGCTCCGATTTTCATTCTCAAGATTGCTTTGGCTATTTGGGGTCTTTTCTGTTTCCATACAAATTGTGAAATCTTTTGTTCTAGTTCTGTGAAAAATGCCAGTGGTAGTTAGACCGTGATTGCATTGAATCTGTAGATTGCTTTGGGTAGTAGAGTCATTTTCACAATGTTGATGCTTCCAATCCAAGAACATGGTATATCTCTCCATCTATTTGTATCGTCTTTAATTTCTTTCATCAGTGTCTTATAATTTTCTGCATGCAGGTCTTTTGTCTCCTTAGGTAGGTTTATTCCTAGACATTTTATTCTTTTTGTTGCAATGGTAGATGGGAGGGTTTTCTTGATTTCACTTTCAGATTTTTCATCATTAGTGTATAGGAATGCCAGAGATTTCTGTGCATTAATTTTGTATCCTGCTACTTTTCCAAATTCATTGATTAGTTCTAGTATTTTTCTGGTAGCATCTTTAGGATTCTCTATGTATAGTATCATGTCATCTGAAAACAGTGAGAGCTTTACTTCTTCTTTTCCAATTTGGATTCTTTCTATTTCCTTTTCTTCTCTGATCGCTGTGTCTAAAACTTCCAAAACTATGTTGAATAAGAGTGGTGAGAGTGGTCAGCCTTGTCTTCTTCCTGATCTTAGTGGAAATGCTTTCAGTTTTTAACCATTGAGGACGATATTGGCTGTGGGTTTGTCATATATGGCCTTTATTATGTCGAGGAAATTTCCCTCTATGCCTACTTTCTGGAGGGTTTTTATCATAAATGGGTGTTGAATTTTGTCAAAAGCTTTCTCTGCATCTATTGAGATGACCATATGGTTTTTCTCCTTCAATTTGTTAATATGGTGTATCACATTGATTGATTTGCATATATTGAAGAATCCTTGCATTCCTGGAATAAACCCCACTTGATCATGGTGTATGATCCTTTTAATGTGCTGTTGGATTCTGTTTGCTAGTATTTTGTTGAGGATTTTTGCATCTATGTTCTTCAGTGATATTGGCCCCTAGTTTTCTTTCTTTGTGACATCCTTGTCTGGTTTTGGTATCAGGGTGATGGTGGCCTCGTAGAATCAGTTTGGGAGTGTTCCTCCCTCTGCTATATTTTGGAAGAGTTTGAGAAGGATAGGTGTTAGCTCTTCTCTAAATATTTGAAAGAATTTGCCTGTGAAGCCATCTGGTCCTGGGCTTTTGTTTGTGTTATTTGTGTTTTGTGTTATTTGTTGTTTTTCCCTTGCTGCTTTTAATTTTTTTCTTTGTATTTAATTTTTGACAGTTTGATTAATATTTGTCTTGGTGTGTTTCTCCTTGGATTTATCCTGTATGGGACTCTCTGTGCTTCCTGGACTTGATTAACTATTTCCTTTCCCATATTAGGGAAGTTTTCAACTATAATCTCTTCAAATATTTTCTCAGTCCCTTTCTTTTTCTCTTCTTCTGGAACCCTGATAATTCGAATGTTGGTGTGTTTAATGTCCCAGAGGTCTCTGAGACTGTCCTCAGTTCTTTTCATTCTTTTTTCTTTATTCTGCTCTAGAGTAGTTATTTCCACTACTCTATCTTCCAGGTCACTTATCCGTTCTTATTCCTCATTTATTCTGCTATTGATCCCTTCTAGAGTATTTTTAATTTCATTTATTGTGTTGTTCATCGTTGCTTGGTTCAGCTTTAGTTCTTCTAGGTCCTTTTTAAATGTTTCTTGCATTTTCTCTATTCTATTTCCAAGATTTTGGATCTTCTTTACTATCATTACCCTGAATTCTTTTTCAGGTAGACTGCCTATTTCCTCTTCATTTGTTAGGTCTGGTGGGGTTTTTTCTTGCTCCTTCATCTGCTGAGTGTTTTTCTGTCTTCTCATTTTGCTTATCTTACTGTGTTTGGGGTCTCCTTTTTGCAGACTGCAGGTTTGTAGTTCCCGTCATATTTGGTGTCTGTCCCCAGTGGCTAAGGATGGTTTAATGGGTTGTGTAGGCTTAGTGGTGGAGGGGACTAGTGCCTGTGTTCTGGTAGATGAGGCTGGATCTTGTCTTTGTGGTGGGCAGGTCCACGTCTGGTGGTGTGTTTTGGGGTGTCTGTGGATTTATTATGATTTTAGGCAGCCTCTTTGCTAATGGGTGGGGTTGTGTTCCTGTCTTGCTAGTTGTTTGTCCAGCGCTGTAGCTTGCTGGTCGTTGAGTGAAGCTGGGTGTAGGTGTTGAGATGGAGACCTCTGGGAGATTTTCCCCGTTTGATATTACGTGGAGCTGGGATGTCTCTTGTGGACCAGTGTCCTGAAGTTGGCTCTACCACCTCAGAGGCACAGCACTGACTTGGCTGTAGCACCAAGAGCTTTTCATCCACACGGCTCAGAATAAAAGGGAGGAAAAGTAGAAAGAAAGAAAGAAAGAAAGAGGATAAAAGAAAATAAAATAAAGTAAGGTAAAATAAAATAAAGTTATTAAAATGAAAAAATAATTATTAAGACAAAAATGTTTTTTAAAGTAAAAAAAAACAAAAAACCAAAAAACGGACGGATAGAACCCTAGGACAAATGGTGAAAGCAAAGCTATAGAGACAAAATCTCACAAAGAAGCATACACATACACACTCACAAAAAGAGGAAAAGTTGAAAAAATCATAAATCTTGCTCTCAAAGTCCACCTCCTCAGTTTGGGATGATTCACTGTCTATTCAGATATTCCACAGATGCAGGGTACATCAAGTTGATTTTGGAGATTTAATCCTCTGCTCCTGAGGCTGCTAGGGGAGATTTCCCTTTCTCTTCTTTGTTCGCACAGCTCCAGGGCTCAGCTTTGGATTTGGCCCTGCCTCTGCGTGTAGGTCGCCAGAGGGCATCTGTTCTTCTCTCAGACAGGACGGGGTTAAAGGAGCCGCTGATTCGGGGGCTCTGGCTCACTCAGGCTGCGGGGAGAGAAGGGTACGGAGTGCGAGGCTAGCCTGCAGCGGTAGAGGCCGGCGTGATGTTGCACCAGCTTGAGGCGCGCCGTGTGTTCTCCCAGGGAAGTTGTCCCTGGATCCCAAGACCCTGGCAGTGGCGGGCTGCACAGGCTCCCCGGAAGGGAGGTGTGGAGAGTGACCTGTGCTTGTACACAGGCTTCTTGGTGGCGGCAGCAGCAGCCTTAGCGTCTCATTCCCGTTTCTGGGGTCTACGCTGTTAGCCGCAGCTCGTGCCCATCTCTGCAGCTCCTTTAAGCAGTGCTCTTAATCCCCTTTCCTCGCACACCGGGAAACAAAGAGGGAAGAAAAAGTCTCTTGCCTCTTCGGCAGGTCCAGACTTATCCCCGGACTCTCTCCTGGCCAGTCGTGGCGCACTAACCCCCTGCAGGCTGTGTTCACGCCGCCAACCCCAGTCCTCTCCCGGAGCTCTGACCGAAGCCCAAGCCTCAACTCCCAGCCCCACCCGCCCCGGCGGGTGAGCACCCAAGCCTCTCGGGCTGGTGAGTGCCAGTCGGCACCAATCCTCTGTGCGGGAATCTCTCCGCTTTGCCCTCCGCAACCCTGTGGCTGTGCTCTTCTCCGCGGCTCCAAGGCTCCCCCCCTCCGCCACCCGAAGTCTCCGCCCGTGAAGGGGCTTCTAGTGTGTGGAAACCTTTCCTCCTTCACAGCTCCCTCCCATTGGTGCAGATACCGTCCCTATTCTTTTGTCTCTGTTTATTCTTTTGCCCTACCCAGGTATGTGGGGAGTTTCTTGCATTTGGGGAGGTCTGAGGTCTTCTGCCAGCGTTCAGTAGGTGTTCTGTAGGAGTTGTTCCACGTGTAGATGTATTTCTGATGTATCTGTTGGGAGGAAGGTGATCGCATCTTACTCTTCCACCATCTTAATAAATCTCCTCCAAATTATTTCCTTTAATAATCATAAAAGTTTTACTTAAAAAGGAAAGCAAGTATTTTGTTATGAAACTTGTATGTGGAATTTAGATATTAAATGCAGAGCTGGTTATGTTTTTGCCATGCATAATCACAACACTAAATGTTAGGTTTGTGATTTGGCCACCTGTAAAAGGGTGCGTATGATTGGAAGTTTTCTTTCTTATTCTATTTAGTGATTCTTCACCCAACAGCTGTGAAATGTTGCCATCTCTGTCATTCAGAAGTGGATGCTTTGCGGGTTGTCTACATACTGCCTGTCTCCTACCACCTGTTTCTAGCCATATTGTGACAGAGAATCATTGCTGTACGAAGGTGGGAGGATGTAAATCCAGATTTTTCTAGTTGTTGACATTTTTGCCTGAAGTTTTTGTGGGAGAGGAGATCGAGTATGAAATGAGCTTTTGTGTTGTCTAGATTTTAATTACCTAGCCCTCTCCCTTATAAACATCATCAACGTACCATAATTTGGTGGTACACATATATATTATATCAAATTGTATAGGCTAGGCTTAGTTCCAGTTAAATAGCTTTACTACAGTTTAAATTTTATCTCAGTTACAGTCAAATTTGTTTATTGCTTATTGTTTGACATCATATATTGCTTGTTACAGGTGGTTCAGTGTGAAATCTCACTTTGACCATATCATGTAACCATAATGCCTTTTGTTAATTTTTTTTCATTGGGAAGAACAAATTTGGATCATGGAAGCAATATTTTATAATAAAAAACCAATAAACAATTGTAAGGATAGGGGCACTAAATACAAAACAGAAATGCAGAGAACGAATTTAGTTTAAGGTTAATACTGTGAAGTGAAATGAGAAATGAAATTTAAATCTGATGGACTTAACTACCCTCAAACCATCTACAACTTTCTTTCTTTTTTTTTTTTTTCGGTAAGCGGGCCTCTCACTGTTGTGGCCTCTCCCGTTGCGGAGCACAGGCTCCGGACGCACAGGCTCAGCGGCCACGGCTCACGGGCCCAGCAGCTCCGCAGCATGTGGGATCTTCCTGGACCGGGGCACAAACCCGTGTCCCCTGCATCAGCAGGCAGACTCTCAACCACTGCGCCACCAGGAAAGCCCGATCTACAACTACTTTGAAAGGAGTAAAATACCCCAATAGGGGGCTTCCCTGGTGGCGCAGCTAGCATTTATCGACTGATTACTATGTGTCAGGATCTGTGCTTATAACTTTACATAAATCAGCTCATTAACAATTCCAATAGGTATTGTTATTATCTACATATTATGGAAGCAGAAACCGAGGCTTTGTGTAATCAAATAACATGTCTCTAGCAGCTAGTACGAAGTGAAGTCTCAGCACCCACCACTTATTGAGGAGACTGTCTTTTCTCCATCGTATATTCTTGTCTCCTTTGTTGTAGATTAACTGGCCATAGGTGCCAGTTCATTTAAACCTATAAACATACATAGTAATATTAATAACTTCAGTTAGCATGCTATGTTCCAGCTATCTCTACAGGCGTTTGAGGAATATTTGTCCTTGTATCTAATGATCCTAGAATTCTGTACATTTATAAATTTGATGTCTATTCTTTGATATCCCAGTATCAGTATTCATTTTGCAGAGCCATCAGAAGACTCTGTTAACCAGTCTTGCTTCCTTTTTTTTAGCCTGTTTCATATTATCTTTAATTCTACAGACTTAGGATAAATTCCTAAAAGTAGATTCATTTTCACCTATGATTATAACACATAAGTTCTTTTATTTGTTGCTCAAATACTTTATTTCCCATGAATTCCTATCCAGGTGGCTATGTTCCAGATAGTATTAATAATGTATAATAATCGCTGCGAATTGAGTGTCTACTTTATTCTGGCTTTGTGTTAGATGCTTTATATACGTTGTATTTATTCCTTACAACAGTCCTATCAGGATGTAATAGTATTTATGCATTCCATTTGGGGGCATTGAGGCTCAAAGTTGTTAAGTAAACTTGACAAATGCATTTACCTATTATGTGTTGGAGCTAGGATCATATTCAAGTAGGTAGTTCTGACTTGCAAGCCCATGTTCTGAAAGAAGGATCTTTGAATAAATAGTAATACTGATGATTTATCACATATCTTTCTTTTAAGTTTCAACTGTCACATGATTTCTTGTTAGTTATAAAGACATTCCTGTTTGAGAAAACAGATGGCATTCCCATTTTATAGATAGAAAAGGAAGGTAAGTGATTCAGTTGTAATAACAGATGCACAGCAATGTGGTTTAGCTTAGCCCTTGTCATTTCAGGTGTCTTTCATAAATGATTGCTTTACTTTGCCTATAGTGTTTTTGTCTGTTTTGGGTATTAGTGCTTGTAGCCTTAGAATATTGTATGTTTCAGGAAAAATCATTTAAATGATAATACATTTCTATTTCCTATCGTTATAATCTGTAGGTGGCAAAGGCATTTATGTAAAATCAGCACTTTGGCTGTACATTACTAGGCATAAAGGAAAAGCACTCCTGGGTTTCTATACCCACCAAAATTGCTGTATTGTAGGAAAATGAATGGAAGTATAAATTTTGGGTGAAGGAAGGAGGCAATAGTCGTTCTTAAATAAGGCTTATATTTGCTTCCAGGCAATCCTTAGAAACCAGTGGAGCTTTCTTGGCTAAATCTCCAGGGTTGACTTCTTAACTGAATAGAATCTAAAAGGTGCATTCATCATGAAACACTGATGTATCAAAAGAAAAAGAGAGAGAAAGAAAATTTTATAGCTATGGTTTCCATTTAGAAAGAGTTGAGAACCAGATTTATATCCCAAAGTTTTGCTTTGAAGTTACCTAAAAGTATGAGCTAATTGGACTAATCATATGACTGGCATATAAAAATGCAACTCTATAAACTTTTGATGATAATTTATAAAATGGGAAATCCAGATTCTATTTATTCAATGGGGAGATTCTAATTCAAATAATGTACATAGTAAGTGTGGTGTGAAATACTATAATGTGATGGTATTGGATATGTGGTATAAAATGAATCCAAATAAAGAGCAATAATAAAAATGACTAGAATTGGCCACCTCATCTTCTGGATGATATAACACACACTGTAGGATTATTGGTGGGGTTACATGATTCCCTCTTAAATTTGTTACTGTATATTCTTGTGTGTACAAAATATGTACATACATGAATTCCTTATACTTTAATATGCATCATATCTATTTAATCTTTATATAGCTACCTATCTATCTAATCTCAATATGGATATCACAAGCTACCTCAAAGATAATTGCTATTTCAGTAAGTAACTTGGATCTCATAGATAGAGTAATAGTATTTATCATAAATGCTAGTCAGGTTGGACATTATTATTGGATAAAACCAGCAATACAGTGAAATTTATGGCTCAAGATGTCCTATTTAGTAGGGTTATTATAATAACCTATCAGCAAACAAATGATAGTTTATTTTTGGCAGATACATTTGTCTCTATATAAAATAGGAAAAGACTAGCCAGCAGTATTGAGAGCCATCACTGTAGGCATAGGCAGCGATTTTTAGACTGTGATCCCAGGGTATGGAGCAGAGCAGCACCAGAACACATGTGAGAAATGCAAAGTCTTGGGTCCCACTCCAGGCCTCCTGAGTCACAAGCCCTGGGACTTGGGTCCAGGCCTTCCAGGTGATCAAATGATGCATGCTTAAGTTTGAAAACCCCGGCTTAAAGAAACGAACTTTTCACTGAGGGGCTCCTGAGCCAAGATGGCAGAGTAGAAGGACGTGCTCTCACTCCCTCTTGTGAGAACACCAGAATCACAGCTAACTACTGGACAGTCATCGACAGGAAGACACTGGAACTCACCAAAAAAGATACCCCACATCCAAAGACAAAGGAGAAGCCACAATGAGATGGGACCCATAACTGCTGGGTGGGTGACTCACAAACTGGAGAACACATACCACAGAAGTCCACCTACTGGAGTGAAGGTTCTGAGCCCCACATCAGGCTTCCCAACCTGGGGGTTCAGCAACGGGAGGAGGAATTCCTAGAGAATCAGACTTTGAAGGCTAGTAGGATTTGATTGCAGGACTTTGACAGGACTGGGGGAAACAGAGACTGCACTCTTGGAGGGCACACACAAAGTAGTATGTGTATCAGGACCCAGGGAGAAGGAGCAGTGGCCCCAGAGGAGACTGAATCAGACCTACCTGCTAGTGTTGGAGGGTCTCCTGCAGAGGCAGGGGGTGGCTTTGTCTCACCGTGAGGACAAGGACACTGGCAGCAGAAGTTCTGGGAAGTACTCCTTGGCATGAGCCCTCCCAGAGTCCGCAATTAGCCCCACCAAAGAGCCTGGGTAGGCTCCAGTCTTGGGTTGCCTCAGGCCAAACAACCAACAAGGAGGGAAGCCAGCCCCTGCCATCAGCAGTCAGGTGGACTAAAGTTTTACTGAGCTCTGCCCATCAGAGCAACAGCCAGCTCTACCCACCACCAGTCCCTCCCATCAGGAAACTTGCACAAGCCTCTTAGCTAGCTAGCCTCATCCACCAGAAGGCAGACAGCAGAAGCAAGAAGAACTACAATCCTGCAGCCTGTGAAACAAAAACCACATTCACAGAAAGATACACAACATGAAAAGGCAGAGGGCTATGTACCAGACGAAGGAACAAGATAAAACCCCAGAAAAACAACTAAATGAAATGGAGATAGGCAACCTTCCAGAAAAGCAATTCAGAATAATGATAGTGAAGGTGATCCAGGACCTCAGAAAAAGAATGGAGGCAAAGATCGAGAAGATGCAAGAAATGTTTAATAAAGACCTAGAAGAATTAAAGAACAAACAAACAGAGATGAACAATACAATAACTGAAATGAAAACTACTCTAGAAGGAATCAGTAGCAGTATAACAGAGGCAGAAGAATGGATAAGTGACCTGGAAGACAGAATAGTGGAATTCACTGCTGCAGAACAGAATAAAGAAAAAAGAATGAAAAGAAATGAAGACAGCCTAAGAGACTTCTGGGACAACACTAAGCGCAACAACATTCGCATTATAGGGGTCCCAGAAGGAGAAGAGGGAGAGAAAGGAGCAGAGAAAATATTTGAAGAGATTATAGTTGAAAACTTCCCTAACATGGAAGAGGAAATAGCCACCCAAGTCCAGGAAGTGCAGTGAGTCTCATACAGGACAAACCCAAGGAGAAACATGCCAAGACACATAGTAATCAAATTGGCAAAAATTAAAGACAAAGAAAAATTTTGAAAGCAGCAAGGGAATAATGACAAATAACATACAAGGGAACTCCCATAGGTTAACAGCTAGATTTCTCAGCAGAAACGCTACAAGCCAGAAGAGAGTGGCATGATATACTTAAAGTGATGAAAGGGAAGAACCTACAACCAAGATTACTGTACCCAGCAACGATCTCATCAGGTACATGGAGAAATCAAAAGCTTTACAGACAAGCAAAAGCTGAGAGAATTCAGCACCACCAAACCAGCTCTACAACAAATGCTAAAGGAACTTCTCTAAGTGGGAAACACAAGAGAAGAAAAGGACCTAGAGGAACAAACCCAAAACAATTAAGAAAATGGTAATAGAAACATACATATCATTAATTACCTTAAACATGAATGGATTAAATGCTCCAACCACAAGACACAGGCTTGCTGAATGGATACAAAAACAAGACCCATATATATGCTGTCTATAACAGACCCACTTCAGACCTAGGGACACATACAGACTGAAAGTGAAGGGATGGAAAAAGACATTCCATTCAAATGGAAATCAAAAGGTAGCTGGAGTAGCAATACTCATATCAGACAAAATAGACTTTAAAATAATGTTACAAGAGACAAGGAAGGACACTACGTAATGATCAAGGGATCAATCCAAGAAGAAGATATAACAATTATAGGTATATATGCACCCAACATAGGAGCACCTCAGTACATAAGGCTAACAGCTATAAAAGTAGAAATCGACAGTAACACAATAATAGTGGGGGACTTTAACACCTCACTTACACCAATGGACAGATCACCCAAAATGAAAATAAATATGGAAACACAAGCTTTAAATGACAGAATAGACCAGATAGATTTAATTTATATTTTTAGGACCTTCCATCCCAAAACAGCAGATTACACTCTCTTCTCCATTGGGCATGGAACATTCTCCAGGATAGATCACATCTTGTTTCACAAATCAAGCCTCAGTAAATTTAAGAAAATTGAACTCATATCAAGCATCTTTTCTAAGCACAATGCTATGAGACTAGATATCAGTTACAGGAAAAAATCTGTAAAAAGTACAAACACATGGAGGCTAAACAATACATTACTAAATAACCAAGAGATCACTGAAGAAATCAAAGAGGAAATCAAAAAATACCTACAAACAAATAACAAAACATAACAATCCAAAACCTATGGGATGCAGCAAAAGCAGTTCTAAGAGGGAAGTTTATAGCTATACAAGCTGACTTGAAGAAACAAGAAAAATCTCAAATAAACAATCTAACCTTACACCTAAAGGAACTAGAGAAAGAAGAACAAAGCCCAAACTTAGCAGAAGGAAAGAAATCATAAAGATCAGAGCAGAAATAAATGAAATAGAAACAAAGAAAAAATAGCAAAGATCAAAAAACTAAAATCTGGTTCTCTGAGAAGATAAACAAAATTGATAAACTATTAGCCAGACTCATTAAGGAAAAGAGGGAGAGGACTCAACTCAATAAAATTAGAAATGAAAAAGGAGAAGTTACAACAGATACCGCAGAAATACAAAGCATCCTAAGAGACTACTACAAGCAACTCTGTGCCAATAAAATGGGCAACCTGGAAGAAATAGACACATTTTTAGAACGGTATACCTTCCAAGACTGAACCAGGAAGAAATAGAAAATATAAACAGACCAATCACAAGTAATGAAATTGAAACTGTGATTAAAAATCTTCCAACAGGGCTTCCCTGGTGGCGCAGTGGTTGAGAGTCCACCTGCCGATGCAGGGGACACGGGGTTGTGCCCCAGTCCGGGAAGATCCCACATGCCGCGGAGCAGCTAGGCCCGTGAGCCATGGCCGCTGAGCCTGCGCATCTGGAGCCTGTTCTCTGCAACGGGAGAGGCCTCAACAGTGAGAGGCCCACATAACGCCAAAAAAAAAAAAATCTTCCAACAAACAAATGTCCAGGGCCAGATGGCTTCACAGGTGAATTTTATGAAACATTTAGAGAAGAGCTAACACCCATCCTTCTCAAACTCTTCCAAAAACTTGCAGAGGGAGGAACACTCCCAAACTAATTCTATGAGGCCACCATCACCCTGATACCAAAACCAGACAAAGATACTACAAAAAAAAGAAAATTACAGACCAATATCACTGATGAATATAGATACAAAAATCCTCAACAAAATACTAGCAAACAGAATCCAACAACACATTAAAAGGATCATACACTATGATCAAGTGGGATTTATCCCAGGGATGCAAGGATTCTTCAATATATGCAGATCAATCAATGTGAATCACCATATTAACAAACTGAAGAAGAAAAACCATATGATCATCTCAATAGATGCAGAAAAAGCTTTCGACAAAATTCAACACCCACTTATCATAAAAACTCTCCAGAAAGTGGACATAGAGGGAACCTGCCTCAACATAATAAAGGCCATATATGACAAACCCACAGCAAGCATCATTCTCAATGGTGAAAAACTGAAAGCATTTCCACTAAGATCAGGAAGAAGACAAGGATGTCCACTCTCACCACTATTATTCAACATAGTTTTGGAAGTCTTAGCCATGGCAATCAGAGGAGGAAAAGAAATAAAAGGAATACAAATTGGAAAAGAAGAAGTAAATGTGTCACTGTTTTCAGATGACATGATACTATACATAGAGAATCCTAAAGATGCCACCAGAAAACTACAAGAGCTCATCGATGAATTTAGTAAAGTAGCAGGATAAAAAATTAATGCACAGAAATCTCTTGCATTCCTTTTCTCTAATTATGAAAAATCTGAAAGAGAAATTAAGGAAACACTCTCGTTTACCATTGCAACAAAAAGAATAAAATACCTAGGAATAAACCTACCTAGGGAGACAAAAGACCTGTATACAGAAAACTATAAGACACTGATGAAAGAAATTAAAGATGATACTAACAGATGGAGAGATATATCATGTTCTTGGATTGGAAGAATCAATATTGTGCAAATGACTACATTACCCAAAGCAATCTACAGATTCAATGCAATCCCTATGAAATTACCAATGGCATTTTTTACGGAACTAGAACAAAAAATCTTAAAATTTGTATGGAGACACAAAAGACCCCGAATAGCCAAAGCAGTGTTGTGGGAAAAAATGGAGCGGGAGGAATCAGAATCCCTGACTTCAGACTATACTACAAAGCTACAGTAATCAAGACAATGTGGCACTGGCACAAAAACAGAAATATAGATCAATGGAACAAGATAGAAAGCCCAGAGATAAACCCACGCACCCATGGTCAACTAATCTATGGCAAAGGAGGCAAGGATATACAGTGGAGAGAAGGCAGTCTCTTCAATAAATTGTGCTGGGCCAACTGGACAGCTACATGGAAAAGAATGAAATTAGAACACTCCCTAACACCATACACAAAAATAAACTCAAGATGGATTAGAGACCTAAATGTAGGACTGGACACTATAAAACTCTTAGAGGAAAACATAGGAAGAACACACTTTGACATAAATCACAGCAAGATCTTTTTTGATCCACCTCCTAGCGTAATGGAAATAAAACCAAAAATAAATAAATGGTACTTAGTGAAATTTCAAAGCTTTTGCACAGCAAAGGAAACCATAAACAAGACAAAAAGACAACCCTCGAATGGGAGGAAATATTTGCAAATGAATCAACGGACAAAGGATTAATCTCCAAAATACATAAACAGCTCATGCAGCTCAATATTGGAAAAACAAACAACCCAATCCGAAAATGGGCAGAAGACCTAAATAGACATTTCTCCAAAGAAGACATACAGATGGCCAAGAAGCACATGAAAAGCTGCTCAACATCACTAATTATTAGAGAGATGCAAATCAAGACTACAGTGAGGTATTACCTCACACCAGTTAGAATGGGCATCATCAGAAAATCTACAAACAACAAATGCTAGAGATGGTTTTGAGAAAAGGGAACCCTCTTGCACTCTTGGTGGGAATGTAAATTGAAACAGCCACTATAGAGAACAGTATGGAGGTTCCTTAAAAAACTGAAAGTAGATTTACCATATGATCCAGCAATCCCGCCACTGGGCATATACCCAGAGAAAACCATAATTCCAAAAGACACATGCACCCCAATGTTCATTGCAGCACTGTTTACAATAGCCAGGTCATGGAAGCAACCTAAATGCGCATCGACAGATGGATGGATAGAGAAGATGTGGTATATATATACAATGGAATATTACTCAGCCATAAAAAGGAATGAAATTGGGTCATTTGTTGAGACTTGGATGGATATGGAGACTGTTATACAGAGTGAAGTAAATCAGAAAGAGAAAAACACATATCGTATATTAAAGCATATGATAAAAATGGAAATCTAGAAAAATAGTACAGATGAACCAGTTTGCAGGGCAGAAATTGAGACACAGATGTAGAGAACAAATGTATGGACACCAAAGGCGGAAAGCAGTGCGGGGGTGGGGGTGGTGGTGTGATGAATTGGGCAATTGGGTTTGACATGTATACACTGATGTGTATAAAATTGATGACTAATAAGAACCTGCTGTATAAAAAAGTAAATAAAATTTAAAAATTAAAAAATAAATAAGATAAAAGTGAAATTAAAAGTAATAATAATAACAATAACATGGTAATAATAATAATATTGTAATAATAACATATTTGTAGAGCATAGAAGTTTACAAAAACTTTTAATCTTCTTAGTTTACCCTGACATTGGTATTTTTAACTTATCTCTTCCTTCTAGCTCTTTCCCATCACCTGTTCAAGTCTGTCTCTTTTGCTACCATTTTATCTTTACTTCCCTTCTCAGCATGTCTCTTGAAAGAGTAATTTAGTCTGCTTTCATTTGTTTTCATCTCCCACTCTCTTCACTTCATTTTGTATCACTCCACCAGTATGTACATTGTTCTTTCCATTGGAATTTTTAGCTTCTGAGTGTAGCTGACATTTAGCTGTTTAAAATAGAAGTAATGAAACTTCTCCATTAAAAAGGATTCATTTGTTCTGATTCTAAAATCAATGCACTCATTCCTTCATCAAACATACACTGATGTTCTGTGATGTAGGTATTGTTCTGTGTGTTGGAGCAGTGACTAATAGAGAGGATCTTAGACTTTCCTGGTGGTCCAGTGGTTAAGAGTCCATGCTTCCAATGCAGGGGGCACAGGTTCAATCCCTGGTTGGGGAAGTTCTGCATGGTGTGGCCAAAAAAAAGAAGAGAGGATCTTCCCTCAGAGAAATAACAATTTAATGGGAGCAAAAAGAAAATAAATACCTCAAATATATAAATAAGTGAATAACATAATTTCAGATTATAATAAATGAAGAAAATACAGATGGTTCCCAATTTACAATGGTTTAACTTACCATAGTGGGAAAGTTATATACATTCGGTAGAACCTATACTTTGAATTTTGATCTTTAACCAGGCTAGCAGTATATGGTACAATACTTGCTCCTGATACTGGGCAGCATGGGCGAACTGCAGCTTCCTTCAGCCATATGATCCCAAGGGTAAACAACTTCTGCACTTAGAACCATTCTGCACCCATACAACCATTCTGTTTTCATTTTCAGTACAGCATTCAGTAAATTAATGAGATATTCAACACTTCATTATAAAATAGGCTTTATGTTAGATGGTTTTGCCCAACTGTAGGCTAATGTAAGCGTTCTGAGCAAGTTTAAGGTAGACTAGGCTGAGCTATGATGTTTTGTAGGTTAGGTGTATCAAAGCATTTTCAACTTAACAATGGGTTTATCTGGATGTAACCCCATTGTAAGTTGAGGAAGATCTGCACTACAGAATATTGGGAGCAAGAGAGACTGGGGTGGGTGTCTCTGGACTCTGAAGGGCAAGATGCTCAGGAGGTGCTCTCTGTGGAGGTGGTCATGAACTGAAATTGACCGTGCAAAGACTAGAGGGAGAGCCTTCAAGGCAGAGCTAACATTTAATGTGAGGTCTAGAACAAGCTTGGCACAGGGGCATTGGTTTGCACCCTTGGAGCTTCCAGGGTGGAATCTGAAACTGGCTCCAATATGTGGAGGGCAAGGAGAGACCCAAGAAAGAGAGACCACTCCAGATTGCTAGGTGGCACATTTAACAAGCAAGAGAACTTACAAGCTTGTCTTGGGTGCTAGAGGATGAGTAGATCTCCACACCTGCCCAGCAAATCTTAAGAGGTTTTATTGGGGTTCAGTCTTGTATTCAGTCCAGATGGTCTCAGCAACACATTACTCTCTCAAGGCTACATCCTTGGAACAGCTCCCACTGTGGGCACGGTGGGCAGAATGTACATTCCAAGGACAGGGGAGGGAGTGAGGAGCCTCAGACAGCCTGGGGACAGCTTGAGGGTCAACCGGTGGTCATGTCCTCTGACAGAGGGACAGAAGGAAGGCCAGTGTGGCTGAAGTGTAGGGGAAGAGGGGAACAGGGCTGTGAAGTGAGGTCAGAGAGGTTGAGGGGGGAGATGATGAGCTTTCTCTCCAATGAGAAATTTAGATTTTTAATCTCATTTTAATAGGTAGGTAAATTCTGAGGTTTTCATCAAGGAGTGGGGTGCAGTATTATCCGATTTACATTCTTTAAGTCTCATTCTGGTCCCTATCAGGAGAGAAGGAACTTGACTTATCAGTTGGAGCATGCTACCTCAAGGTTAAATTCCTGTACTAGATTTGGCAATTAAAGTTCATGTCATTGTAATTAGTTAATTCTAGGTGGGTATGAATGTTAGATCAGTGTCCTAAAAAAGACTTTTGTTACGTATTGCCACAGAAGTGCCTTAAGCTCTAGGTGAGGCCAGGTGGTTGGATTCTGGGCTGCAGCTTTTATCTCCTTTGTATATAAGCCTTTCCCACCTTTTTTCCCCTTCCATCTTCTCTTCTTTAGATCAGTTAAACTTACCTTCTTTTTTTACAGGGAAGTGATTTTTATAGCAGCATAACAGTTTTTCAGCTCTTGCTTATTTATAATTAAGTGCACTTTTAACATCAGTGGGGAGGCAAAGGGTTTTAACACCATTCAAACATCTACATCTCAGTGAATATAACTGAAACATGTAATACAGAAGAGAAGAGCGGAAGAAAGTCTGGAGATTTAATTGTCAGTCCTCTACTTTGACAACTTTTCACTTCAACATCTTTCACTGCCAAGGTTACCATTTCTCAATTATCCTGTTTCCCTTGTCTTGCCAGCTGCTGCTGCTTGGGGAGCAATTTCAAAGTTTCATCCTCTTTGAATTTATCCTTCACTTTCCAGTTTCTTCTTCCCTCAGCTTTTGCTGTTATAAAATTCACTTAAATTTTGCTTTTTTTTTAAACAGATAAATGTGACAATTCTGAAAGTGCTTTCGGCCCTTGACTGTGCTGGAAGTTTTTAAACTGATACCTGGTGTTTAGCACATTGAATGAGAAGTGAATGCCCCCTCCTTCTGTGCTCTTGTACAAAGTCCAGAAAAAGTGTATCATTCAGCTTTTTTTCTTTTGCGTTTTCTTCTTTGGTGATGCCCCTTTGTCCAAATTCCTTCATTGCTCTATTATACTTCAGTTTGCTCAAACTTGGTTGTTATTTAAAAATCAGTTAGAATAAATCACATTACAGATTGGATTTCTCCCTTCTCTTTTTCTTCTTGTCCACGGTGCCCTTTCTTTTCTTCCTCCCTCCTACCCCTTTCCCACTTTCTTCTTCCTGTGTGTCCCTTCCTAGTTTTATCCTAAAATAGTGACACATACTTGCTTCCTGCTCATGTTGGCAAGTACACAATATATTTGGCTCTACCACATGACACGACCAGCGTTCAGCAAATACTCATTTGCTAGTTATTGAGCTGAAACTTGGGCCATGCCCTAGGTATTTCCAAATGTGTGGCGCACAGTCCCTATCTTTAGGAATCTTATATGACAGTGAAGGTTGGAGATAAGTAAATAGAAAATTATATTACATGTGGCAAGTGCCTAGTATGTAAAAGTAGGGCACTTAACGAGGTCTTGTCCAAATCCTATAGGAGGAATTCTAACCTGCACCCTGACCAATGAATAGAAGTTAGAATCTTGAAGAGTAGATGGGGTGAGGGGTGGGTGGCTAATGTGTTTCAGATGACAAGGAGGTGAGATTTAGCTGGAAGCCCTGGAAGAAATTTTGTAGAGTTAAAATGCTGACTATGAGTGTATGTGGAGAGAGAGATGGAGAAGAATGGAGTAAAATAAGATTGGAGATGTAAAGAGAAAGGTCTTTTTGTTTTTTTCCCTAATACCAATACAAGTTTTGTATACAAGTATAACCCTGCTAAGGATTATGGCCTTCTTTTTTTTTTTTTTTTTTTCAAAATAGAAGGGAATCATGTGAAGGTTATAATCATGTGAAGGGTGTCTCATGATCATAGTTACATGTTTGACTACAGCATAGAGAATGCATTACACTCAGTCAACAGTATTTATCAGGCACTTACTAAGTACTACATATGGCAAATAGAGTCATGGAAAAGGCAGACACAGACCCTGCCTTCAAATCCAGAGGATGGCAGTATTGGCAGCAGGAAGTCCAGTTAGGAAGCTGTGTGTTGCCCATGAGAAATTTCCGTGGTCCGAATTGCACTATTGCAGTAGGTATGGAAATAAGTGTGTAAGATTAACAGATATTCAGGAAATAGTACTGACAGAACATGGTAACTGACTGGACTGGTGTGGGGGTGGTATGAGAGGGAAGACAGGGGTCTTTACAGACTTCGAAATGTTGACCTGCATTCTCCTTCCTTTTTTAGTTTGACAGCCTGGTGACTTCGTGGCGTTTCTGTTTCCATATGTCTAGTTACCAGTTTGACCAGCTGTCAGTTCTGTCATCCCATTTGGTGGGTGGACAATGGTATGGAAAATACAATGGGTCATTGACCTTGTAGCAGAGGCCGTTTGCTATGGGAAACCTATTATCAAGAATTATGCTAAGCACCTCTTCTTGTCAGATGAATTTTGCTAAACTGTTCATTCTCTTATAGGATATGCAGTCCAATATAGTCACAGGGATTGGATGTAGAAGAGGAGGCAGGATGGCTGCAAAAATGTGAGAAAAGTAGGAGCTCATAACAAAGCTATTAGTAAGAGTGCCCCCTCCGCAAAACAAACACAAAGGCAATAGAATGGAAGATTTTAAATGGGCATTTGGTTTACTGAGACTGAATACTAAACCAGATTATTTCTTTAAGACACTTCCTGAGGACATAAGTATCCTGTATTACCCTGTGAAGAAAGGTTTCTGGAAAATGCTGCACACTCAGATATGCCTCTGGTTAAAAAAAAGAAAAAATCTGGTTAAGTTTGTTGAACCCAGAATTTTGCAAATCTATTTGCCCCCTTCGTTTTTCACTAATACTGTTTTAACATTCTGTGAAAATGATGCCGCACAGAGCACACAGATTAGGAAAATGCTGGTCTAACCAAGTAATGACCATAGTAATGGTTAATACTTATTGAGCATTTATTATCTTCTATGCATAGTGTTAAATTCTTTTCATGAACTATCTCATTTAGTTTTCATACAAACAACACTATGAGGTAGATATTGTTGTTATTCTCTCTCTCTTTTTTTTTTTTTTTTTGCTTGCAGAATTTATTTTTTCTAAATTCTTTTTTTTTAAACATCTTTATTGGGGTATAATTGCTTTACAGTGTTGTGTTAGTTTCTGCTTTATAACAAAGTTAACCAGCTATACATATACATATATACCCATATCTCCTCCCCCTTGCGTCTCCCTCCCACCCTCCCTATGTCACCCCTCTAGGTGGTCACAAAGCACCAAGCTGATCACCCTGTGCTATGCAGCTGCTCCCCACTAGCTATCTATTTTACATTTTGTAGTATATATAAATCCATGCCACTCTCTCACTTCGTCCAGCTTACCCTTCTCCCTCCCCGTGTCCTCAAGTCCAATCTCTATGTCTACATCTTTATCCTGCCCTGCCCCTAGGTTCTTCAGAAACTTTTTTTTTTTTAGATACCATATATATGTGTTAGCATACGGCATTTGTTTTTCTCTTTCTGACTTACTTCACTCTGTATGACAGACTCTAGGTCCATCCACCTCACTAAAATAATTCAATTTCGTTTCTTTTTATGGCTGAGTAATATTCCATTGTATATATGTGCCACATCTTCTTTATATATCCATCTGTCGATGGACACTTAGGTTGCTTCTATGTTCTGACTATTGTAAATAGAGCTGCAATGAACACTGTGGTACATAACGCTTTTTGAATTATGGTTTTCTCAGGGTATATGCCCACTAGTGGGTGCTGGGTGATATGGAAGTTCTATTTTTAGATTTTTTAGGAACCTCCATACTGTTCTCCATAGTGGCTGTATCAATTTACATTCCCACCAACAGGGCAGGAGGGTTCCCTTTTCTCCACACCCTCTCCAGCATTTATTGTTTGTACATTTTTTGTTGATGGCCATTCTGACTGGTGTGAGGTGATACCTCATTGTTGTTTTGATTTGCATTTCTCTAATGATTAGTGATGTTGAGCATCCTTTCATGTGTTTGTTGGCAATCTGTATATCTTCTTTGGAGAAATGTCTATTTAGGTCTTCTGCCCATTTTTGGATTGGGTTGTTTGATTTTTTGATATTGAGCTGCATGAGCTGCTTGTAAATTTTGGAGATTAATCCCTTGTCAGTTGCTTCATTTGCAAATATTTTCTCCCATTCTGAGGTTGTCTTTTCATCTTGTTTATGT
The DNA here is from genome assembly GCF_000442215.2 of Lipotes vexillifer. Taxonomy (NCBI): domain Eukaryota; kingdom Metazoa; phylum Chordata; class Mammalia; order Artiodactyla; family Lipotidae; genus Lipotes; species Lipotes vexillifer. Next base: position 900,855 of record NW_006782534.1, on the reverse strand, counting down.
TTTCCTTTGCTGTGCAAAAGCTTTGGAGTTTCATGAGGTTTATTTGTTTATTTTTGTTTTATTTCCCTTTCTCTAGGAGGTGGGTCAAAAAGGATCTTGCTGTGATTTATGTCATAGAGTGTTCTGCCTATGTTTTCCTCTAAGAGTTTTAGAGTGTCTGGCTTTACATTTAGGTCTTTAATCCATTTTGAGTTTATGTTTTTGTATGGTGTTATGGAGTGTTCTAATTTCATTCTTTTACATGTAGCTGTCCAGTTTTCCCAGCACCACTTATTGAAGAGGCTGTCTTTTCTCCATTGTATATTCTTGCCTCCTTTATCAAAAATAAGGTGACCATATGTGGGTGGGTTTACCTCTGGGCTTTCTATCCTGTTCCATTGATCTATCTTTCTGTTTTTGTGCCAGTACCATACTGTCTTGATTATTGTAGCTTTGTAGTACAGTCTGAAGTCAGGGAGCCTGATTCCTCCAGCTCTGTTTTTCTTTCTCAAGATTGCTTTGGCTATTCGGGGTCTTTCGTGGTTCCATACAAATTGTGAAATTTTTTGTTCTAGTTCTGTGAAAAATGCCATTTGTAGTTTCATAGGGATTGCACTGAATCTGTAGATTGCTTTGGGTAGTATAGTTATTTTCACAATGTTGATTCTTCCACTCCAAGAACATGGTATATCTCTCCATCTGTTTGTATCGTCTTTAATTTCTTTCATTAGTGTCTTATAGTTTTCTGCATATAAGTCTTTTGTCTCCTTAGGTAGGTTTATTCCTAGGTATTTTATTCTTTATGTTGCAGTGGTCAATGGGAGTATTTCCTTAATTTCTCTTTCAGATTTTTCATCATTAGTGGAGAGGACTGCAAGAGATTTCTGTGCATTAATTTTGTATCCTGCTACTTTACCAAATTCATTGATTAGCTCTAGCAGTTTTCTGGTACCATCTTTAGGATTCTCTATGTATAGTGTCCTGTCATCTGCAAACCGTGACAGCTTTATTTCTTTCGAATTTGGATTCCTTTTACTTCTTATTCTTCTCTGATTGCTGTGGCTAAAACTTCCAAAACTATGTTGAATAATAGTAGTGAGAGTGGACAACCTTGTCTTGTTCCTGATCTTAGAGGAAATGTTTTCAGTTTTTCACAATTGAGAATGATTTTGGCTTTGGGTTTGTCATACATGGCCTTTATTTTTTGAGGTAAGTTCCCTCTATGCCTACTTTCTGGAGGGATTTTATTATAAGTCGGTACTGAATTTTGTCAAAAGCATTTTCTGCATCATTGAGATGATCGTATGGTTTTTCTCCTTCAATTTGTTAATATGGTTTATCACATCGATTGATTTGCATATAATGAAGAATGCTTGCATTCCTGGGACATACCCCACTTTATCATGGTGTATGATCCTTTTCATGTGCTGTTGGATTCTGTTTGCTAGTAATTTGTTGAGGACTTTTGCATCTATGTTCATCAGTGATATTGGCCTGTAGTTTTCTTTGTGACCTCTTTGTCTGGTTTTAGTATCAGGGTGATGGTGGCATCGTAAAATGAGTTTGGGAGTGTTCCTCCCTCTCCTATATTTCGGAAGAGTTTGAGAAGGATAGCTGTTAGCTCTTCTCTAAATGTTTGATAGAATTTGCCTGTGAAGCAATCTAGTCCTGGGATTTTGTTTTTTTGGAAGATTTTTATCACAGTTTCAATTTCATTGCTTGTGATTGGCCTGTTTATATTTTCTCTTTCTTCCTGGTTCTGCCTCGGAAGGTTGTGCTTTTCTAAGAGTTTGTCCATTTCTTCCAGGTTGTCCATTTTATTGGCATAGAGTTGCCTGTAGTACTCTCTCATGATACTTTGTATTTCTGCAGTGTCAGTTGTTACTACTGTTTTTTCATTTCTATTTTTATTGATTTGAGTATTTTCCCTTTTTTCTTGGTAAGTCTGGCTAATGGTTTATCAATTTTGTTTATCTTCTCTAAGAACCAGCTTTTAGTTTTATTGATCTTTGCTATCATTTCCTTCATTTCTTTTCATTTATTTCTGATCTGTTCTTTATGATTTCTTTCCTTCTGCTAACTTTGGGATTTGTTTTTGTTCTTTTCTCTAACTGCTTTAGGTGTAAGGTTAGGTTGTTTATTTGAGATTTTTCTTGTGTCTCGAGGTAGGATTGTATTGCTATAAACTTCCCTCTTAGAACTGCTTTTGCTGCATCCCATAGGTTTTGGGTCGTTGTGTCTCCATTGTCATTTGTTTCTAGGTATTTTTTGATTTCCTCTGTGATTTCTTCAGTGATCTCTTGGTTATTTAGTGGCATATTGTTTAGCCTCCAGGTGTTTGTACTTTTTACAGATGTTTTCCTGTAATCGATATCTAGTCTCATAGCGTTGTGGTCAGAAAAGATACTTGATATGATTTCAATTTTCTTAAATTTACCAAGGCTTGTTCTGTGACCCCAGATATGATATATACTGGAAAATATTACATGAGCACTTGTGAAGAAAGTGTATTCTGGGTTTTTTTGGATGGATTGTCCTATAAATATCAATTAAGTCCATCTTGTTTAATATATCATTTAAAGCTTGTGTTTCCTTATTTAGTTTCATTTTGGATGATCTGTCCATTGGTTATAGTCCCCTACTATGATTGTGTTACTGTCGATTTTCCCTTTTATGGCTGTTAGCATTTGCCTTATGTATTGAGGTGCTCCTATGTTGAGTGCATAAATGTTTACAAGTGTTATATCTTCTTGGATGGATCCCTTGATCATTATGTAGTGTCCTTCTTTGTCTCTTGTAATAGTCTTTTTTAAAGTCTATTTTAAAGTCTATATTAAGTCTGATATGAGAATTGCTACTCTTGCTTTCTTGTGATTTCCATTTGTATGGAATATCTTTTTCCACCCCCTCACTTTCAGTCTGTATGTGTCCCTAGGTCTGAAGTGGGTTTCTTGTAGACAGCATATATATGGGTCTTGTTTCTGTGTCCATCCAGCCAGTCTGTGTCTTTTGGTGGGAGCATTTAATCCATTTACATTGAAGGTAATTACCAATATGTATGTTCCTATTACCATTTTCTCTATTGTTGTGGGTTTTATTTTTGTAGGTCTTTTCCTACTCTTATGTTTCCTGCCTAGAGAAGTTCCTTTAGCATTTGTTGCAAAGCTGTTTGGTGGTGCTGAATTCTCTGAGCTTTTTCTTGTTTTGTAAAGGTTTTGATTTCCTTGTCGAATCTGAATGAGATCCTTGCTGGGCAGAGTAATCTTGGTTGTAGTTTTTTCCCTTTCATCTCTTTCAATATGTTCTGCCACTCCCTTCTGGCTTGCAGAGTTTCTGCTGAAAGATCAGCTGTTAACCTTATGGGGACTCCCGTGTATGTTATTTGTTGCTTTTCCCTTGCTGCTTTTAATATTTTTTCCTTCTATTTAATTTTTGACAGTTTGATTAATATGTGTCTTGACATGTTTCTCCTTAGATTTATCCTCTATGGGATTCTCTGAGCTTCCTAGACTTGATTGACTATTTCCTTTCCCATATTAGGGAATTTTTCAACTATAATCTCTTCAAATATTTTCTCAATCCCTTTCTTTTTCTCTTCTTCTTCTGGGACCCCTGTAATTCGAATGTTGGTGCATTTAATGTTGTCCCAGAGGTCTCTGAGACTGTTGTCAATTTTCATTCTTTTTTCTTTTTTTTGGTTTGAGGTAGTTATTTCCACTATTTTATCTTCCAGGTCACTTATCCATTCTTCTGCCTCTGTTATTCTGCTATTGATTCCTTCTAGAGAATTTTAAATTTCATTCATTGTGTTGTTCATCATTGTTTGTTTGCTCCTTAGTTCTTCTGGATCCTTGTTAAACGTTTCTTGTATTTTCTCCATTCTATTTCCAATATTTTGTATCATGTTTACTATCATTACTCTGAATTTTTTTTCTGGTAGGCTGCCTATTTCCTCTTCCTTTTTTGGTCTGGTTGATTTTTACCTTCGTCCTTCATCTGCTGTGTGTTTCTATGTCTTGTCATTTTGCCTAACTTACTGTGTTTGGGGTCTCCTTTTCACAGGCTTCAGGTTCATATTTCCTGTTGTTTTTGGTATCTGCCCCCAGTGGGTAAGGTTTGTTCAGTGGATTGTGTAGGCTTCTTGGTGGAGGGGACTAGTGCCTGTGTTCTGGTGGATGAGGCTGTATCTTGTCTTTCTGGTGGGCAGGACTGTGTCCAGTGGTGTGTTTTGTGGTGTCTGTGACATTATTATGATTTTAGGCAGCCTCTCTGCTAATGGGTGGGGTTGTGGTCCTGCCTTGCTAGTTGTTTGGTGTAGGGTGTCCAGCACTGTGGCTGCTGGTTTTGAGTGGAGCTGGGTCTTACCGTTGAGATGGAGATCTCTGGGAGAGCTTTTGCCGTTTAATGTTCTGTCGAGCCGGGTGGACCAGTGTCCTGAACTCAGCTCTGCCATCTCAGAAGCACATGCCTGACATCAGCTGGGCTCACCAAGACCCTGTCAACCACACAGCTCAGAAGAAAAAGGAGGAAAAAAAGAAAGAAAGAAAGGGAAAAAAATAAAGTTATTAAAATAAAAAATAAAAATTATTAAAAAGTAAAAAAAAAAAGAAAGAAGAGAGCAACCAAACCAAAAATCAAATCCACCAATGATAAGAAGAGCTAAAAAACTATACTAAAAAAACACAAAAAACAAAAAAACGGATAGACAGAACCATAGGACAAAGGGTAAAAGCAAAGCTCTACAGACAAAATCACACAAAGGCCACCGCTTCAATTTGGGGATGATTCATTGTCTATTCAGGTATTACAGAGATGCAGGGTACATCACGTTGATTGTGGACATTTATTCTCTTGCTCCTTGTGGCTGCTGGGAGAGGTTTCCCTTTCTCTTCTTTGTTCTCACAGGTTCTGGGGTTCAGCTTTGGATTGGCTCTTCCTCTGCTTGTAGGTCGCCTTAGGGCATCTGTTCTTCGCTCAGACAGGATGGGGTTAAAGTAGCAGCTGATTAGGGGGCTCTGGCTCACTCAGGCTGGAGGGAGGGCATGGAATGTGGGGTGAGCCTGCAGCGGCAGAGGCCTGCATGACGTTGCAACAGCCTTAGGCGCCCCGTGCATTCTCCTGGGGAAGTGGTCCCTGGATCCTGGGACCCTGGCAGTGGCAGGCTGCACAGGCTCCCGGGAGAGAGGTGTGGATAGTGACCTGTGCTCGCACACAGGCTTCTTGGTGGCGGCAGCAGCAGCCTTAGCATTTCATGCCTGTCTCTGGTGTCCGCACTGATAGGTGCAGCTCATGCCCGTCTCTGGAGCTCGTTTAGGCAGTGCTCTGAATCCCCTCCGCTTGGGCACCCCAAAACAATGGTCTCTTGCCTCTTAGGCAGTTCCAGACTTTGTCCCAGACTCCCTGCTTGCTAGCTGTGGCATAGTAGCCCCCTTCAGCCTGTGTTCACCCAGCCAACCCCAGTCGTCTCCCTGGGATCTGACCTCCGAAGCTGGGGCCTCAGCTCCCAGCCCCCACCCATCCCAGCAGGTGAGCAGACAAGCCTGTCAGGCTGGTGAGTGCTGGTTGGCATCGATCCTCCTGCGGGAATCTCTCCACTTTGTCCTCTGCACCCCTGCACCCCTCCGAAGCTTCCGCCCTCCGCCACCGGCAGTCTCCGCCCACAAAGGGGCTTCCTAGTGTGTGGAAACTTTTTCTTCTTCACAGCTCCCTCCCAGAGGGACAGGTCCTGTCCCTATTCTTTTGTCTCTGTTTTTTCTTTTTTCTTTTGCCCTACCAGGAACATGTGGGAGTTTCTTGCCTTTTGGGAAGTCTGAGGTCTTCTGTCAGCATTCAGTAGGTGTTCTGTAGGAGTTGTTCCACATGTAGATGTATTTCTGATGTATTTGTGGGGAGGAAGGTGATCTCCACATCTTACTCCTCCGCCATCTTGAAGGTCTCCCCTTCTCATTTTAAATACAATAAAAATACTCTTAGTTAAGTAATTTATCCAAAGTCATATAGAAAGGAGGCAGGAAGCCAGATTTTAAGCCAAGCAATCTAATCTGAAAGATCAAACACCTGTTCCTTTGTACATTATCTAGACATGTCACAAGGCCAAGGTCCGTGGAGGACTTGCAGCTATTGGGCCACTGAAATTCCCTCCAGTCATCTCCCTCCACAGGCCTCTCATGCACTCAAGGAACAAAACATCCAAATGACTGAACACTCTCCAGTCTCATACTTTTTGAGCCCTTATACATGCCAGCCATTGGGCCAGGCTTTGCACATACATATCCCATATTAGAGAAGAAGAAACTGAGTCAGGAGATCCAGAAACTCGCATAAGATGACAGAATTAAAAACCAGGAGGGCCTGGACTCAAATCCAAACAATCTGACTCGGGGGTAAGTCTGTGTTTTTAGTCATACTGCGCTGTCTCAACATCTGAGTCAGCGCGCACAACTTCCCCAGGCCAAGAAGTGTTCGTGTATACCCATATTAAATATAAGTAATATATCAATTTATTTTTTCGTCCACTTATCGGTGTGAATGACTTCTCTTCAAAATTATACAGCCATCATTGCCACCACTGAGTCATACTTTTGGAGATAGAATATTTTGGAAGTGAAGGTGTAAGGAAAAAGATAACTTAGAGAACTCGAGGAAGGGGAGTCAATCTAGGTCAGGAAGTGACCTCACAAACTTGCAGTAGAGTGAAGGCAAGAATGTAGGTCAAACAAGATTAGAGTTCAAAATAGGATCCGAACCTGCGAAGGCACAGGGTGATGGATGTATATTTTATCTGCCTCATAAATAAATGCAGATGGATTATATCTTATGTATTTCACTTACCCCTTAGCAATATAGTAGTTAATATAAAGATTTTAGATTTACACTATTTGAGATTTGACTTTTTACTCTATCACTAAACATGACCTCAGCAAATTTCCAAATTTCATCATCTACAAATGGGGTTAGACATGCCAACATCCCCAATTTGTCCTGAAAAACAATGGAAATAATATTGTATTAGGTGGTATAGAAAGTAGTTGCTAAATTTTTATTATGGGTAGCTACTATTTTATTATAACTTTGCTTTGCTTTCCTGAGTTTTGTAGTCTCAACTTGAAAATGTTAACCTGATATTTTTCATTTTGCTTTTCCATTTTTCTTCTCCTTCTCATAAAGTACAGCATGGTAGATTCCAGTAATATAAAAACATCTGTGTATCTCTAGTAGTAGTTGAACAGTATAAGGTGACTTTTTTTTTTTTTTTTTTTTTTTTTTTGCGGTACACGGGCCTCTCACTGTTTTGGCCTCTCCCGTTGCGGAGCATAGGCTCCAGACACGCAGACCCAGCGGTCATGGCTCACGGGTCCAGCCGCCCCGCGGCATGTGGGATTTTCCCAGACCGGGGCCGAACTTGTGTCCCCTGCATCGGCAGGCAGACTCTCAACCACTGCGCCACCAGGGAAGCCCATAAGGTGACTTTTTTAAAACACATTAGGAATAATAGATTTGAAGTGACTTTATTCTATGCAGGGATTCATCACACACATTTTAGGTAAACTGTTTACCCTGACTATTTGACCTGGCCTTGAAGAAGGTTTTGTTTTGTTTGTTTTTCTTAAAGTAGAATAAGTCACTTATTTAAAGATTATTTAAACAACTGTGCCTTGGATTTTTTGAATAAGTTGAATCTATATTTATATGGAAAGAAAAATGGTAATGTTTCCCAGTTGATTTAGGCTGTTGTTAAGTGAAATTAGATTGACTGAGGTAGGGCCTCTCTTACCTCTTGCATTGTATCAAGGTACTTTATTTGGAAAACTAATTTTTTGCTGTTCATAGTTTATATACAGTGAATAGCATTTTAATATAAGAAATGCAAATTTAGGTGTTAAGGTGTCATGGGAACCTTTAAATGTAGCACAGTTATAACGGAAAAGCAATGGTTTCACATACTTAGGATTTTTATTATTATTATTTTTTTATTTGCAGGATGAGTAAGAGATACTTACAGAAAGCAACAAAAGGAAAACTGCTAATAATAATATTTATTGTAACCTTGTGGGGGAAAGTTGTGTCCAGTGCAAACCATCATAAAGGTAAGCGGTTCTGTTTTCTTCCTCAGCTCTCTGAGGAAGGGGACTCCCTTTAACACAAACTATTGTGTTCTGCTTTTACTGGTCAGTTAATTTTACTAAATGTGGGTCTGCCCGTGGCAATTCTCTTTAAGTAAAAATGCAGAGTTATTCTTAATATGGCTTTGATAGGTAATCAATGATTATTTAAATGTTTCGAGGATTACTGACACTTCTGCAAATAATGTTCAAAGAGTATGGAATCGTGACTCCGTTTTCTTCTTAACATTTCCATTTTTAAGATAATAATGTTAAAATGTTGAGTTGTCACATAATAAAGATGAGTTTCAAATTGAAATCATCCTATAATGAAACCATCTTTAATGATATGTATCTTAATAATACGTATACATGTAAATTTCCTTTCCGTGCTTTTTGTAGATCATATTTCTTCATGCTAGAGTACGTCTTTTGCCACTCTTTTGATCCTACCGCAGTATGATATTGAGAAGGCTCAATTCTGCCATACAACAGGGTGATGGTATTTGTTTTATATATGTGTGTTAAGCTTGACAGCTCAAAATTATGCCCTTTCTGTTCTCTTTTCTGAGCATTAGACTCAGTATAGTGAATACTTTTTCCAAATGAATTAAAATTCCATTTAATTTTATTTTAGTCTATTTCTGGACTGTCCCTACCATAATCAAATATTCATAACCTGAAAAGTCAATTTAGATTTTTCTGTGAAATATGATTTTACAATTCTGTTCTCTTTCCTCTGTAAAGTCCACAGACTAGCAACTTACTTTCTTGTTTTATTTTTGATTGAAGAGAAAGTTAAGACTACCTTGAATTTTGTAACACTTAAAATAGTTACACATGTGCATTTAATTAGCATTTAATTATGGAACAAGTACACCAGGGAATGGAAAGATGTGGTGTGAGGGAGGGATGCTTATAAGACAAAATCTTTTCCCCCTATGTTTAAAACCAAAAAGAGTCATCTTTCAAAATATGAATTTTATAAAGAGGTCCTTCATATTTCACAATCCTGTTTTTGCCCCACTGAGAGTGTGTGTGTGTGTGTGTGTGTGTGTGTGCATTTCTTCTTTTCTTTAGTACAGCACTTGGATCCACAGATAAAACTTTAAATTCTCTTTAATAAGGGTTACTGGTATAAAATTAAGAAATCATTAAGGAAGATGTTATTCACGTGCCTCCAAATTGGCTACAGTGAACCAAACTGAAGGACAAAGCAGCCTTAAATACTTACCTTTTAAAAAGGGGCAAACCACTGGGGCCAGGCCCCATGCCTTGGGCTTAACAGGAGAAGACACATCATCCATACATGGTCACCCCAGTGCACCTTCCCAGCCTATAAAAGTAGAATTGAAAGCTTTGGGGGAGATTCATAGTAATTGTGGATGTCATCCCAGCAAAGCAAGCGTTCATGTAAGGATGCTTTCTCATCTCCAAAGCCAAGTGATGGGATCTCTAAGAGAATCATTCATGAGGACTGCTCCACAGTGAATATTGCATACAATTTTTAAAGCTGTTTTTAAGAATTTTTAAGTTGTGTTATGTTCTATGCTAACTCCAAAACTAAGATCTTTTCTTACTTTTTGCCGAAAAATATATTTCTTGAACATAAGAGATTATACCTTGACTCAGAAAACTCACTCAAAGTGCCAAACTCAGAGTCCTAAAACATTATAGAAGATAAACTTTTGTGTTGTTTTGCTGATCCATTTCCACCCTACCAAGAATATTTTGGAGGAAGAATTTAAGAAATATTTCTCTGCCTCTCCCTCT
>NW_006782534.1:865018-890991 GCF_000442215.2 Lipotes vexillifer | reverse complement strand
CTTTCCCTCCTTCCCCTTTTCCTTTCTTTCTTCCCTTTACATTTTCCATGCAAAATGCCCCCTTTGTTTAAACTGTTTTACATTTAATAAGTGTAATGTACATATATGTTTTAGGACCTATTCATAAAATGAACACATGTGTGCTCACCCCCGAGTTGAGACATGTAACATTTCTAATTCTCTTGAACCTGATTGTGTCTGCCACTCTAATTTCATTCCTTTGCCTCCTTACCCAAGATAATCACTATTCTAAATTTTGTGATTATAATTCCCTTGCTTTTATTTATAATTTCACCATGTATTTATACATATCCAAATGGCATGCTGCTTAATTCTGTTGTTATTGAATTTACATAATAGTATTATACTGTGTTTTTCTGTAATTTGCTACCTTGCCCAACAATATATTTGTGACATTCATTATACTTGATGGTAACTATAGTTAATACTAATTTTTTTTTTTACCATTGCCCCATATTTTGTTGTATGAAGTCACCACAATTTATGTATTTATTCTCTTGTACCTGAAAAGTTGGTGTTCTATTTTCTTGTCCTTATGAGCTATGCTTCTATGAATATTCTGCTTCTTTCCTGGTGCACATGTGCAAGGGTTTCTCAAGAGCACATTCCAAGGAGCAAAATTCTGGGTCACAGGGCATTGCATATCTTCAGTCTTACCAGATTATGTGAAATGCTTTTTTCCAAAGTGGTAGTACTAAGAAAGTTGTTTAAGTTATTTCTTTTTACTGATGTATAGTAGATTTACAATATTATATTAATTTCAGGTATACAACATAGTAATTCAAAATTTGTATAGATTATAGTCCATTTAAAGATTTTATAAAATATTGGCTGTATTCCCTGTGCTGTACAATATACCCTTGTAGCTTATTTTATACATAATAGTTTGTACCTCTTAATCCTCTATCCCTATGCTTCCCCTCCCTCCTTTCCTCTCCCCACTGTTAATCACTAGTTTGTTCTCTATATCTGTGAGACTGTTTCTGTTTTGTTATATTCATTTGTTTATTTTAATAACATACAGTATTTGTCTTTGTCTGACTTATTTCACTAAGCACAATACCCTCCAAGTCCATCTATGTTGTTGCAAATGGCAAAATTTCATTCTTTTTTATGGCTGAGTAGTATTCCTCTGTGTGTGTGTGTGTGTGTGTGTGTGTGTGTGTGTGTGTGTACTGCATCTTCTTTATCCATTCATCTTTTGATGGACATTTAGGTTGCTTCCGTAGCTTGGCTATTGTAAATAAGACTCCTTTGAGCACTGAGCGTATGAAAATTTCGAATTAGAGTTTGTGTGTGGATTTTTTTTTTAATTGAAGTATAGTTGATTTACAATGTTGTGTTAGATTCAAGTGTACAGCACAGTGATTCAGTTGTACACATATATGTCTGTGTGTGTGTGTGTGTGTGTGTGTGTGTGTGTGTGTGTATACAGATTCTTTTCTCAGATTATTTTCCCTTATAGGTTATCACAGATATTGAGTATAATTCCCTGTGCTATACAGTAGGTTGTTGTTGGTTATCTATTTTATATATAGTAGTGTGTGTATGTTAATCCCAACCTCCTAATTGATCCCTCTCCCACCTCTTTCCCACTTGGTAACCAAAAGCTTGTTTTCTATGTCTGTGAATCTATTTCTGTTTTGTAAACAAGTTCGTTTGTATCTTTTTTTTTTATTCCACATATAAGCAATATCATGTGATATTTATCTTTTTCTGTCTGACTTACTTCACTTAGTATGATAATCTCTAGGTCCATCTATGTTGCTGCAAATGTCATTATTTCATTATTTTTTATGGCTGAGTAGTATTCCATTGTATATATGTACCACATCTTCTTTATCCCTTCATTTGTCAATGGACATTTAGGTTGCTTCTATGTCTTGTCTATTGTAAATAGTGCTGCAATGAACATTGGGGTGCATGTATCTTTTCAAATTATAGTTTTCTCCAGGTATATTGGATATATACCCAGGAGTGGAGTTGTTGAATCATATGGTAGATCTATTTATTTGTTTTTTGAGGCAACTTCATCCTGTTTTCCATAGTGGCTGCACCAATTTACATTCCTACCAGTAGTGTACAAGAGTTGCCTTTTCTTCACATCCTTGCCAACATTTATTATTTGTGATCCTTTTTATGATAGCCATTTTGACAGGTGTGAGGTGATATCTCATTGTGGTTTTGATTTTCTTATCCCTGATTATTAGCGATGTTGAGCACCTTTTCATGTGCCTCTTGGCCATCTGTGTGCCTCCTTTGGAAAATTGCCTATTCAGTTATGCCCATTTTTTTTAATCAAGTTGTATGTTTTTTTGATTTTGAGTTGTTTATGTATATGGTATATTAATCCCTTATCTGTCATATCATTTGCAAATATTTTCACCCATTTAGTAGGTTGTCTTTTGTTTTGTTGATGGCTTCCTTTGCTGTGCAAAAGCTTTTAAGTTTAATTAGGTCCCATTTGTTTATTTTTGCCTCTGTTTCCATTACTTTAAGAGACAGATCTGAAAATATATTGCTACGATTTATGTCAAAAAGTGTTCTGCCTATGTTTTCTTCCAGGAGTTTTATGATTTCAGGTCTTACATTTAAGTCTTTAATCCATTTTGAGCTTATTTTTGTATATGGTTTGAGAAAATGTTCTAATTCCATTCTTTAACTTGTAGCTGCCCAGTTTTCCCATCACTTACTGAAGAGACTATTTTTTTCCTCCACTGTATATACTTGCTTCCTTTGTCATAGATTAATTGACCATAAGTGCATGGCTTTATTTCTGGGCTCTCTGTTCCATTGATGTATTTCTATTTTCATGCCAGTACCATCCAAATTTGATGGCTGTAGCTTTTAAGTCAGAGAGTGTGACACAGATAAATCATTTGCAAACACTTTCTCATCCTCAGTAGGTTGTTTTTCATTTTGTTGATAGTTTCCTTTGTTGTGTAAAACTTTAAATAGGGTCTATTTATTTTTGCTTTTGTTTTCTTTGCTGGAGGAGATAGGTTCAAAAAAAATATTGCTACATCTTATGTCAAAGTGTGTTCTGCCTACATTTTCCTATGAGTTTTAAGGTTTCCAGTCTTATATTTAGGACTTCAATCCATTTTGAGTTTATTTTTGTATATTATGTGACAAAATGTTCTAATTTCATTCTTTTACATGGAACTGTTGACTTTTCCCAACACCACTTATTGAAGAGACTGTATTTTTTGCCTTGTATATTTTTGCATCCTTTGTTATAAATTAATTGACAATATGTGTGTGGGTTTATTTCTGGCCTCTCTATTCTGTTCCATTGATCTGTGTGTCTGTTTTTGTCCCAGTACCATTCTATTTGGATTATTGTAGTTTTGTAGCATAGACTGAATTCAGGGAGCTTGATACCTCTACCTTTGTTCTTTTTTCTCACAAATGCTTTCGCAATTTGGGGTCTTTTTTAGTTCCCTACAAATTTTAGAATTATTCATTCTAGTTCTGTAAAAAAAACCCCAAAAAACAAAATGCCCAGCAGCACACTCCCCTCTTGTCACCCAAGCGATATGCTCTCAGAATTCCCCCTAAGAGGGCTGCCTAGGTCCTTCTGTTGTGGCAGGCTGACTATGTAGGCTGACTGGTGGGCTTTGTTGGCCCCTAGCCCAGTTGATTACCAGACCCTGCCTTGTGTGTTGTTGCTAGCTACTGACTAGTGGGGCCTGGTCATGAGGCAGCTGACTGCAGAACCCCAAGGGGCCCTGGGGCTAATGTTGGCTCACTGGCGGTACAAGTGAGGGTCCAGAAGACTCTGGGGCTGTTGCTCCACCTACTGGCAGGCAGAGCTGGGTCCTGGAGTCTGGCTGCAGGGCCCAGGGATCCCAGAGCTGGTATCAGATCAGTGGTGGCCAGGGGTCTGGTTCCTGACACAGTTGGGTATATGGTCCATGGTGTCCTGAAGCTTGTGTTGGCCTGCTAGTTGCAGGGCCAGGGCCCAGGGCCCAGGGCACAGGCCCCACTGGTCCCAGGGTAGGGTCTAGCCTGCCATGGGTAGACTAGGTCTTCAGGCTGAGGGACTGTGATTTTCTTGCATCTGGTGTCTGCCCCCTAGTGGGTTAGGCTGGTCTAGAGGCTGGTGCAGGCTTCCTGGATGGCAGGGCTGGTGTCTGCCTACTGGTGGGTGGAGCTGTGTCTTGGCCCTCTGGTGGGTAAGGCTGTGTCTAGAGGTGGCTGTGGGTTCAGGAAGTCATTAGGCAGCCTGTCTACTGATGGGTGGGGATGTGTCCCCACCCAGTTAGTTGTTTGGCCTGAGGCTCCCTAGCACTGATGCCTACAGGCTGTTGGGTGGGACCAGGTCTTGGCACTATTGAGCCAGAGGGAGGATCCCATGATGCCAGCTGCCGGCAGCAGTGTCCATGTGGTAGAAAGCTCCCTAATATGGCTACTGACAGTATCTCTGTCCCCGGAATGAGCTACAGCCACCCCCCGCCTCTCCAGGTGACTCTCCAAGACCAGCAGTTAGATCTAGCCCAGGTTCCTGTCAAATTACTGCTTTTGCCCTGGGTACCAGTGCATGTGGGATTTTGTGTGGGCCTTTAAGGGTAAAGTCTCTGTTTCCCTCAGTCCTGGCACTCCCCAAATTAAGCCCCACTGGCATTCAAAGCCAAATGCTCTGGGGACTTGTCTTCTCAGTGCAGGACCCCAGGGCTGCAGTTCGCCCACCCAGGGGTATGGGACTTGATTATGTTGTGAGCCCACCTTTCCTATCCTACCTGTCCCATTGTGGTTCCTTCTTTAGGCTTTTAGTTGTGAAAAATCTTTTCCTGTAGGTTCTCATCTTTTTCATAGATTGTTGTTCTGCAGATAGTTGTAATTTTGGTGTGCTCATGATAGGAGATGAGCTCAGGGTCTTTCTACTCCACCATCTTGGCCAATGCACCTATTCTCTCTTTATTTTCTTCCATTTAAATTACAGTGTGTCTTGTTTTGTTCCTCTTTGGGTTGATCCTCTTTGGGACTCTGTGCTTCCTGGACCTGGATTTCTGTTTCTTTTCCCAGGTTAGTGAAGTTTTCAGGTATTATGTCTTCAAATATGTTCTCTGTTCCTTTTTCTCTCTCTTCTCCTTCTAGGACCCCTATAATGTGAATGTTAGTATGGTTGATGTTGTCCAAGAGGTCTCTTAAATGTCCTCATTTCTTTTTTTTTTCTCTTTTCTGTTCAGCTTCAGTGATTTTCACTACTTTGCCTTCCAGTTCACTGATCCATCCCTCTGTATCATATAATTTACTGTTGATTCCTTCTAACTTATTTTTTATTTCACATATTGTATTCTTCATATCTGTTTGATTCTTCTTTATATTTTCTAAATCTTTCTTAAAAACTTCTAACTTCTCATTCTATTCATCCATTCTTCTCCTGAGTTCTTTGATCATCTTTATAATAATTTCCTTGAACTCTTTATCAGATAAATTGCCTATCTCCATTTAGTTCTTCTTCTGGAGTTGTATCTTGTTCCTTTGTTTGGAACATGTTCCTCCATTTGGAACATATTCCTCTGCCACCTCATTTACCACTTTTAATGTCTATGTATCTGGTAGTTTAGTTGTTTTTCCCAACCTTGGAGAAGTAGCCTTTTGTAGGAGATGCCCTCTGCATCCCAACAGCACACTCCTCTCTGATCACCAGAGCTATGTGCTCTAGTGGTGCCCCCTATTTAAACTGTGTGGGTCCTTCTGTTGTGGTGGGCTGACTACTGTGGGCAGTCTGGTAGATGTGGCTGGCCCAGGATCTGGTTGGTATGCCTTGTATGGAGGCTGACTATGGAAGCCTTTGGGGTTCTGGAGCTAGTGTTGACTCACTGATGGGCAGAGATGCATCCTGGGGTTACAGGCCAGGGTTCCTGGATCTAGTGTTGGCCTGCTGGTGGGTAGGGCTGGTTCCTCACATGGCTGGCTACAGGTTCCAGGGTGACCAAGAGCTGATGTTGGCCCACTCATAAATGGGACTGGATCCCAGGGCAGCTTGTTGAGAAGTCCAAGGTATCTCAAGCTGGTGTTGTCCTACTGGTGGGTGTGGCCAGGGTCTGGGGGTTCCCAGGGCTGGTTATCATCCTGCTGGTGAGTGGGGCCAGAGCCCAGGGTCTCCTGGAGCTAGTGCCAGCTCACTGGTGGGCTGAGCTGGGTCCTGGGATCTCTGGCTGCAGGGACCTGGGGGTCCTGGAGCTGCTTTTAACCTGTTGGTGGGCAGGGCCTGTTCCTGACTCAGCTGACTATGTGGTCCAGGGTGTCCCAAAGCTTTTGCTGGCCCACTGATGGGTGAAATCGAATCCTGGGGCAGCCGGCTGAGGGTCCCAAGGTATTTTAGAGCTTGTGTTTGGCCTGTGGGTGTTCTGCAGGGCTGCGGTGGTTCTGCAGATGGTATCGGCCCACTAGTGGACAGAGCTGGGTCCTGAGGTCTCTGGTTGCAGGGCCCTGGGGATCCCAGGGCTAGTGCCTGCACACTGGTGTTTGATGCAGGGTCCTGGTCAGTCTGGTAGACAGGGCCATATCCTAGGGTAGCTGTGGGGTTTTAAGGCAGCCTGCCTGCTGGTGGGTGGGACTGTCTCTCGCCTGGCTAGTTGCTTGGCCTGAGGCATCCCAGTACTGGTGCTGATAGGCTAGTGGGTGGGACTGGGTCCTGGTGCTAATAAGCTAGAAGGAGGATTCCAAAATTGCACTTGCCAGCACCTGTGTCCACATGGTAGAACAAGGTCCCCCCAAATTGGCTGCCACCAGTGTCTATGTCCCCAGGGTGAGCTCCAGTTGCCTCCTGCCTCTCTGAGAGACTCTCCAAGATCAGCAGGTGGATCTGACCCAGGCTTCTTTCAAATTACCATTTCTGCCCTGGGTACCAGAGTGTGTGAGAGTTTGTGTCTGCCCTGTAAGAGTGGAGTCTCTATCTACCACAGTCCACATGGCTTTCATCATGCGTAAGGCTTAGAGCAAGGAAGGCCTATTCGCTTATTTCTATTTTTTATTGTGAGATAATTAATAAGAAATCTGTGTCTGATTGAGAGCACTTCATGTGAGCATTCAAGATAAAAGTAATATAGTTGAATATTAAAAATCCAACAGCTCTATTCTAAGAGCTTTGTAGATAATAACTCATTTAATTCTTATGACAATCTATAAGGTAGGTACTATTATTCATCTGTGGCAAAGAAAGGTTAAATAATTTGGCCCAAGTTGCTTAGTTAGTAACCATTGAGAGCAGGATTCAAATCTAGGAAGTCTTGTTCCATGTAACATGATAAATATCTAGCAGTGAATTTCTTTTTATTTATACTATTTGGGATTTAGTTGACTTTCTGAATCTGTGGATTGATGTCTTTCATAAACTTTGAAAGAATTTCAGGCTTTATGTCTTGAAATATTGCTTCTATACCATTGTTACTGAACTAGAACTCTGGTTAGGTATATGTCAGCTTTCCCTCTCTATTCTCCATATATTTCAACCTCTATTTTATATTTTACACCTTCAAGTCTTTCTGTGCTATATTCTGGGATATTTATTCAGATCTGTTTTTTTCTACCACACTATTTCTATGTTCTCTTGGGTCTAATCTGCTCTTTAATGCATATATTGAGTTTTAATTTCATCTATTACATGCTACTAAAAATTCTTTTTTTCTTACAAATTGTCTTGGCTTTTGATATATTTTGTTCTTTATTTATTTAGTTTATATTTCTTTTTATACATTTTATATCAAATCTCACATATGTATAAAATTCGATGCTTCTATTTTATGAATTTTTTGTGATTTCTTCCTGTTGACTCTCACTCATAGTACTTCATTTATTTTAGGGTTTTGTGATTTTTAAAAATTTTGTGGGCTAATGTTCACTGGAATCATATTTGCGAGAGCTTTTAAGGCCTATATTTAGAATGCATTCTTCCAGAGATGATTTGCATACGCCATGTGTCTTAGGTTTCTCTAAAAGCAGAGCCAGGTCAGGAATTCTTGTTTATGTGATTTATAGAAAGCGTGCTCTCAGGAGACAGAGAGCAAGGACAGCAGGATAGACTTGGAGACAAAAGATGAGCACAAATAGAGTCTCAGCTGGAGAACAGCCTGGTCAGGTCCTTTGGGGAGGATCAGAAACAAATTGCTCCACAGAGTGGAGCTCCTTGAGGTGAGATAAATAGCCTCTTCTACACTTGTGTCCATTTGTCATTGGCCATTGATCTATTACCCATGGTAGGGAATAGCCTTCCTGGGGAAGTAGCAGAGGGTGGATTTCTGAACAAGGGAGGGGCTGTGAATTGTAATCCCCTACCATTCACAGCAAGTGGAGGAAAGGTGCACTGCTGATAGAAAGGATCTTGGTAGTGAACCAACAGCTACACATCACTGCAGTCAACTTCTCATACCCCTCAGCTCTGCTTGCTTCTTACTTTAAATTTACTCTGTTTAGGCAAAACTTATCAAAGATTCTACTTGGTTATAATTTCCAAGAAAACCTACCTGAGGAGGAATAGTGGGGCTGCTACTAATGCAGTTGGTACCAAGGCCTTTATTGATATTCATTATCTGCCCACTTCCCTAACCATTTTAGATTCCTCTTTCCTTCCTGTTCACCTAGAAGGCTTACCTGATGTTTTACGCAGACCTCATACCTGAGGGTTCTGAGCTCTGGATTATCATGTTCTGAATTCTGGGGTTGTTGCACTTATAAACTTATAGTTGTAACTGGGCATTGGGATGCCAAGAAATACCTCAGTGGATCATCTGAGAGCCTAACATATTCTCCCTGGCCCTGGTTCATAGCAGCTACCCATAGCAGTGATCACTGGGGTCATTAAACTCATCAGTATTTAAGTCCTTTTTTTCTTGCTTGTCTATGGGGCTGACTATGCAGGAATTGGAGCTATATGTTTAGCAGGACTCTTACTGTTTCCCCTGGTAAAAGCATTCCCTTTCTGGGCATCAGGACTTCTAGATTCATAGAGTCTATTGGTAGTTTTCACAGGAATATTTTAGATTGTATAATTCTGATAGAAAATTTGTTTTACTCAATAATTTTCAAGTACCCACAATAAGGACTGAGAATATAGCAGTACATACAAGAGGCAAAAATTTTCTTTATGGAGTTTTTGTCCTAGAGGTGGGAAGATAGATAATAAAAAGGAAAAGTAAAACAGTTTTATAGTATAAATGCTATTTATAGGAAAAAATAAAGAAAGAAAGAGGTATAAGAAGTGTCCAAGAGGGACTGTAGTTTTAAATAAGGCCTTTGGGTAAGACCTAAATTTTCCAATGGAGCCAGCCATGAAAATATCTGGGGGAAGGATGTTGCAGGCAGAGCAGTAAATAAGTATGAATGCTTTCAAGTAGGAGCATGCCTGGAGACATGAGGAGTAGCAAGGCTGCTGTGTATAGAGCAGAGTATGTAAGAAAGAGAGTGGTAAGAGACTGGGTCATTACAGAACAGGTAAGTATAGGAGACGAAACAACAGAATAAGTAGCTCTTCCAAATACCAGTGCAATAGAACTGTGTTCTCAAGAGCAACCAACTGGAGAATTGTCTTACTCTGTTTCTTGAACATAATGTAGAGACACTGTAGAAATCTAGAGCATTTGTATTTGAAAAATGAGATATGTAAAAATCAGAGAATGTTGTCACCAGCTTAATAAAATCTTCTGAGCTTTGGGAACTAAAAGTCCCTCACACACAGACAAACCTCCACAGAGATTCTGTCCTGAATTCTCACAATTGTCTTCAGCTGGGCATTTTGGGAGCGGGGGTGGGGGTGTGTGTCGGGGGGTAGGGGTTAACTCAGAGCATTGTGACAGCCAATCAGAAAGTATAAGCAGTATTTCCCACTTGGAAGCAATTACATTAGGTATAGCTTCAGATAGTGGGGATTAGAGAGGAAATATTTCAGTTTAGAACTCCAAGTTCCCAACAGAAAAACATAGTCATTAATCTTAGAAGGCCAATATGTTTTCTTGCCTTTTCTTCCTTTACCCATCACATCCAAACTAAATCTAAAGAGAATGAGTCATCATTGAATGTTTGGGTTGGAAAAGGATCTGTATTTAGTGTGAAAGAGATTATAAACAGATGAGAGTTATACATAACACAAACAAAATTTTTAAATGTTCATTTGATTAGCTAATATTGAGTGTTATTCCCATTATTATACTAGGTGTTTACTAATCTGAATTGCAACTTTTGATTGAATGAAAAATTTTCAAAGAAAAACAAATTTAAAATAAAGGTGATTTTCAGCCCAAAGCCTAGATGGGAGAGCAGCCATTAAATTTGTTTTGGTAGCTCCTCGTTTGTTTGTTGGTTCATTTGATAGTTTATTCATTTCTCTAACCAACAACCCAGAAAACAAAATTTTTTTTTTCATTAAAACAAAATTTGTTTTAATTCTAAAACAATAAATATTTACTATTGACATTTTTAAAAATATAGATAAGCAAAGGAGGGAGAAATAAAAATCACTCACCTTCCAAAATAACCACTGTTACCCTTTCAAAGACAGAATACAATTTTGTGACCTCCTTTTCTCACTTTGAAATATACAAAATACTTATTGAATATCTGTCAAGTGTTGGGCTTTAGGTCAAGTTCTGGAGGTTAATAAGTGACCCACACAGGCATGGTCCATGCCCTATGGAACTTACAGAAAAGTAGGCATGAAAAACATTAATCTGATAATCAGACAAATAAATATTTAACTATAAATTATTAAAGTGTCTAGAGATAAGATTTCAGGATAAGAGTATGTAAACTGTAAAATGGGTAGAGGGAAATCTTTGAGGTCTTTTCTAGGGAAGAGACATTTGAGCTGAGGAGTGGGAGCTGGGCATCCAGATAGGATCAGTAGCCTGTGCAAAGGTGCTGAGACATGAAGGAATAGAATGCTTTGGAGCAAAAACGAGATCACTGTGTCTGAAGGACAAAAAGCAAGGAGGATGGTAGGCACAATTAGGCAGGGGAGGTGATGGGGCAGATCCTTTGGGGCCATATTCAGAATGTTGGTTTTCTTATAGTTAAAATTGTTTGAACCAATTTCGCTAGGATATTACTAGGTTCTCTTGGGCTGGTTTGCAGTTGACTATGATGTACACCAAAGTTTAAGAACCCTGATTATAATGCATAGTGTTCCAAGGACCTTGTTTATGAGAACAATTGGATTAATGTCCTAAGAGAAAGAAAAATGGCCATAACATAAACTGACTCTACTTTGGACTTTGAACAATACATTTTATTTTTCATTTTATTGAATTTTAAGAGTAATACATGTTCATTGAGAAACTTTGGTAAGAAAAAACAATATCAAAAGAAATCAAATTACCCATAATTCTTGCACATAGAAATTATTAGATGCCATGTGGGCATATTTTCATCTGGTTTAATTTATGAATGTATTAAACATATTTGAGAGCATGATGTTTATTCATTTATTTAATTATACATTTATTGATATGGACTAGGTGAGAGACTATGCTGCTCTGAGCTGGTGATTCTGCTTTAAATGATGCAGATAAAGTTGCTGTTTTCTCTTTTTATTTTAAGTTATCTCATTCATACAGAATAATGCATAAAACCCATATGTACACTCAAAATAACAATCATAAGGCAAGCGACTGTGCAAATACCAACCAGGACAATAAAATATTAGTCCCCCAAACCTCCTTATCTCTCTCCCCTAATTACAACCACTCCTCCCGTAGAGGCACCCCTTTCCTGACTTCTTATGCCTAAACAGTAGAGTATTATTTTGTCTGGTTTTTAATTTTATAAAATTGGGATCCTATTTTAGGCATTTTTTTTTTAGTGTGATTTGCTTCTTCCCTCAACATTTTTTCTTGAGATTCATCCATGTTGTGACATAGGAGTCCATTGTGTGAATAGAATGTGATGCATTTATCTTTTACTCTTGATGAGCATTTGGGGTTTTCCAGTTGTTGGCTGTTATTGCCAATGCTGCTGTGGACATTATTTGTACATGTACTTTGGTTCACAGGTGCAGAATTTCCCCCAGGTATATTTTTAAGAATAAAACTCTATGGGCCGTACGATAAGTACATATTCAACATTACTTTTTTCCCCCCCACTTAGTAGTATAATTAGCAATAAATGATATGTATTTACTTATATATCTAAAACTATCCATAAAAACATATTTTAATTGGGGCATGAAAAAACATTGTAATAATGTGCCCTAAATTACTTAAGAAAACTCTTTGTTGTTAGATTTCTTTGAGACTTTTTTGTTTGTTAATACTAATCTAAAAACATTTTTGTGAGAATTTTTGTTTACATTTAATATTAATTAGTTATCAATTAATTAAATTTATTAATACATTTTGTTCATTTTTAAATTTCTTTACATAGTTAACACAGATGAGAACTTTTGAGGTAAAAGAGAATGAAATTATTAGGTTTGTATCATTCAACATTCACTCAGGAAAAAGAAAATCACACTAAGTGGTTTAAAATAAGGAACTGGTTACAACAGTGTTGAAAGAGCTGGAGAAGGTAACAGGGAATGGTGATATTACTACCCAGACATTGGTTAACTGCAGAAAGCTATTACTGCCTCTAGAGGTGGGAGAGCAAAAAGAAAAGCAGAATTACCCAGAGCTCCTGACTGTAGTATTTGCTGTTGAAGTTGCTGAAGCACTGCTGCTGCTTTGGGAATCACTTCCACTGGCACTGAGCAGGAAGCCTGGAACCAATTCCCTCATGATATTGCAAGAGCCCAGGAGGCTGAATGCTGCTAGCGCTGCTACACTCTGCTAATGCTGCTGAAGTCCACAGGCATTCATGTGGTCTCGCTTAGCATTTCTGAAGCCAGAAGCAGGGAAAAAAAAAAAAAAAAAAAAAGGTGGCTTCTCTCTTTCTTATGAGTGCCTTCCTCTGAGAAGCAGACTCTAGGACAGAATTCAATATGCAAGAAGTTTATTGGGGGAAACACTTTTGAAATATAAAAAGGGAGGGAGGAGGAGTAGATGGGGTGAGGCTTCAAACCAGGAGGAAGGGTTGACACCTGTGAAAGAAGAGAAGGAAGGAAGGAAGCTTGAGTAGGAAGAACCCCAAACTTCAGCACAGTTTTGAAAAAGTCTTGGCCAGGCCAATTTGGGGTCCTGGAGCAAAGGCTGTCCATTGTAAAGACTCCCATAATGGGCAAAAAGCCCAGGCTTTTGTGTTCCTGCCGTGCTCAGTCACTGACTGGTAGCAGCCCAGCCAAAGTGTGGCCTGTGTAACTCCATAGGTGGGGTTACTGGAGGCCATCAGTCAACTATGTTTTTCGCAGTGGGTTCTTTTGAGGGAGAACTAAGCAAACATCTTTGTAGTTGCTACACTTCCATGGGCAGAATCTAACCAGAAGCCAGCTGGCAAGAAAGTCTGAGGAATTTAGTATTTAAGCTTCCAGCCCATTTCAACCTACAGAGGAATATAGAAAGATAAATGTTGAAAGAAAATGACAAGTATCTGCCAAGTAACAACATTTAAATGTTGTTAAATTACTTTTGATTCCCTCACAGAGGTATATAAAACTTCCCTTCTCACCAGTCTAAAAATATTGGCTACAAATAAATATCATTGTTAATTTAGAAGGTCCTGACATAGTTTCGTATTCATATTTTAATTTATATTTTTGAGTTAATGAATGGATAGTTAATTTTTGAATTATTTTCATTTTCCATTATTTGAATTATTCATTGATTCCTTTGCCAATTTAATATTTGTCATTGATATGTTTGAAAACCTTGGATAACTTTTAAAGCTTGGTCACATTCATTGTAAATTTTCATGCTTTTCAAATTTAATGTTGTTTTAAAATCATGTTTATAGCTTTTCAGAACATAAAGTATCCTACACTGTTGTTAGAAAAAATTTGAAAATATATAAAAACATAAAGTAGAAACTATAAAACACCTGTAATCCTATGCACATGTCACTATTAACTCTCAAATATTATTCATATAATATTAGGAATATACTGTATCCATAGATTTTTCTCCTTTCTTATTATATTTTGAGCATTTCTTCATCTTTCCTGTGAAAATTATTTAAACATACTATATAATTGGATATTAGAGCTGTTTATTTTTCCTCTGGTAAAAATAATGCTGCAGTGAACATTTATATTTGCAATTGCTTTTCCCCATATCTGCTTATTAGGCTAGGTTTGCAGTGATGGAATTACTAGTTCAAATGACTTAAATTTTAAAATATTATTATATTTTGAAAACGATATTTTTAACTATAAAATAATTTGTGTTCATTTTAGAATATTTGGAAAGTATAAAAGAAGCACTAACAAAATTAAAATTTTGTAATATATTCATAGGATGTTTATTAATATTATACATGTTAAAAGGTATGCATTTTGATATATATTGTCAAGTTGCAAAGATTCCTATTCATATTCCCATCAGCAGGGAATTTACACACCTTTGTCAACACATGGCCAGATGAATTTGGAGTCCTTGAGATTTATCATTCTATCTAATCTTTGTCAATTTCATCCTGTTTTAATTTGCAGTTTTAAATTATTAAAGATGATAAAATTTTTATTGTTTATTGATCATTAATATTTTTATTAATTACCTTTTCATGTATATTATCCATTGGTCTTATTAGGTGACCCTATTTTTCTTTATGTTTTTATGAGAGCTCTTTATAAAGGATTAACACTTTGTGTTGTTACCAGTAGTTTACATTTTGCCTAATCAATGCATTAGCATATGGTGTGCATGAGCACAGCTTCAGAGCTCCAGACAGTCTGTGTTTTCATCCAGGCTTGTCCTTTTACTAGCTATAGGTAATTTTTCTTTTTTCTTTTTTCTTTTTTGGTTGTGGTAGGGTGATGGTGGGAGTGGAGTATCTGAATCCTTTCAACATAGTTTCTTTAACCTTAAATTTAAAAAAATATATTGCCAGTATATATCTAGGTTTAGTCTCTTAATTACTGACTCTTTTCAAGCTTAAAGTTTTCAAAGAAAACCTTACTTTCATTTTTTATTTAACTAATGCTCTTATCTTTTTGTCCCATTTTATTTTTTTCCTCCTCTGTCAATTTTGGATCTCCTGTTGTTTGGCTGTTTGACCTCCCGAACTTGTTTTGTAATAGTTTTCTATTGTGTCTCTGTTCTTTTGCTCTATTTGTTTGGAGGAGGGGGGTTGGGAGATTTTTGTCACCTTTATTGTACAAATTTGTGCAAAATTTTATGTCTTTTACAGTTTTAATTTCTGTGTGCTCTCTACTTTTGTTTCCTGAGTGTTCTCCTGCCACCCCCCGACCCCATTTATAAGTATTTCTTCTTGCAAAGTCTCTTTTTCTTCCTAGATTTTGTCCCTACTTTATTTTAGTTTCTATTTTTCATGCTAGAAGCTTTCCTCAGATAGCTGATAATCCCAAACTGTCTGTTCTGAAAGCTCTCAGCCTGTTAGTGGGGCTTGTAGAATTTGAGATTCGATGTAAGATGATGTAGCAGGGCTTTTATTGGAGAACTCCCGGTGTTAGTATGTTTAACTTTTCTCTTTTGGATCATCTAGATTCCTTCGAGAGGAATCCTTTAATCTCTTGTCTGAGGTTGTCAAGAATTGAGAGGTGAGAGCAGCTGAGGTGAGGAGGTATGCCCACGTCAGCATTCTGTAGTTCATTCAGTACAGTGCCTACAACCTCTGCTGTGTCTTGTGGTCCCCGGTCCAGACACCACCTCTGTTTCCCCACCCGACCCTGCCACCACAATAAATCTTCAAGCTTTTGCCAGGTTGGCAGGTAAGACGGCTGCCCAGTGACATGGAATGATAGAGAGTAACTAGAGATTTAATTGCTGCTCAGACAGCTTTCAGCAGTGCTTCTAATTATAGCCCTCAACCCCTTGTCCCTTCCAGACCTACCTGATAAACTCTCAGTCCCTGGTTCTTTTGATGATTCTCTACTGCCAGCCTAGAGATTCTCTTTCTTGAGTCCCATAAGTCAGTTCTGAAATTTTGTTGCTGTTGCCTCCTACTGAAATGCATTTTTTTCAACCCACCATCTTAAATCAGAACACCAATGATGTTTCTAATTTTGCTATTTTCTTTTAATTTTCTTATCCTCTTCCTTCTCTTCTTGGGCTCTCTTTTATTTCCACGTGTCTCTTTCCCAGTTTCAGAATTTTCCTCCACATCCTGTTGTTGTAGCTCATTCTTCATCTTTACTTTGATCAATTTCCATCTTTCTTTAATTATATGGATGTACAAAGCAGGAGCTCTATAAGTTTTATTTTTAGTTCTTGTAATATGTTTTTAAATGATGCTGTTGCATTGCTTGTATTAGAATACTATGGTCTTTGTCTTCTCTGAACTGTTGCAATTCCCTCCTCATCCAAAGTTTCCTGACTCCATTCAGTTCTCCCCACAGCAGGTGAAATGAATTTCTAAAAATAAATATTTGATAGTTTTACTTCTCTACCTAGAATCCTTAAGATAAAGTTAAAAACTTATACATGACAAATCCCTGTGTGATTTGTCTTTTGTTCTCTTCTTCAGATACTTTTGCTCTTACTCAATGTGATCCAGACACATTCTCTTTTGCAGTTTCTTGAAGGCCCTGTGCCCTTTTATGCCACATTTCCCTCTGTGTGCTTTTCTCATTTTTGTTGCTTTATTTGTCTAGCTAACTGCAGGCCATCATTGATGTCTAGTATCTCCCCCATAAAGCTTTTCTTATCCTTCTAGGTTAGTTTCTCTGTGATATGATCACATAGCACCTTGCTTCCTTTACATCTCTTATCACAATTGTACTGAATGAATTATTCATATAATTATTTGTTTAAGCTTACTTTTCCACTTATCTGTAAGCTCTATGAAGATGGATTCAAGTATTCAGACATCACCTGTTCCTAACAGTATCTAACATAAATGAAATTATGATATGGTCTCTTCTTTTAAAGATTTCATATTTCAAAACATTGAACAGCATCTATAAAAGGGTTTGAGAAATTAATGGTGGTAGCAGGTATTCTTAGTGTTTTCTTCCTATTTTAATGGTGGTGGGTCTAGTGTTCCAAGATTAATTATTGACTTTTAGAAAACAGTTTAAAAAATTACATTTAAGAAATCTTTTTCTCTATATTTCCTCTATTTTAAGACATTGGATTTTGTTTTCAGTTTAGAATGTACTTGGAGGTATAGAATTAGGGAAATTCTGAGCATTTAAAGTTAAAACAAATGAAGTAATCCTACATATTATTTCTAGTATGCGTTCATATTCATTATTTATTTGGGCTATGAAAGGAATATTCTTTTACTGTAGCTTCTTTACATGCATTCAATAATTTTTTTTTTTTGGTAGTAAAACAGATCTGCTAAGAGGAGAGTGAATCTTACTATTTCAGAAGAGAGAGTATAGTTTTCTGGTGTTGGTGGGTTTAATACTCACTGAATGAAGTTATATCATTATTGCATAGCTGTGTGCTAAAAAAAAAAGAGATGAAAATCATGAAGCATTTGTTCTCTTTTGACTGTGAACAATTCGTTAATTGAAAAATGTTTAGTCATTTCCAGGCATATATACTGGACACTGTGCAGTTATCAACAAGCATTCCATAACATATTTTGGGAAATTTTTAAAATGTATTCCTATGACTGATCCTCATCACCTAGCAACAATTATAGGAAGTCAAAGAGTCTCGAATGTTTTTAACTTGGAGTAGAACTTGCTAATAGTTGTTTACTGTGTATCTGTTTATGTGATTTATGTATATCTGTGATTTATAGACAGAGTAAGATTTTTCCATGATTATTTTCATGGTTCCCATGAAACAATTTTCACCCCTTTGGGGGATATTACCCTCGTTGCAAGTACATGATCCAGAGTTAATCACTTTTCTTTACTATGATACCTTTTTCATCTTGCTATTCTTTATCTCATTAATCATTTTTATAAAAATTCATAATAACATATCAATATAACAGACCTTAAGGACTTGGAGGAGTTGGTATAACCTACTAGATCAATAATCTACACATTTGTGAGTTCATATGACAAAATATTTGAGGAAAAAAGTTCTCTTCTATATCTTATAATTTGTTTTATTTGTATTTTTTTGCACAGTGTCATAATAAAAAGATGATGGCCTGCTGAAGTACTTAAATTTTTTTTCACTCACACCAGGCTTCTAGTCTTGGTCCTGTGAGCACCTTTCTTATCAAGTCACCAAACTGTACTGTTCTATAATTTTTATAATAACACAAGTTATCAGGCCGCTGGTAAATATGTTTAATATCTTCTCTAGTCTCTACTTTTTCATACTGTGAGTTCCATTTTTGTATCCCTAAGTACTGGATGTCTATATAATAGGAAGTCATTTACTTACTAATTCAAGTCTGGTCATGATATTTGGATGTTAATAAAATAAAATCAACAGGACACAAGACTAGATATTAAATTACCAAACATAATGACTGCTTAGCTGATCACTCATGATGAACATGTCTACTTCCCCAAATAAATTATTTCTAAGTTCACAATGAGTATGAGAGAAGACTGCATTTATAGGATAAACAGACTGAAAAACTAATTTGAAATGGTGCCTAAGCTACTTATCAGGGTGGTGAAAAAAAGAAAATTTGGAGTCAGGAGAATTTAGGGTTTGAGCTGAATGCCCTTGGGTGAAATATATTACCACTGAAATTTTAGTTTACCTGTAAAATAGGAGTAAAAGGTGCTCATTTTCCTACACTGGATTGGTGAAGAGATAAAAAATGATAATGCATATAGAATTTCTTTTAAAGTGCCATAAGTTATTATAGTTTCTATTATACACAAAATTTTAAATTTTACTGATAATACTTTTATAAATATTGATGGTTTTGAAAGGCATTTCTTGGGAAATAAAATTAAAGTATGAGTCATATAGGGAACATTTTCTTGCTTTTTTGAAATATGATATATATAATGATCAGTTCCTTAATTCTTTGCCCATACATGAAATTAATATGCTTTTGAAAATGTATATCTGCAAGGGTATTTTGAGGAAGCTGAGTGTTGCCAGTTAGAGAAAAATCTATCTGCTTTATAATATATTTTCAAGTTATAACTATTATAGTTCACTGGAAGGTTAATGCTGAGAAAATCAATCAATTGATCAATTTTTTTCCTAATTTGAAACATTGGAGTTATAAAGAGAAGTGAAAATCAACTATAGATAAAAGTGACAGCCCCACTAATAGAGGACTCAGGGATAAAAGGTCTATTTAAGCATGCTATTTAAACATCTATAAAAAGCATGTTATTTTAATATGTTATTCAGTTATTTGTGTAGTAGGTACAGCCTGTGTGTTATTTCCTAACTCTGCAAATGTCTTATCTCAAAATAGATGTTACTTAAGTAAAATCACCCTTAGTGTTGTTCTTGTTTCCTAACAAAGATATGCTACTCTAACATTATTATGAAACACTGTAGCAAATACTCCCTGAGAATGCTCCTGCCCTGGGGGTATTTGGGTCAAAGATAGATAAAGCACTTTTTTTCTTTGCAATTTATATGTTCCTAAAATTTATGTTAAATAAACTTTGTAAATGAATTCATTTAAAAAAATGAAGAAATTTTACTCTTTTTAGGTCAATCATGTTGACGTAGGAATACATATATCCTAACATATTTCTCTTAAACATTTTACATATTATAGTTTTTCAAAGTATTTATACATATCAGATATTGAAGATAATTAACTTTCAGAAATATCAAATTCTCATTGGTTTTTTTTCTTTCCAAACATTTAGTTCCCTAATAATTTATGTATCATTCATTCATTAAACAAATATGTGTTGCATATTTATTATATGCCAGGTATTACTTAGGCACCAAGAGACTATCAAAATGAATTAGATCATTGTGCTTTTGAGGAACTCATCAACTAAAAGAAAAACACATTTGTGTAATGAAAGTCTGAACACAACAAGTATTTAATAAAATCTTACCTATTCACAGACAGATAAGGACAAAGCATGTGCACATGTGTATAAACAGCAGAAGAAATGGTAAAGTCCACCTTAGTGTTGAAAAAAAGTAAAATTACTAGACACTGAATAAATATGTGTCAGCCTGAGAGGGTCAGTGAAAGTAGGAGATGGCCGATAGTAATGGATGAGTGAAAGACTTGTAACGGGAGGAAACGTGTAGGTGGTTGGAAGGTGGCTCAGAGAAAGATGAGAAATGTGTGTGAGAAGTAAGAAGGAAGGGATGACCGCAAGCTATGATAACAACATGACTTATTTGATGAAATACTCTGGGAGATGAACTCGAGTCTTTAGTTTTCCTAGAGTAACAGCTTGGATTTTGAAATTGCAGAACTTTGACCACTGTAACTTAACAGTCATTGAAACTCTGTATTGTATGGAGGAAATGAAATATCTCTATCAAGTATGACTGTCATTCTCAGAGCTGCCATTGACCAGGTGGTTGTTTTAGGTTACAAATCTCATTTAATCACAAATCAAGTTTTTATTTTCATTGAAATAATATTCAAGTTACATAAACAAAGACAGTAACTCTAATCAAGTCAAACTTGATATCACGGAAACATTTAAAAAGTTATCCTTGACAGATTTCTTACTTGAATTCGTTTTGGGGTTGTGATCTTATTTTATCAGAGTACAGAATTCTCACATAAGTCGTAAACCTTTAAGAAACTGTGTCATTAATGAAAATTCTGTATTACCTTGGTAGAAATACTAGAATGAGGCCCACTCATCTTTCAGGAGCATTTTTGAACTTGAATCTAACCATTTAGAGAAGGCTATTGAAAGTGAAGATGTATATTTGTTTGAATAGAAGAAACATTGAACCCAATTTCTTAAAAACTTGGGAAAAAATATGCTATGGGATATCAGATGTCAAGCCACAATAATATTTACACTACGTTAATAAGCATAGGGAAAAAGTCTACCCATCTGGTATATCAGACATGCAATGACAGCACCTATGAAGATACTCCAGGATATTACTATTGATCAGTACTGGAATTGCCACTTTTCAAGACTGACTTTTTTGTTCCTCAGCTAAAGTTTCAGTTTTCAAAAAGGGTCTGGACTTCTAATCTGGACTCTAAATATATTTATTTCAAAATGTAAGTTAATATTACTTTTAATGTCATCAAGCAAAGTGGAACAAAAGCTTATTTTATACAATGAATTCTGTGGTTAGTTCAACACAACCATTCTATTGTAGTGTTAGTGAAGGAATTATGATCTTATAAAATGGGATTAGGCAACCATTTATCTATTCTATTAATAGGAACATCCTGGACTCTTTCCATATGGTATGTTGGATGTTTTGTATTTTATAGAACCTTATTTTGTGGATTGTTTATATGAATGCTAGTGGCAAAGTGCTTTAGACTTTAGAGTTATCAAATGATTGCTTATGCCTCTGGACACACTGGGGAACTTCAGTAATAAGGTTGTATTTCCAAGGGCTGAGATACTCTGTTTGGAAAATGGGTAGTCTTCCCCAGAGGATGCAAACTTATCTCATCCCTTGAGGGGATTTTAAAAAATTGAACTACAGTTGATTTACAATACTGTGTGAGTTTCGGATGTACAGCAAAGTGATTCAGTTTCATTCATATATGTGTGTGTGTGTGTGTGTGTGTCTGTGTGTATATATATATACTTTTTCAGATTCTATTCCATTATGGGTTATTACAAGATACTGAATATAGTTTCCTATGCTATACAGTAGGTCCTTGTTGTTGAGGGGATTTTTTTTTTTTTAATGTTTCTAATCTGCCTTCTCTCAAAGCCCTGATACCAACTCCTCACAGGGACGATTTCTGTGCTAAAGATCCTATTCTTGTTAATAAATCAAAGGTTGATCGTAGAGCCACAGTGTTTCATGATGTGATATTTCAAGGTCTCTATGGCAGTCGTCCTGACCCTATAAGGCAATGAGAAACTTGAGCCTTGGGATATTGGGAGCCAGAATCTGGGGGTGACTAAGCTCTTGGGCATATTTGGAGTCTCCATATGCTTTTTTTTCCCAAAGAGATAGTGTCTCTGAGTAAACAAGGGAACCTAAGTAAAAAGTATTAAGAATAATATAAATTTAAATATATTTACATTTTAGTAAGTCTCACTGAATGGCTGGTGTCACAATAAAGAAACTCCTATATTTTTGTCACTGCTACAACTGCTAGCAGTGTAGCAATTGTGCCCTAATCACGGACACGATTAGGCTGCAGCTGTCTTAGACACCTGAGATTTACAATAATAACTGAACTACTTGCCTTGGAAACTTCTCAGTTTATCATCTGACTTTCTTCTAATTATGAAACTTCTGTATATTCTCTGCTGTTTTCCCAGGAACCAACAGCTTCCACATCAAGGAGACTATTTCATCATTCTTAATTCCTTTTGACTTACACTCGTTTCTGTAGCTGGTCCTGAGCTCAACATGATAGTAGCTTTCTTTGAATTTTAGATGGTCTATTTGTATTATATTAAGATATAAATATACACTGTGTATATACTTCTAAGTTTTGTAATACTGCCAGATAAGGTTGCTTTGTAGAGTGTTTTTAAGGCAGGCAACAATATACCATCTAGGGATGAGGAAACAGCCAGTTACTCCTCATAGACAAAGCTGATTTTCTATGAACTAATAATGGATTCTCACATGGCTGATAATTGTTCACGAGTTGTGCTTTTTAGCCAGTTTGTTAGTTCTCTGTAATTGTGTTTTGTGATATTTTATTGAAGCACAGTGACTTCTTATTTTAGCATAATAAAATTACTGTTTGTTTACTTTCATTTCAAATTAGATCATAATGAAAATCTTTGGGTGTAATGAGCTTTAAAACCTAGTTTCTGTAAAAATGATTCATTTAAACCTAAATAATAAAGACCTTAGTCTCGGTAATATAATAATATAAATTGCAGTATCTCAAAGAAATAATAACCAGTTGAAAATATGTAGAAAACGCTGCTTTCTTTTCGGCTACTGTAACAATAAAGCAAACTTTTCCTTCTATTTTGAGGAACAAATGACTCCATATATGATTCATTTCTGAATACTGCAACATTGAAACACTACTTGACCAGATTTCAGTCTTGCTGAAAATGCCTTGAAATATTTCTCAGAAAACCACGTAGATAAGAGTCTTTTTCAAACAGGAGATGCCTGCCTCTCCATGTCAGTCTGAAGCTCAAGGCTGAAGTATTTCTCTACTGGCTGAAATATAGAAATAATTTAAAGTGGAATTCTCATGAAGTCTCATTTGGCTTTTCTAGGGAAGGAATTATTAAATGAATAATGAGAAAGTACCAGTTTATAAAAACTCTCATCTTTAAAGCACCACCTGCCCCAATAATCTACATCTCTGCATAAATTAAACACTTTTAGAACCACCTCTTCGAAGCCAAGTATGTATTATTTTTCCAGTGTTATTATTAATACTGAACATTTTCTCTTCCCAAGCTAACCAATTAACTCAAAATTTCAGAACTGTAAAATCTTGGAGGTCATATACCGTAACCACTAATAAGTGCATGACTCTCTTCTATAATACTCCTGACCTGTCTTCAGCTTTTTCTATGTATTGCCACAATTTGCTACAAGTTCATACACTTCATTTTTTGAAACATCAAATTGTTTGAACTTATTCGAAAGTTTTTTTCTCCTGTCTTTATATATTTATACATCTGTTTACTTGTTTCTGTGTGTATGTATGCAACTACTTCCAAAATGAGAAGTAATTAACGTCTGCTGCAGAACTGCAACCAACTGAAAATAGATAACAAGGCATCGCATGACTATTCCCTCTGTGTAATGATCCTTTAAATATTTTCAGGCACCTGTCTTCTATTAGTCCTCCTTTCTTTAGAATTAATATCCCCCAACTTCCTCAATTAATCTTCAAAAACAGGCTCTGACCTTTATGATCCTTCGAAGACTTACTTCTCTGTATTGTAGATTACTCTAATTCTGGACTATTCAAAGCAGAATAAAATGAGAAATACAATGTTCTGAGTTTTTTCTGTTGCTTTTTCTACACCTGTTTGGGTCAACCTCACTTTTCTGGATTTTCCTAAATAATAATTTCCCCAATATCTAGAATCCCACCGCTTCATAAACAGGATTATAGCCCCCTCTAATCCATGGGGGATGTGTTCTAAGGCCCCCCAGTGGATGCCTGAAACCATGGGTAGTACCAAACCCTGTATATACTATGTCTTTTCCTATGAATACATGCCTATGATGAAGTTCAATTTATAAACGAGGTACAGAAAGAGATTAACATTAATAACTAATAATAAAATAGAACAATTATAACAATATACCGTGATGAAAATTATGTGAATCTAGTCTCACTCTAAAAGTATCTTACTATACAAATTTAATGCCTTTTCCATCTTAACTAAGCACTTATGCGCTGTGGCTTTAACTTTTGCAGTTTGAGGTGCGACAGCAAAGCTAGCATGAATTTTGTTTTCCTTCTGCACAATTTCACAAATAGAAGATTCACTCTTATCTCAGATCTTGACAACCTGGGCACACAATTTTTTTTCTTATTAAGTCAAGAACTTTCACCTTTTCATTTAAAGAAAGCACTTTGCAGCTTCTCTTTGGCATCTCTGAGTTGCTAGCATCACTACTCTTGTGTTTTGGGACCGTTATTAAGTAAAACAGCGGTGACTTGAACACAGGCATTATAATCCCCCCACAGTTGAAATGATGACGTCAGTCACTCCTAAGTGACTAACAAGCGGGATACACTGAACAAAGGATGAGTCGCGTCCAGGCGGGTCTGAGCAGGACATTCTGAGATTTCATTATGCTACTCAGAATGGTGTGCAATTTAAAACTTATGAATTGTTCATGCCTGGAATATTCCATTTAATATTTTCAGACCACATTGCCCTTGGGTAACTGAAACCACAGAAACTGAAACCGTGGGTAAGGGGGAACTACTGTATCCCAACTTTGTTTTAAGAACAGAGTGCCGTAGAATAATTCAGCAAACAAATAATTTATCTGACTCAGGGATCTCAGACTTGTATTTACAGACAGAGAAGACTTTTCTGAAATAACCTCTCATGATTGCTCTCTTCTTCCTCACGTGCTTTTAGTGAGATAAGTTTGTTCGGAGGTTTGTCCCCGTTCTCCTGCAAGACCTAATGAACATACTCTGATACAAAGGCAGCCCATCCCTTAGTCTCTCTCTCCATGTGGTGATCAATCTCAACTCTTCTCTGCATGTCTGGTTCCATCTTCCCTCTGTTGACCTGCTCTGCTTCTATGTGCATGTGGCCGCTCATCTCCTCTCCAGCTGATGCAACATCAGTTGTTGCCACACGCTGAACCTGAGGCTAGTGTATTTCAACATCAAGTGAAAATTTCTTAGAGAGACATCCTGCGTAACTGTGGCTTAATTTTATTTTATTTTTTTTATTTATTTATTTATTTGCAATACGTGGGCCTCTCACTGTCGTGGCCTCTCCCCTTGCCGGATGCGCAAGCTCAGCGGCCATGGCTCCGCGGCATGTGGGATCCTCCCGGGCCGGGGCACGAACCCGTATCCCCTGCATCGGCAGGCGGACTCTCAACCACTGCGCCACCAGGGAGGCCCAATTTTAAATCTGACTTGCATAGGGCTTTGCAGAGAAGGAATGTCTTCTTCAATGTTGAACAGTTCTTCGGTTTGCCCCAATGTTTCAGTCTGTGGCTATTATTTTGTATTTTTCATTTTTGATGAAATTAAAACATCACATATTTACGGATCCTCATGCTTTGAGGTTTTTGAAAAATTGAGTCTCATCATATGTGTTTTAGTTTAATTTATTGAAAGTATTGCACTGAGTCCATTGGGCCTTGACGTGAGAGTCCTTTAAATGGCCTCATTATAAA
This sequence comes from Lipotes vexillifer, assembly GCF_000442215.2. Lineage (NCBI taxonomy): Eukaryota > Metazoa > Chordata > Mammalia > Artiodactyla > Lipotidae > Lipotes > Lipotes vexillifer. Next base: position 865,093 of record NW_006782534.1, on the reverse strand, counting down.
AATCTCACAAATCTGAATAAACTCAGGTTCTTAACTTGGCCTCTTATTCTTTTTTTTTTTTTTTTTTTTTTTTTT
>NW_006782534.1:830579-864927 GCF_000442215.2 Lipotes vexillifer | reverse complement strand
TTTGGCGGTACGCGGGCCTCTCACTGTTGTGGCCTCTCCCGTTGCGGAGCGCAGGCTCTGGACGCACCGGCTCAGCAGCCATGGCTCACGGGCCCAGCCGCTCCGCGGCATGTGGGATCTTCCTGGACTGGGGCACGAACCCGTGTCCCTTGCTTTGGCAGGCGGACTCTCAACCACTGCGCCACCAGAGAAGCCCCTTGGCCTCTTATTCTTCATACACATTTATGCTATCCATTGTTTGGAAATTGAAGATGTCAGACATTTCAGAGGATTTGTACCTGACATTTTCAAGACCAACAGAGTTCAGCTTTTAAAAAAAAATCAAGAACACACTGTGCTAAAATAGCATCTGCCTTTAGAATATAGACACCATTTGACCCCCCACAAAATAAAGAGCAAGTTCCCCAATGTGGGAGAAGCTCTTTGATTGAACAAACCAAATGGTATTTTTTTTCTCTCCTATCTTTTTTCCTTACATGCTTTTGTAGGTGGCTGAGGAGATTCATAATCTAGTGTTAAGTGTAATTGTTTTCTATACACCTTTGAATCACGAGCAAAAAAACAAAAACAAAACTTACCTATGAAGACTGTGCCGCTAAAACCCCTGGTCCTTTTCTTAAAACTTGAGCTTTATCTGGCAGTGACCAGTCTTTAATTTGAGGGTAATAAACTGAAAACATGGCTTGGTTTATCTGGGCTCTGTTTGTCCTTTTACCTCCGTTGACCAATTTGGATACCCTATTATCAGTTGGTCTTTTAACTTTCTACCTTTTTGCTTTTGAATTAGCCTCATCCTTAAGAAGTATGCTGGTTTGAGAAAGATTTTTCCAAAATACCTTTCTTTTGGGAAGAAAAGAAGTCCTATGTTGACTATTTAAATTTTGAATAAAGGGAGAGAGCTTTTGGTAATATAATGAAGCTCTTTTTGCCAGAGTCTGTTCTTGCCATGGTTGTACACTATCCACAGCAGATACAGCGCTATGGACCACGTTTATACTGGGACTCACCTACTGGTACATGCAGACTGTGGCCTGACCTCTCGCTAGGGCTGAACCTTGCTCCAGCAGGAGACATGGACATGCATAGTACCTTGAGGGTTAGGCACTCCATCAGTCTTTGCTGAATTAAACTGAAGGGGCTTTGTGCCAGTATAAGAACTTTTTTTATAACTGGGATCTTGACTGTCTCATGCTGATGGTTGACCTTGCTTAGCCTTTATTTCTGGCACCTCTATAATTTTTGGCTTCTGACTGCTGGCCTTGACCTTGCTTTCATTCTAAATTTCCTTCATGCTGCCTGTTCCTTGTCTCTTAAGTGTGTATTTGTGTATCATCATCCTCACTTTCCCACTGTCTTGGTAAAACAATCTCAGAAGAGAAACTGAATTAAAAGAAACATTATTGTTTTCCTTTGCTCCTTTACTAGAAAGCTGGTCATGAAAATAGTAAAATTTTTGTTTAACTGGAGATCTTGAATAATTCAAAGAGAAAATGACCTTTAAGAAAAGAAAAAAGCCTGAAAATTTTCCATAGTATTATAGATACTGAAGACAGCAAGCTGTGGTGGGAGTTACCTTAGAAACATAGATAATTCCTGGCAACTGGTATCAAATTGTTTTGCTCTCTACCTGAGATTTTTCATTTGGCTTATTTGTTCTGTCATCTCTCAACCAGTGTCTTTAGTAAGGCTTCTAGTCCCAGAATCTCTGCTCCTTATTGTCTTTTCTCTGGTTGAAGGGTATATGTTGCAGATTAACATGTATATAAAATTAAAGGAAGGTTTGTCAAGGAACAATGGAGGTGGATGTTTCATATATCCAGCCTTATAACCAAAGCAAATTTAAGAAGTTTTAAAATATGCAAGGTTGATTCCTTGTGTCAGTCAAACTGACTGGTTGCGAAACATGCCAAATAACATTATCACTGATTTATCACACTCTTGATATAAATATCCAAGCACAGTGAAATACAGAACTCAGGCACTTCAGGCACATGTATAAAAATAGACTTGAAGCATATTAAGTCAGAATTAACCTAAAAATGCCACTGCTTCCCGCTTTGCAATACACCAGGTCACAACTCTGTGCTTTGTTAACTCTATTGCTACGGCACTGCTTTCAGTTTGAGTTCCTGCCCCTCTGAGGACAGCAAGGACTTACTCCTCCAGCATTCTCTCTGCCAGCCTTCACCTTCCTGGGCTCTCTGCTTCAAGTGTCCTGAGGACCTGAGCCCCATGGACATTCCATACACTCTTACAGCTCCAGATCTTTGCATTTCAGCCTTCTTCCATGTGCAGTTTTCACCCTATGTCTGCTCCAAACTTGCTCGACTAATTCCTTCTCATTCTTCTGATACTGATTCTGATCCTTCTCTTACCTTCTTAGGCAGCAACTAAGACATCTCTCCCCAAAAAGTGTTCCTTGATCCACTAGACAGTCATTTCACTGTTCTACAGGATCATATACTCATTGGTATCTTAGCATTGATAGTGTTGCTGTCTATTCATCTTCATATTTTTCTGGCCTATGGTCCCCCATTAGTAAGTTTCTAGAATGCAAAAGATGGCCTGCTTCAGTGCCTCAGACGCTTAGGCAAGTTTTAACATCTGGTAGAACAAGGCTGAATGAAATCTCTACTCTTTGGCTCCTTCATGTCTAATAGACAGTCTTATTTACCTTGCTTCCTCTAAGGCAGGGTTTCTCAACCTTGACACGACTGATACTCAGGGGTGGATAATTCTTTGTTGTGGAGGGCCTGTCCTATGCACTGTAGGACTTTAGCAGCATCCCTAATCTCAACCTATTAGATGCAAGCAGCCCCTCACCTCAGTCCTAATAGCCCAAGATGTATTCAGACATTGCTGAATGTGTCTGGGGGTGGCAGGGTGGGAGGTGGGGTTTTTCCCAGTTGAGAATCTCTGCTCTAAGGTTATTCATAACAATCTTTACAAATGTTACATTTCTTCAAAATTATTGAAAAATGTACCTTTAAAATTTGTTTAATTTATTTTTTTAACTATTAAAAAAATTGAAGTATAATTACGGTGTTGCGTTAGCTTCACATGTACAGCAAAGTGATTCAGTTATACATACACACACACACACACACACACACACACACACACACACACATATATATATATACGAACAACGTACCTTTTAAATAATGTTTTCTGGGAAATCAAATACTTATCCCTCCCCCTGCTGCCCCAGCCCCTGCTACACTTTTGCAGCACCTGACATATAATAGGTGCTCAAAAATGTTTGCTGAAAATATTTTTTAAATGCCTGAGAGGAACATATTTTTCAGTCAATGAATTGCTTTTTTTGTTTGTTTGTTTCCTTCCCTTTCTGCTTTAGTAGGAATGGTGTGAACATTTCTCATAGGCTATATCCCAAATTCTGTATATGGCCCATAAGGCACCCCAAGATTCCAGCTCTTCCTACCTGACTAGTGTCATCTCAGATGATTTTTCTTTCCATCTTAAAGGATTCTTTCAGTGTGTCAGTCTTTTGTCTGCTTTGAGCCTTGGTGTATGTTGTCTCTCTGACTGCAATACACTTCCCCCCATTTAACATGCTTTTGTGACTTAGCTTGCTTTGGATTGAAAGTTACAGAAATTAATATTCAGCAAGCTTTGGAAAAAGAGGGATTTATTGGAAGCACACTGCAGCATGTCACATAACTGTATGAAGGACAGGAGTGATCCAGGCCTTGGGGACAACTGGCACAAGAAAGTTAAATGCTGCCTGGATCCCCTTTTGTCTCTGCCCCTCATGTCCATTCCTTTCTGATACAAACTTCATTTTCTTCTCCTACAGTTTCCTTCCTCCTCATGCAGAGAACAGCCACAGCAATGTGCTGGGTCTCCCTCCTGTGTTGACTCTTTCCTGACCGGAGTGGCATTGATTCTCCTCTCTTAGGTTTAGTCCCCAGAATTAGCTCACCTTGGATCAAATGTCCATGCCTACTTTAATCAGCTCGGGCTGTGGGACAAGCTTGCATAAAACAGATGTGGTAGCACAGAGTTATTCTGAATTTTGTGAGCCACTCAGCCAACTCCAATGGTGTCTACTCTACTGGCGAATTATTTCCAGTCCTTCAGTGCTAATCTCTGAGAGCATTTCCTCAAAGAACCCTAATTTCAAGCTCTTGTAGCGCTCTGCACTTCTTCATAACACTTATTAAAGTTATAATTCCTTTTTATTGGTATAATTTGTTTGCCATCTCTCTTCCCCACTAGAATGCAAGTTTCAGCAATGCAGCAACCACATCCGTTTTTTCTGTGTTATTTTCAGCCATTAGCACAGAATCTTGCTAAGAGTATGTATCTGATTAGTAGCTATTGACTGTAGGAATGAATTCCTGGACTCAGTCACAAAATTTCTAAACAAGCATATCAGAAATAAAAGTGATAGATATTGGGAAGTGTTCAAAGGTTCCAAATTAGTTTCATTTAAGAGAACATTAGTGGATTTCATATAAAATTTTCACCCTGTCTAAACCAGAATATGACTCATATTTACATACTACTGCTAAATGGTTATATACCAAAGTGATTTGCAATTTATGTAACTGTCAGGTAGCACCAATGGGTTAAGGGTTATGATGTGAAGAAAGAACAATGTTCATTTTTATCCTTGTGAGGAGAGATGTTAAAGAATGGAGAAGAAACCACACAGGGGAATAACAAGGTGTGTCAGATAATCCTTGATTGTTAAAACTCAAAGAAATAGTAATAAAAGAAAAAGAAAATAAAAATAAAGTAAAATGGCTCTGAGATAGAACATTGACTGTAATCCCTATCAAATCTGTTGATTGTTATATCATTTACAAGATAGAGATAAGTTTAGAGATGAAAGTTATGGAATGATGAATTTGACTATATGAAACGAATTAAAACTTTGGTCAGTTAACTAACAGATTTCAAAACATATTTATGACAGATAACGAGGTAATAGCTTAAATAATTTAAGAATGTTTTACAAATCATTAAGGGAAAACCCCACAAACACTCTTACAGGGTAGCAGAAAATTCACAAAGGAAGGAATACAAATTCCCAATAAACATATAAACATAAAAATATTTGTTCCATTTTACTATTAATTTGCTAAAAGCATAACAGTGATATATATATATATATATATATATATATATATATATATATATATATATAATTAGCGAAGATTCTGAATACTAAGTGGTAGCTAATTTATGGTTAAGAGACACGAATTAGTTTTGAGGAATAGAATTAGACTAACTTTCACCAAAGCAGTTTGAAACTATTTTATAAGAGCTTTGCTTTTGTTAAGGAATAGTTTATCTTTTATTCACTGTCATTGAGGCCAGGACTGATTAGTTAGTCCAACAGCTGACTTAAGGAAGACACTGTAAAATTTAAAACTGGCAAAAAGATACATCAGTTCATTCAACTTTTATGGAGGGCTAAGTCCTTCACTTTGAGATTGGTCCTCTGAATAGAGTTTTGCCTTATTTTCCCTGTATAAACAACATATATAATGTATCATCTCAATTTCCAGGTTGGGATTCAAGAATCTGAGACACTTGCTGAATAATCTGTGTGCAACATCTTTCCAGATCTCATTTTCTCTAATCTTTTACACTTTTTCACTGACACCTAACTCCTCAGAAATACATTTTTAGTTACTCCTCTTTCTTGAATCTTACCAAAGCTTTCACATTCAAATAGCATCAGTTTTTATAATAGTTAATTGAATTATGTAAGTGCAGTAACAAGTACAACGGATATAGACATGTTTGGGGACGCGCACAACTGAGTGTTGGTAAGTACACAATTCCACTGGGAACAAGTAACCATTAACCAAGAGTATGCTACTCTTGGTGTTGGGGAATCCACTAATCAAAGGCTAGGAATGAAGAACATCAAATAATCCAGAGTTGCTTAAATGGAAGTTAGTTAAGGGAACATCTACTGTACTTACTATTATTTCAGTCCTGAAGATGCTTAGTTCAGTTGTACAGTTACTGTATCTCCGGCTGAACTGTTGGCCTCTTAAGGATGGGTGCTGCAACTTGTCCATAGCTGTATTTCTAGAGCCTAGGATAGGGTCTGGCACAAAATAGGTGTTAACAGCCTATCTTTTAGGTTGAATGAAGGAAAGAACAGGATTTTTGTGCTCTTTCATTCAGTAATATTTCACTCCTATAAATCTCTTAGGAAAAATTCAGACCTATGCCAGAGATCTATGTTTAAGGATAAAAGTTCTTTCTGACAGTTTAAAAGTAGCTATAGTGTTGCTCATAACATTGTTTGTAATAGAAGTAGAAGATGGAAAGTATCCTAAACATTCAACAGTGTGAAAATAATTCATCATAGTAGTGTCTGGTAAAGTATTATAGTCATTAAAAATAATTTGCTTTTTAAATATTAAGTCTCCTTTCCCAAAGAACATGGAAAGTGCACAAAATCTGATATATATAATTTAATGATAGTAAAAACTATGTATAACATTATCCTAATTGTTAAAATATAGCTATTCATATATAGATATATGAAAGCCTGGAAGGAAAAACACATTACTGTTAGTAGTGGCTTAGTTTGGGTTGTAGGTAGTGTTTATTTTCTTCTTGATACCTGTTTGCAGGTTTTATGTATTTTATAGTCAGAAGAGAGTAAAGTGTGGTGTTGAGCTGATATTTCTCTCAGGCAATGAGAAGAAATGGATTAGCATTTAGTTAGAAATGTAGAAAATAGCCAAGACAGAGCAGCTGAGACAACAAAAGCAATTACAGAGGCTCATAGTCACAGAGGAAGAAAACTTCAGAAAATGACAGAAAAAAAGAAATACTGTGTTCCAAGAATTAAGTTTGGAGTGACCAGAACCATGGAAGAAATAAATTACATGATTTGATGGGAAAAAATGTTGCTGTGGCTTCAGTAAGTTGTATAGTATTATTGATTTTATTGCATAGGGAGTGATAATAAAGAGAAATGGCTGTCACTTAAGCCAGAAAAAATAAGAATCCAGTTAAATGATAAAATCTACTATTGGTAGGATTTTAAAGCTGGAAATTTCTTTCAGTTTTTTCCCACTTATTTTTACCTGCAGGGTTTGTTCACTGTTTGAAGTTATCTAATTAGGATAGTCCCTCATGAGTTGATGTTTTCCCCAAGAAGAGACTTGGGAAAACATGTACTGACCTCATAGCAAAACAATGTACCAAGCTCCGTACACCAGGTCAGTACACAACTGTATTGAGATACAACCTGAGGGTGTGCTCTATTGCAAATGGAGCTGCAGACTGGCCTGAAGGTGCAGTCAGTCCACCAGATTTCCCTCTGCAGAAGCCAAAGTCACTGGGTCAGGCTAAGTTCAACACTGTGAATCACAGGAGTTATTCATAGCAGAAATAAGAGCTGATGTTCAGGTAAGGCATTCAGCAGCAAGTCTCAACATCAGGCAGCCTGATGCTATTGATTTTACTGACTTCCTGCTCATTCTGCCACATTCTTATTTCTCTTGAGTGAGAAGAAGCGGGAGATTTCTATAAGCTGAACACTTGTCCATGCTAGGCCCAGGAGCAAAATGATGAGAGTAGGAAGGAACTATATCTAAGCTATGTTGATTCTCGGTGCTTGTGAGGATTAAGTGAGATAATATGTATGAAAGCATTTAGATCAGTGCCTGGCATATAGAAAAAATAAACATAGTGTAAATGAGAAAGGGAGTAATGAATTTCAGCAAGAAGAGAAAATGATAAAGAGATAGTCCCCGGATCTTGAAGTATGAGAGAATTTTAATGGGTTCATTTGGTACAGTGGTTTTCATCTTTGGTTTAGGGATCAATTTTGGCTCTGTAAGAATCACATGAGAACAGTGAGAATCTCTAGGCACTACTCCAAATCTTGCAATGGGGCTATTTCATGTGTATTTTAGACCTCCCCTAATTATTCTGATGCACAGCCAGGTTTGAAGTCATTAAAATTTTGGAGCTGTGGAAGTAGTAAAATAGTATAATGAAACACAGGGAGTTGTGAAGGTTTGTGGAATGTTTGGAGTATTGACTCACCCCAGTTTATCTGGGCAAGAGAGTTCTGGAACATTCTAGATGGAGATACATTCAAAAAGGTAGTTTGGGGTAGTTTGGGTGCTATGCCACAGATATTTGACTTTACTGGCTAGGCAGTAGAGACTCATTGAAGAATGAGTAGGGACTAAGAGTGAAGTCCTTGGTCCCAAGAATCAGGAATATAAATGTTACCATTTCTGGACACAACTAACTGCAGAACAATCATCAACAGAAAGACACTGGAACTCACCATAAAAGATACCCCACATCCAAAGACAAGGGAGAAACTGCAGTGAGACGGTAGGAGGGGCGCAATCACAATAAAATCAAGTCCCTTAACTACTGGGTGGGTCACTCACAAATTTGAGAACAATTATACTACAGAAGTCCATCCACTGGAGTGAAGGTTCTGAGCCCCACGTCAGGATTCCCAACCTGGGGGGTCCAGCAACAGGAGGAGGAATTCCCAGAGTATCAGACTTTGAAGGCTAATGGGATTTGATTGCAGAACTTTGACAGGAGACTGGGAGAAACAGAGACTCCACTCTTGGAGGGCACACACAAAGTAGTGTGTGCATCAGGACCCAAGGGGAAGGAGCAGTGACCCCATAGGAGACTGAACCAGACCTACCTGCTAGTGTCGGAGGGTCTCCTGCAGAGGTGGGGGGGACAAGGACACTGGCAGCAGAAGTTCTGGGAAGTACTCCTTGGCATGAGACATTCCGGAGGAGTCTGCGATTAGACCCACCAAAGAGCCTGTAGCCTCCAGTGCTGGGTCACCTCAGGACAAACAACCAACAGGGAGAGAACTGAGCCCCACCCATCAGCAGACAGGCAGATTAAAGTTTTACTGAGCTCTGCCCACCAGACCAACACCCAGCTCTACCCACCACCAGTGCCTCCCATCAGGAAGCTTGCACAAGCCTCTTAGATAGCCTCATCCACCAGAGGGCAGAGAGCAAAAGCAAGAAGAACTACAGTCCTGCAGACTGTGGAACAAAACACACATTCACAGAAAGACAAAATAAAAAGGCAGATAAAACCCCAGAAAAACAACTAAATGAAATGGAGATAGGCAACCTTCCAGAAAAGCAATTCAGAATAATGATAGTGAAGATGATCTAGGACCTCAGAAAAAGAATGGAGGCAAAGATCGAGAAGATGCAAGAAATGTTTAACAAAGACCTAGAAGAATTAAAGAACAAACAGAGAATTCAGCACCACCAAACCAGCTCTACAACAAATGCTAAGGAACTTCTCTAAGTGGGAAACACAAGAGAAGAAAAGGACCTACAAAAACAAACCCAAAACAATTAAAATGATAATGGGAACATACATATCAATAATTACCTTAAATATAAATGCATTATATGCTCCAACCACAAGACGCAGGTTTGCTGAATGAGTACAGAAACAATGGATATGCTGTGTACACAGACCCACTTCGGACCTAGGACACATACAGACTGAAAGTGAGGGGATGGAAAAAGATATTCCATGCAAATGGAAATCAAGAGAAAGCTGGAGTAGCAATACTCATGTCTGAGAAAATAGACTTTAAAATAAAAAATGTTACAAGAGCCAAGGAAGGACACTACATAATGATCAAGGGATCAATCCAAGAAGAAGGTATAAGAAATATAAATATATATGCACCCAACATAGGGGCACCTCAATACATAAGGCAAATGCTAACAGCTATAAAGAGGAAATCGACAGTAACACAATAATAGTGGGAGACTTTAACACCTCACTTACACCAATGGACAGATCATCCAGACAGAAAATTAATAAGAAAACACAAGCTTTAAATGACACAATAGACCAGATAGATTTAATTGATATTTATAGGACATTCCATCCAAAAACAGCAGATTACACTTTCTTCTCAAGTGCACGCAGAACATTCTCCAGGATAGATCACATCGTGGGTCACAAATCAAGCCTCAGTAAATTTACGAAAATTGAAATCATATCAAGAATCTTTTCTGACCACAATGCTATGAGACTAGATATCAATTACAGGAAAAAATCTGTAAAAAATACAAACACATGGAGGCTAAACAATACATTACTAAATAACCAAGAGATCCCTGAAGAAATCAAAGAGGGAATCAAAAAAATACCTAGAGACAAATGACAAGGAAAATATGATGATCCAAAACCTAAGGGGTGCAGCAAAAGCAGTTCTAAGAGGGAAGTTTATAGCAATAGAATCCTACCTCAAGAAACAAGAAAAATCTCAAATAAACAATCTAACCTTACACCTAAAGGAACTGGAGAAAGAAGAACAAACAAAACCCAAAGTTAGCAGAATGAAAGAAATCATAAAGATCAGAGCATAAATAAATGAAATAGAAACAAAGAAATCAGTAGCAAAGATTAATGAAACTAAAAGCTGGTTCTTTGAGAAGGTAAACAAAATTGATAAACCTTTAGCCAGACTCATCAAGAAAAAGAGGGAGAGGACTCAAATCTATAAAATTAGAAATGAAAAAGGAGAAGTTACAACAGACACTGCATTAATGCAAAGCATCCTAAGAGACTACTACAAGCAACTCTATGCCAATAAAATGGACAACCTGGAAGAAATGGACAAATTCTTAGAAAGGTATAACCTTCCAAAAATGAACCAGGAAGAAATAGAAAATATGAACAGACCAATCACAAGTAATGAAATTGAAACTGTGATTTAAAATCTTCCAACAAACAAAAGTCCAGGACCAGATGGCTTCACAGGTGAATTTTATGAAACATTTAGAGAAGAGCTAACACCCATCCTTCTCAAACTCTTCCAAAAAATTGCAGAGGAAGGAACACTCCCAAACTTATTCTAGGAGGCCACCATCAACCTGATACCCAAACCAGACTAAGATACTACAAAAAAAATTACCAGCCAATATCACTGATGCAAAAATCCTCAGCAAAGTACTAGCGAACAGAATCCAACAGCTCATTAAAAGGACCATACACCATGATCAAGTGGGATTTATCCTGGGGATGCAAGGATTCTTCATTATACACAAATCAATCAATGTGATACACCATATTAACAAAGTGAAGAATAAAATCTATATGATCATCTCAGTAGATGCAGAAAAAGCTTTTGACAAAGTTCAATACCCATTTATGATTAAAACTCTTCAGAATGTGGGCATAGAGAGAAACTACCTCAACATAATAAAGACCATATACAACAAACCCACAGCAATCATCATTCTCAATGGTGAAAGGCTGAAACCATTTTCTTTAAGATCAGGAACAAGATGAGAATGTCCACTCTCACCACTGTTATTCAACATAGTTTTTGAAGTCCTAGCCATGGCAGTTAAGAAAAAGAAATAAAAGGAATACAAATTGGAAAAGAAGAAGTAAAACTGTCACCGTTTGCAGATGACATGATACTATACATAGAGAATCCTAAATATGCCATGAGAAAACTACTAGAGCTAATCAATGAACTTGGTAAAGCTGTAGGTTACAAAATTAATGCACAGAAATCTCTTGCATTCCTATACACTAATGACAAAAGATCAGAAAGAGAAATTAGGGAACAGTCCCATTCACCATTGCAACAAAAAGAATAAAATACCTAGGAATAAACCTACCTAAGGTGACAAAAGACCTGTACTCAGAAAACTATAAGACACTAATGAAAGAAATCAAAGATGACACAAACAGCTGGAGAGATATGCCGTGTTTTGGATTGGAAGAACCAATATTGTGAAAATGAGTATACTTCCCAAAGCAATCTACAGATTCAGTGCAAGCCCTATCAAATTACCAATGGCATTTTTTACAGAACTAGAACAAAAAATCTTAAAATTTGTATGGAGATACCAAGGACCCCAAATAGCCAAAGCAATCTTGAGGGAAAAAACTGGAGCTGGAGGAATCAGACTTCCTGACTTCAGACAATACTACAGAGCTATAGTAATCAAGCCAATATGGTACTGGCACAAAAACAGAAATATAGATCAATGGAATAGGATAAAAAGCCCAGAGATAAATCCACACACCTTTGGTCAATTCATCTATGACAAAGAAGGCAAGAATATACAATGGAGAAAAGACAGCCTCTTCAGTAAGTGGTGCTGGGAAAACTGGACAGTTCCATGTAAAAGAATGAAACTAGAACACTCCCTAACAACATACACAAAAATAAACTCCAAATGGATTAAAGACCTAGATGTAAGACTGGACACTATAAAACTCTTAGAGGAAAACATAGGAAGAACACTCTTTGACATAAATCACAGCAAGATCTTTTTTGACCCACCTCCTAGAGTAATGGAAATAAAAACAAAAATGAACAAATGGGACCTAATGGAACTTAAAAGCTTTTGCACAGCAATGGAAACTATAAACAAGATGAAAAGACAACCCTCAGAATGGGAGAAATTATTTGCAAACGAATCAACAGACAAAGGATTCTCCAAAATATATAAACAGCTCATGCAGCTCAATATTAAAAAAACAAATAACCCAATCAAAAAATGGGCAGAAGACCTAAATAGACATTTGTCCAAAGAAGACATACCGATGGCCAAGAGGCACATGAAAAGATGCTCAACATCACTAATTATTAGAGAAATGCAAATCAAAACTACAATGAGGTGTCAACTCACACCAGTTAGAATGGGCATCATCAGAAAATCTACGAACAACAAATGTCGGAGAGGGTGTGGATAAAAAAGGAACTCCCTCCTACACTGTTGGTGGGAATGTAAATTGATACAGTCACTATGGACAACAGTATGGAGGTTCCTTGAAAAACTAAAAATAGAATTGCCATATGACCCAGCAATCCCACTACTGGGCATATACAGAGAGAAAACCATAATTCAAAAAGACACATGTACCCCAGTGTTCATTGCAGCAGTATTTACAATAGCCAGGTCATGGAAGCAACCTAAATGCCCATCGATAGACAAATGGATAAAGAAGATGTAGTACATATATACAATGGAATATTACTCAGCCATAAAAAGGAGTGAATTTGGGTCATTTGTAGAGACATGGGTGGACCTAGAGATTGTCATACAGAGTGAAATAAGTCAGAAAGAGAAAAACAAATATCGTTTATTAATGCAAATATGTGCAATCTAGAAAAATGGTACAGATGAACCGGTGCTCAAGGCAGAAATAGAGACACAGATGTAGAGAACAAATGTATGGACACCAAGGTGGGAAAGTGGGGTGGTAGTGGGATGAATTGGGAAATTGGGATTGACATATATACACTAATATGTATAAAATAGATAACTAATAAGAACCTGTTGTATAAAAATAAAATTAAATTTAAAATAAATATATTGCACTCACTCAAAAAAAAAATTACCATTTCTGGAGGGGTTTGGAAAGAACCAAGTTGCCTTATCTAACTTAAATTCATGGTTATCAAATTAATTGAGACTTAGTTACAATTAATAATTTCATTGGTAGCTATTAAACAATAACTGTGCCTTGGTCACAGTCCCTGAAAATCTGATTTAATTATTCTGGGATAGTGTGGGCATTGATTGCAAGTAAGGTTTCCCCATGTGAATCCAATATGCAGCCCAGATTGAGATCCTCCACCCTCAGCAATTCACCTATAAACTGGCAAAACTGTTTCACAATTTCTTTCTCTCTGTGTGCTCTTAATCTTCTTACCTCATGACTTTCAGTTGTTGACTTTGTTCTTTTTTTTTTTTTTGAGAAAATAAAAACAATCAGATGAGAACTTTGACATTCTCATACAACCAAACCTGTAAACCCATCGTCTTACTCAATCCTCTCCCTTTTCTTCTGTTAAAGATGAACTTTCCATGCCTCTGTTCATAGCAAACCCTCTACATATACACTAAATAAACCCTGCCTTAACAATGCAAGGACTTCACTTCTTTAGCTGTTCCTTTTTCTGCCCTGCATCATCATTTCCTCTCTATTAGATCATTCTTATTAACATAAAAATATACTTGTATCTCATAGCTTAAAAAATTTCTCCTGACCTCACATTTACTTCCTGCTTTATTTATTCACTCCAAATTAGAGCAAAATTCCCTGAAGGAGTTGTCTGAATGTGCTGTCTGTACATTTTGTCTTTACATTTTCTCTCTTAACCACCTCAGTCAGGCTTTTGTTCTCTTCACTCTTCTGAAATTGTTCTTGTCAAGGTCAGCAATAATCTCCATGTTGCCAAGACGCATGGTATATTCCCAGCAGTCACTTTACTTGACATCACAGCAGAAACTGACACAGGGCATACTTTCTCTTAAGTTATTTCTTCACTTACTTTTCTTGGAGACTCTTTCTGTCCTGGTTCTCTTTTAACTTTATTTGCCATCATTTTTCAGTCTCCTCAAAGGATCCTTCTCATCTTTCTGGCTCAGTCCTTGGACCTCTTTCTTGGACCTTTTCTCTATCTAGACTCCCATGATTTTGAATACTATCTATATATTCATGACTTCTAATTTTTTAATTTCCCATCCCAACTTTTCCGCTTATTTATGTAGCCACATACCCAACTCCTTAAGTGACATTTCTCCTTTATATCTAATATACATTTCAAACATAACTTTTCTTTTTTTTTTGCAGTATGTGGGCCTCTCACCGTTGTGGAGCACAGGCTCCAGACACGCATGCTCAGCAGCTATGGCTCACGGGCCCAGCCGCTCCGCGGCATGTGGGATCCTCCTGGACCCGGGCACAAACCCATGTCCCCTGCATCAGCAGGCAGACTCTCAACCACTGCGCCACCAGGGAAGCCCCCCTAACTTTTCTACTATCATATTTTGATTCCTTACCTCCTGACCTAAATCTACTTTTTCTTAGTCTTCCCCATCTCCATTCTTCTCCTGCTAAGATACAAGCTTGAAATCATCCTTGACACCTCTCTTTCTTTCACTTTCAACATTCAGTCCATCAGCATATCCTATTAATATCTTTTAAATGGATTTATTATATATGCTTGTTTAACTTTTCACCATCATTCTCTTTTACTCTCAAAGGTGTCCTAATTTGGATAATACTCATCCTAGTTACCACCTTAATCCGTTTCACTATCATCTCTCTCCTGGGCTATTCCTATTGACTCTCACTCATCTCCCTGATTTCATTCTTTTCCCCTACAGTCTATTTTCCACAAAATAGCCATACGAAATTTTCAAAATATAAGTCATCAAGTCACTTTTCTGTTCAAACCTGCAGTACCTTCCATTCTTAGTCAAAGTCGGCTAGATTATACTGTAGAAATACATCCCATTGGTAAACCCCCGGAAAGGCTCTCACTTGTACAACCTTGTATGTCTGTTTGGGGAAAGGAATGGTGATCTCTGTTCCCCATAGTCCCTCAGGTTCCAGATTAATAGAGACTCTACATTATTGTAGCTCAACCACGGGGAACACGTAGCCTTATTTGTTGCTCAGGCAGGTAACATGTCCCTCCCACTCATATTTCATTGGCCACATCTAGTCAAAAGGTCTTGCCCAGTTGAGAAGTATATTTTTCTGTGGCCCAAAAGGAAAGGAGAACTAGAGATTCATTAACATATATGATGTTTCCACCCATCTTACTCAATAAAATCCAAAGCCTCTGTGATAGTCAAAAGATCCCGTCTGCTTCCTGGATAAATCTCTGGCTACATCTTCTACAACTGTCCTGCTTTGTCACTCCCTCCAGCTATTCCTGCCTTCTTGTCATTTTTGAACACTCTGATCACATACTTCTTCCTGAAATGATCTCTCTATATATGTAGGACTATATCCCTCATTTTATGTAGGTCTCTGATCAAATACATCTTATTAAAAACGTCTTCCATTATAACTCTGTATAAAAGAGTACCCCTCTGTTCTTTTCACCCTGCTGTATATTTCTTCATAGCACTGATTTCTACTTGGGATATTATATTATTATATGCTAATTTATTTTCTGTATATCCTTTCTAGAATGTATGCACTGTCAGAGGAAGGATGCTGTCTGTTTGGGGCATAGTAATATATATCCAGTCCCTAGAACAGTGTCTGACACACATTGTAGGTGCTCAATAAATATTTATTGCATGAATTAATGAATAACTGAATTTATAATTTAAATCCTAGCAGTGCATAAGCTAGTCAAGAGAAGACAGCAGGGAAGAGGGCTGGAGAAAGGACCTCTGGGAATGCCTTCTTTTGAGAGTTTACTAGAGGAAATGAATCCACTGAAAGAGATTGAGGCAGTGAGAGAATCACAATGTGCTATGTCATGAATATAAAGGTAAGATGAATATTTAATTCAAGGTTAGAGAGGATGAAAAATGAGTAGAAAACACTGGATTTAGTTAAATAATAAAGCTATGAAATTTCTAGTTATCTGTTGCTGCAAAATAGATATCAGCTATCCCAAACTTAGTGGCAAAAAGATGACCATTTTGTTATGCTCACGAATTCTGTAAATCAGAAATTTGGACAAGGCATATTAGTGATGGCTTATTTGGGGTCTCAGCTGACAACACTTGATTGGCTTGTAGTGACTTGAAGACTGGAGCTGGAATCACCTGGAGACTTTGTTCGCATTTCTGGTGCCTTGTCTGGCATAACTTGCCTGTGGGGTTCAGCTGGAACTGTTGACCAGATCACCTCTAGGTGACATGTCCTCTGGCTTGGGCATGTCATAACATGAGCCAGGGTTGTTTCTAAGAGGAACTGTCTAAGGCAAACAGATGTAAGTTCCATGGCCTTTTCTGATCTAGCTTGGGAAATCACATGGTATCTTTCTGCTGCTACATGGTGTTGGGCGGAAGCAAGACACTGAGTCCAGCTCAGATGAAAGGAGGAAAATCAGACTCAAGGGGAGGGGAATTAGACTTCAACTCTTGATGGCTACTGGTAATATCACACTGCAAAAGAACATGTGCAAAGGGGGATTTCATTGCTACCATCTTTGAAAATACAATTTGCCAGAGTTGGTAAATTTTGATAAAGCTATTTAATGTACATAAATCTCTTTTCAAGAAGTTTGGTGGTAAAAGAAAGAAAAGAGATGGAAATAGATTAGTCTTAAAATGGAATACTTCAAACTCCTTGTTATCCAATTAAAAAAAAAAAAACAAAGAGATTAACAAAAGAGGTTAAGTGACCTGCATAAGGGCATACAATTTGGGTTAAAGACAGTTTCCAGAAAGTAGAACTCATAAGTTCTCATGCTTTCTGCTTTCTATTCCTTTACAGTATCCTGAAAGTCTTTAGGAGTGGGGTGATCAAGAATCCACTGAGCTCAGCGTAAAAAGGAAGGGAACACAGGTGGATTCATGGCCCTCCATCTCTGCTTCAACCAGAACAGCTCTGAGTTGATCAGTTTTATATTGGGGTTCCATGTGGAATTTTATTTTGAGAAAGGAGTTTACTACTAAAAATATTGAAAACAATAAAGTAGATGCTCTAAAAGTTCCCTTCCATTTCCAAATTTCTATGTTTCCTTCTTTCTAATTTCCTTCGTGGTCCATAAACTGACAATGACAGCAGTTCCAAGCATTAAAGGCATAGGCAAGTGGAAGAAGAAAGTGAAAAGCACCAATCATTGAGGATCTTTACATACCAAGCACTGAGCTGAGGTCCTTACATATGTGATCCCATTAAATGCATTCATTACTGCAAAGTAGGTGTTATTGTCCATGACTTGTAAGAAACCAATATTCAAAGAAGGAAAATCACTGATCTAGGATCACCCAGTGGTTCAAAATTAAATTGGTTAGTCTCCAAGACAGTGTTCTAACAAAAATGGAGTTCAAAAACTTTTAAAACCAAAAATTGGAAAAAAAATTGTATTTATTGGAATTGATTGAATAAAATATGAATAAAATATTTGTTTAGATGTAAAATTTCCTATATTTTTGGTAGAAGTGCACTGAATACATATATGGCCCACTGAAGCCAAGGCCAAAGTTGAATATCACAATCATAGAATTAAATTCTGAAGTTGATAATAAATCTAAAGTTTTATAAATTTTAAAATTCTTAAATTTTATTATCAAAATATCAAGTACTCAAAGTTTAAATGTGTAACATTATTGTGCAGGAACAATGACTTCTCTGCACTCTCATCTTTTAGAATGCTCCTGCAGACACTCTGTTGCATTATTTGTGATATAAAATAGATGCTTACTGTCCACCAAAGCAGGTGGGGAAGCAAGATATTTTGAGATGCCACATTTTTCTCTCGAACCTTCTTCTTTTTCGTGTTCTTTATACTTGGGCTGAAGATGGTTTGAAATAACTATTTTTTAATGTTATCAGTGCTTATAAACTAAATAATTCTGGAAAGATTAGCATTATAATCTTTACTATTCTACCTTACTATTTACATAAATTATTATTATTTACATTTCATAAAAATTTTTGGATCAAGAAGATATATGTTTTTCCTAAAATTACCTAGCTAATTTGTGTTTTTTTTTAATTTATTAAATACATGCATGTGCCTATTTAAAGCTTTGGATGTTTTAAATTATTTTTGGCATAAAATTAGCAGCTTTCAATATTAAATATAAATTATTGCATCATTTTACTCTTAGAAAGAATAAATTTGCATTAGTGACTGAAATAATTGTTTAATATATAAAGCTCATAGGGACGTTTCCTCCAAGTTACATGTTCTCATATTAACAACGGATCCAAACGACTTGCTGTCTTTATTTATGTTGTTATTGTGATTATAAATTAGGGTTATCTAGCCATTCATTACATGAGCATTGATCATACACAAGTTCAGTGAGGCCAGAAATAACATTGAAGTAGGTGTTTGACTATTTGGCCTTCTCAAAGCCATGTCTGAAACCAAGCCTAATAGCAGATTTGGGCTTAATACCAAGGCTGAAGCCAAACTTTAGTCCAGCCCATATTAAATGCCCACTCTTTGTAAAAACATGTGTCCAACAAACAGCTCAAGAACCAAATGTATCCTGAGACTTTTCTAGTTTTAAATAGAATTAATACCCACAAATATCTTACCAATGTGATAAAACAGTTGAATAAGCTTAATTTGAAATTGTAATTAGGAAGAGAAACAAGAACATTATTTTTTTTTTAACATCTTTATTGGGGTATAATTGCTTTACAATGGTGTGTTAGTTTCTGCTTTATAACAGAGTGAATCAGTTATACATATACATATGTTCCCATATCTCTTCCCTCTTTGTCTCCCTCCCTCCCACCCTCCCTATCCCACCCCTCCAGACAGCCACAAAGAACCCAGCCGGTTTCCCTGTGCCATGCGGCTGCTTCCCACTGGCTATCTACCTTACGTTTGTTAGTATATATATGTCCATGTCTCTCTCTCGCCCTATCACACCTCACCCTTCCCCCTCCCCATATCCTCAAATCTGTTCTCATTATTAATTTATTCAAGAATATATTTGTATTCAGAATCAAACTGTCCATGTAGAGTCATTAGATGGCTATTCAAATGTTTATATATTACTCAGAGCTCAGTAGAATCACTATTAATTCTCTTTAATTAAACTTCTGACATTTAATGTTGAGAGCTACAGTTAGTCATGTCCAAGAGATTTGACTGAAATCAATTTGATTAGTTAAACTTATTGAATGCAGCTTAAAAAAATTCCTGAGAACTATATATTTGGTCAGTTTATTAAAGGGTAGCAAATAATCAGCTTGAAAGCAGCTCGATCACAAACAAATTGGCCAAGACAATAATTCTTTTAAAAAGTTGATCAAAACAAATCATTTAGAAACTCTTTTCTCAAATATTGGTTATGTTGGTAAAACAATTTTTAATTTCATGGTTAAACAGTTACTATTACCATACACATTACCATATCCATTTATATAAAGTTATGTCATAAATTTTATTATTTTGGCTGATTAGCATTATTTTAAAATTGCTAATAGACTGTGCTTTATTATCATGACTAATGAAAGATTAATGTGGCCCATGCACATATGGATTTATGACTATGTATCATGGCAATAATTATTGATTAGGAGAATGGATGTAGAAAACTAAATGAGCACTTTAGTTATATAATTCATTGGCTTTGCAACTCTCAAGATTCTAGTCAAATGGCAAGTAATTAAACTGGTCATACTGAAGATAATTGGCTTTCTTTGAATATTATTTGCTAGGTTATCAGATGATTGAGTGAAAATAAGATTTACTCAATTTATTTCTTCCTCTCTAACATGTGGAATGCTTGTGAAACTGAAATGAATTGATCAAACATTGCTGAAGAGAAACTCAATCTACTAGGTAGATTATGTGAGTTGTTTCAAATGAGTTCATTGAACTTTCAGATGCCATCATTAAAATGGTAAATGATCCTTAATATACATTGTGGCAAATGAGACGGAGGTCAAAAAGGTGCATGTGGACACATTTAATAGAACCAATTAATATCCTTCTTAATATCTTTATTTTCAAAAGTGAGAAGTGGGTGAAATGGACCATCTTTTGACGTAGCGAATTTTCTGTTATTGGGTGGTATCTAAGTAAGAACTGAAGGACCATCTGTTAAACATGTAATAGGGACTTATACATTATCTAGTGATTCAAAATTCTCCAAAGAATGTTCCACAGAACAGTATTTATAAAGTATGTTAATGTATATTGTGTTTAAATGTTTCTATATTCCATTGCTAGGGGAAAAAAGTTAAAATTTTCCCTGTTCATTTATTTCAGGAATGCTCTTATTTTTGATATGCTAATACGCCTTGTGAATCTTAAAAAGAGGAATTAATTTTAAGAGTTTTCCAAACTTTTTTGACTTTGATGCCCTTTGTTTATATTTTACGAGATTACTGCTTGAATTGAATACACATCAGGAAATACCAGATCATGTGTTACATAAAGCTTCTTACAGCTCTGAGATTATTTGAATATAATCCCGTTTGAAAGGAAAATAAAACAAGCATGATTTCTAAGAACAAATAACAGCAGAGAACCTATTTCCTCGATAATATACATGAGCCTTTTGGAATCATGAAGATATAAATTCAAAAACATGGCAAGATTCAGGGTAGTACTGCTTAAGCAAGATAGAAGGTTATTTCTCTCTCATAAAATTCTGAAATGATCCTGGAGCTCTGTGACAAGAATTCATCAAGTTGGAGGATTCTTCTCCCTTGGTGCTTCAGCTTCCTAGCGTGACCCCGTCATCTTCATGGTCCATGATGGTGGAAAAGGGGAAGAAGAGGACAGCTTACTTTCTTTTATGGGCACAACTTATCAGTTGCACATAATACTCCTACCGGCATCCCTTTGGCCAAAACAAAATCATAAGGCTACCTGCAACTGCAAGGGACTGGGCTTGGTTCATTCTGAATAGTTATATGCCCAGCTAAAGATTGGGAAGTTCTCTTACTATAAGAGAAGGAGAGCATGGATATTGGAGAACAATCTTCAGTTTCTGCAGTGTGGGCCATATTGTCAGTACAGCTCCTTTTGACAACATAATATTTGTAAGAAAACATGGCCTCTACAAATTGACTCTATTTGTTTATTGACATTCTGTCATTCCCCTAAGTATATACCATAAGACCAAAGAAAATCTAGCAAAGTATAAAATGTTAATAATAGAGCTGAGAGAGAGAGAGGAATTACGAATGAATGAGGAGGTGAGCACAGTCTAGACCATGCGTAATGCATCTCGCTGTGAGTCAAAGCTGAGGGTAATATTTTGCATTTAAGGTGAGATTCCCTGGCCACTGGGAAATTAATATGTACTGTGTCAAGACCCACATGGGCTGTCTGACTCATAGCCACTCAAATATTCATAAATTATTTGCTTTATGTTGGTGTTAATACTTCATATTTTTATATAATATAGCTTCTGTTTCCTAAGCTTACTGTTTCCCAGTTTTCTTGTCTTTAATCTCAAAACTTTTTTGTCATTCACTATTTCTAAGTTGCATGTCTCTTTTAAGTATTTAATGAGCAGGCAGTTTACCAGCTATTTTACATCTGCTTTCTCACTTAAAACACAATTTCAAATTTACAGATATGTGTGTGTGTATAATTATAGATCAATTGATAAGCAAAAGCACTTTTTCTGCATAGGACTATGTTATGTGCTATGTGTTAAGATGTGAAAAAGAGTGGCACAATATCAAGTTGTGTGCTACACATATTCCAAAATTAGAAGCCACGGAAAACAAGAAAATCTTATAAAACAAAATGCAAATTACAGGACTAGTGGGCATGGTGTTATTTGCTTGTCTGGACCTAACATTCTTAGTCAAGAAATAACTTGCTTTCCATAGCTAAAAACAAAGTTGTTATAATCCTGCATCTAGCCATCATTGCTTCAATACGGGGGGTTGTATTAAGAATTGGAAAGCATGTCAGAAAATTGCCCAAAGAAGATACATAAAATAACTTCAGATTTCCCTGAACTTTCATCAGTCTTTCCACACTCAATGCAGCTATGCATATATTCCATTTTTACAGATCCATGGCTTATTAATACTATATTCAAAATAGAGATGGAAGGTTTTTTTCCCTTTAATTTTCCCTAATAGAAAAGGGACTTGCTATGTTCCAAAATAACCATTATAGTTGAAATTTGTACTTTATTTATTTCTATGGAGTCTTTTAGTAAACATATCTTTTCATATTTTGAAAATACTCCGACCAGAGCTCTCCTTTTGAGTTTTTGTTGCAAGACATACCCTGAAAAGCATTAAGTAACTCCAGTCTCCTCCTAGTTTTTTCGATGTTCTTATCCAAGAGCCTTGTTGCTGGGCCACCTTGAAAAGGTGTCATATGTATCGCCATGTCCATTTTTCTCTACCACCTTTGTGACTCATCGTAAACCCAACACTCAGCTGAAACTACTGCTTTGTTTCCTCATTCCTTGTTCTCCTTCCCCTCACCTACTTCTCAACCCTCCCTTCTCACTAGTCCTTTATATACAGCAGGTACCACATCCAACTGTTTCTTCTTCACAAGCCAGTACTGCCTCTTAGCTTTCCTCATTCTGCTAATGATGCTTCTATTCCCTCTCATGTAGGCTTTTGGAACATCAGAATCATTTTCAAGTCATCTCTGTCACCTGTCTCATGCAACCAGCTGTCCTGCTTCTTCTAGGATCCATGTCCATGACTTCTTTCTTGTCTGCTGGATCCTCTGTTCCATCCCAGCCTGGTTCAGGCCCTCATTATTTTTTAACTGATGCTCTATCCTGTGCTCTTGATCTTTCCAATAAACCATAATGACTTTCGAGACAAAATCCTTTGTTCTCTGAACATGCCCCTCATTCTTACCTCTGTGTGCCTTTATTCACTGTTTTCTCCTATAGAATGTTCTCTTCCATGTATCCAGTTATTGAAATATTACATGTCTGTAAGACTCATGGTTATTTATCCGCAATCAACATTTTTTTAGAAAGATTTTGTAGATGGGTTCATACAAGCAATTGTACTTTGCCATAATGCATTTATTTTCCTCTGTTCTGAAACTATGATCCTTTAAGACATACAGTATTATAAACAACTTAAACTCTTTTGCACGGTCAACACATCCTCAAAACTTAGTGTAGTAAAGTTGTAATTTCTCTTAGCACACTAGCCATGTCTTATTCATATCTGGATTCCCCAGAGTACTCTTCACAGTTTCCACAAAATGGAAGTTCATTAAATATGTGATGAATAAGTGAATAAATTTAAGATGTTATTATCAGTATTAGTGGACCCTAACTGTAAAGAATGACCAAAGACCTCATCAGTTACTTTGAGAATAAGTTCCACATTCATTTTCTAAGGTGCTTTATTTCAATTTTCTGAGAGAATAAAGTGTTACATTTTTTGGGAAATTAAATAGCTATATCTGTTGTTTGGCCAGAGGGGAGAAAATGAATCAGAATGCTTTTTACTACCTAAGTGTATGTATGGCACTGATGAACACCCTACACAAAATGCAAGCATGAAAAGACCAAGATTACCTTCACAGTTGTATTAGTTATCTATTGATGCATTACAAATTACCACAAACTTAGCAGTTTAAAACAACACATGTTTATTATTTCATGGTTTCTGTGGGTCAGGAATTCAGACACATTAAACTGGGTTCAGTGCTTCAGGATCTCACCAGGCTGCAGTCCAGGTTTTGGCTGGGTCTGTGGTCTCATCAGAGGCTCAGCTGGGTAAGAATTTATTTCCAAGCTCACTCAGGTTATTGGCAAGTTCATTTCCTTGCAGCCTAGGGCTGAGGCCACCCTCAGCTCCCAGAGACTAGCATTTCCCTGTAGTGTGAGTTGTCACTTCCTGGCAGCTTGCTTCTTCACAGCTGGCAAGGAAGAGAGACTCAAGAGCCACTTGGCTAGCAAGACAGAGTCATATAACATAATCATGAAGTGGCATCCCATTACTTTTGCCATCTTCTACTGGTTAGAAGCTAATCACAGGTCACACCCATACTCAAAAGGAGGGGAACCTACAAGGGTGTGGACAGGAGTAGCTGGGTATCTTAGAGGCCAGTTTAAAATCTTTCACCACGATGATGGCTTTGTGTATATGGTTCCTATTTGTTCACACCTAAGTCTTGCCTCATGTTATGTTGTAAGTATTATTCTAGGAATCATCCCCTCACCTCTTTTTAAAAAATCTTTCATGCCAGATCCCCACTGATAGGATATAAACACTGAAGGACCTGATGGATTTGGAGAGGGAAGGAAGGCTGTCTTTATTTGTTTCAAGGACTGAAACAACTACAGAGTTTGTCTAAGATTCCTGAAGAGGAGTTATACAAGTTATACAAGTACAGAGTGCTATGAGCAGGATAGAACCTGCGAAGTTATCTCGTACAACTACTCATTTTACTGACTTGCTAACAAAAGTGCTCAGAGGTTGAGTGATTTGTCTGGGATTGAAGCTGAATTTGTGACCTACCTGGAGAACCTGACCTCTTAGATAGCAAAGTTAACGATACCTGTACTGAAATTACTTCAGTTAAACATAGTTTAGGAAGGTTGGCTCTGATCCAAAGAAGCAGGTTTTCCAATATTTTTTACAAACATTTTAAAATTGGTAAAGCAGAGTGAAAAGTACACAGATATTATGCTTATTTTGGCACACAAAAAGAAAATTAAAACATTCTTTTACACAATTTTTTTTTTTTTTTTTTTGTGCGGTACGCAGGCCTCTCACTGTTGTGGCCTCTCCCATTGTGGAGCACAGGCTCCGGATGCGCAGGCTCAGCGGCCATGGCTCACGGGCCCAGCCTCTCCGTGGCATGTGGGATCTTCCCGGACCGGGGCATGAACCCGTGTCCCCTGAATCGGCAGGCGGACTCTCAACCACTGCGCCACCAGGGAAGCCCCCTTTTACACAATTTTTAAAATGAGATGTTTTTGATGCATATGCTAGCTGTTAGCTTATAGAATAAAAAATAACTATCATAGTATTTCCTCAGAGTTAGATATAACTGTATGGAGAGCAAATATGGAATGACTGAATAGTCAAAATGATCGATTATGAATACGTGAAACACTTTGATCTGAACCTTGGCTGTATTCCCGGCTCTTTTTCTGATCCTGGTTAGGCTCTACTCCTCGGAGAATATATTTGCGCTTCCCTCAATGTAAATCATTCATTCTTAATTACGTATTGATGCACTTTAGTATATACTGCATACTAGACATTACACTGGCCCTAGGAATACAAAGGTCAAGATTTAGTTCTTACTTTTAAGTGTTTCATAGTCTATTGGGGAAGAAGGAAGCATAAACAAAATTATCATACGATATGCTAAAAGTGTGGTGATATAAACTAACCCTGGAGCAAATCTACAGTATGGAACAGTTCCTGTATCTGAAGAGTTGGAGAGATTTTCAGAGAAGTAACAATTAATACCAGGAAGATGCACAGTGAGCAAATACCTTGCACTCCCTACTGGTTTCTTAGTTAGCAATTTACCTTATCTGCATTTTGACTCTTCATGGTTGCATTTTTATTCTGATTTAGGATATTTAGGTGGCTTTGAAATTCTAATAGATTGTAGTTAGGGGCACAGATGAAAGCAGTGTGATTCATTTCCTTTACTACTTGATACTGCTCCCAATTTAATACTATTCAGGGCCTCATGGCAAATGGGTACATGCATTGATAAGTGTCTAATAAATAGGTGATTTATTTTAGATCTGCAGTGCTCAAAATACAAGATTTGCGAAGTGAAAGAACCATTTCTCGATGTTTTGAATTCATGTTTTCTCATCATCAGCAAAGAATAAGATGAACACCTTTACCTATAGTAGCCACAGATTGAATTAGTACACAAATTAATTTTATCTTTTAGCGCAAATGATTCCTTTGGAATGAATGAGAAATTATCACTTGCAAAATATATTCAAAAGAGAGATTTTCCATAAAATCTATCATTAAATTTCTTGCATTTATTGCTTTATAATTGATTTTCAGTTCTAGCAAATTTTTAAAATAATTCATTTAATGACATATAACTGTGATTATCTGTAAAATGGGGCTAACAATTCCAATTTACCCTATAGGTAGATTGGAAACTCAAAGACGATAATGGCTAGGAAAATTCCCTATAAATTAAGAGCTCTACAGAAATGAAAATCATTCAAGACTGAGAATACTAAGTTCAGAATTTTCATTTCTTAAGTTCTGGAAACAAGTTTTGAGGTGTGGCTGAGCACAAGTTAATTTAAAAAAAATATTTCTCTGAATTTAAATCCCATAAAGTCAGTTACACATTGTTATAATTAACTTTCTCTTGCAGAAGTGCTGGTGGATTTTTAAAGATGGAGGGTAAATATGTTCTTATTAGAGTTCTTACTTGCAAATTTATGTTAGTATGAGTCACATTCCAGTGACATACAGAATTTCCTAGAACAGCTCTGAAGCAACATTGTTTCTAAGGGTCTCTCTCTCTTCTCTCTCATTCTCCCTCCCTCCCTCCCTCCCTTCTTCCCTTGTTTTCTTCTTTCCTTTCTTCCTTGCAATCTACTTTATTAAAAGATAATGCTCATGAGGCTATCTGAAAACTCCAATTTAGGTTCTGGAAGAGAACTTTTATTTAACTGTGGGTGTATTTTGGTTTTCTTTTTATTTCCTAACCACTTCCTAGATTAGCTATTAAAAAGAATCATAAAAACAGATTCCATTTAATAAAAAATTGAGAATTTTCAAGCCATTTACCTGTATAATAAATTCTTAATCATCATTACAAATATACCAACATTTTACCCTATAGCTAGAAAAACTAAGTTAAGAGATGTATCTGTCTTACATACAGCAGTTAGTTCAGATTGCAATGAGATGTTTCATTGCATGGGTGTGTGTGTGTGTGTGTGTGTGTGTGTGTGTGTGTGTGTGTGGCGTAAGCCTTATCAAATGAAGTGTCAACACTATAAGTAGTCTTCAGAAAAGAAGAGGAGCTAATCATTGAATGAGTGCCTATTATGTGCAAGGCAATAAAAAATACTATCTCTCTCACTAACAAATTAGAGAAGGTACAGACATCTTCCCAAAGTTTAGTATACAGATACATACATTGAATAATATTTCAAAGCAAAGGACATGAATCTTTCTTCCTTTCTCTCTCTCTGTATGCGTGTGTGTGTGTGTGTATATCCCTTTGTAAAAAAACAAAAACAAGAAAATAAAAACTCATAGAATGTTACTGCTAGAATTACCAGTCACCTAGTCCCAGTCCTTTGTTTTATATGTGAGATCCAGAGAGGTCAGGTGAGTTTTCAGATATTCCATCGAGGGACAAGAGCTTGGATTTGAATCCATCTCCTTTCCCAAGTAGAGTTACTTTCACTTTGTTTTCACATTCATTTATTCAGAGTCATCAGATACTCAGTGAGTGCCTTGTTCAGTAGGGCTGAAACAAAAGGTAGTATAATTAAGCTTATCTTTTTCCTCTCCTCTCCTTTCCTTTTCTCTTTCTCTCTACCCCCTTGCCTCTCTCCCTTCCTTCCTCCTTTTCTCCTCTGTTTTGTATTACTTACTCTGACAGACATTATTCTGGATATTGGGAGTTCCTAAAGCTCACAATTAGGTAGAGTGAGAGAATCAGATAGCTAGGAAGAAAGAGATAATACTACTACTGCTTCTTAGAGGTAAGTGAAAATCAGTGAGGGGATGCATGTAGATGTTATAGTTAACCTAAACTTATATTTCCCACATTATTTGGATACGTTGAGACAGACTTAAGGTTGAAATACAACACAATATTATTATCTATTGGTGTCCAGTTATTTGAACAATTCATGCCCACACCATCATTTTATAAACATGTCATGTTGAAGTGAATAAATTAGATGCACTGTCTATCATTATGACATCATTTATCCACAGCATAATGGAATCCTTGACACAGTGAGGGGTGTTGGCAAATATTGGGGCAGGAGAAACTGATATAAATGTAGTTTCTTTAAGAATTCAACAGTGATTATTAAAACTTGTGCAAAAACATTTTTCCCCATATTATCTGGATAGGGTAGAGTGGCTCTTTTCAAGATCAGCTACACTTTTAACAAAATTTGGAGACAAATGAAGTCTCATGATTATTCCAGAAGTTTGTCCATAGATTTTGAAAAGAAAAATGTACAGTGATTTTGAAACTTAAAACTTTGGAGGAGAAAGTTTTTACCTCCCGGATGTTGGTGCACTTATGAAATTTAATAAAATTTCATGGAAATGCACACTGAAAAATGCCTTCCAGGACATTTGTCAGATTCTCAATATCGATTCATTAAATGGAAACCAGAAACTGTTCTGAGCTGTAGCCATTATGTAACAGATAGTAAACATATGTTTTTGACAGATGAGTAGTTGGCAAATTAGGCATCTGGATGAAGTAGAATTTTGGATTCTATATTGCATAATTCACCCCTGAATATCTGCCAGAGGAAAAAGAGCAAAGATAGCAAAGGTATTCTAAGGACATGGAATTCAGTTGATTATATGAGAAGAAATCTGCTTATCTTTACATTTTACTGTTGGAAAGATTTGACAAGTGCTAGAAATCCAATGTATGCCCTGAACTTGATGGTGTTTGGATGGGTTAAGAGGATTTAAAAATATATTCTTCAAAGTAACATTTTCAGGTAACCACAATTTTCCTAGTACATTTAAAAATCTTAGGTTTGGAAAGTTTTAACTATTTATAAATATATCAGTGTTTTCATCTCTGTGTCTCTCTTTAGGTCAAAACTATTATTTCTTAGCACTGTACGTAAACCTACACCTTCTTATTGTTCTACTTTTCACTAGGATAAGTAAATACAAACGTATTCCATGGGTCATATATGCTGAACATCTTTACTATACAATATGTCAGAGAATGTAATTAACCAGTGATGATGGCTGGATGAAGGCTAGGTTAGGAAAAGGTGATCTAGTTTAGAGGTAATGTACAATAATAGAAGAAACAAGAGTTTGAATCCCATCTTAGCCTCTAACAAATATATAAACTTAACCAAGTTATAATCTCTGAGTCTCTGTCTTTTCATTTGTAAAAATTAGTATGATAGGATTATTGGGGAGAATTGAATGAGATACTGCTTATGGGGTAATTCAGTAAAACAAAAATTGGCACTCAACAATATTATAGTTTCCTTGCTGATCAATCTTTCTTTCCTCGTTGAATAGAATCTTTTGATATCGGAGCTAGAGAGGGACTTACTGATCACTTAGTTCAAAGACTATCATATGCCCTTGGAGTCTTGAGACTTGGAGATACCTCAGGAGTCATCATTAGAAAGGATGACAATGAACCAGGGGGACAGGGCTCTGAAATCCTATTTCAACCTGCATCAGATGGTGCTCCATTCGGGGCAGTTTGTTTTGTACGTTGGTATACAATAGCATTTGAAGAAAGAATCTCACTATTTAATAAAAGTTTGAAATCCACTTATTTTAGTTCACCCCACCCCAATTTTACCGATGAGAATATTCTATTCTATTTGGTAAAGAAAGAAAGAGACGTGACAGTATAGACCAGAGAGAATGAGTTGAACATTTGATGATGGGTAAGCAGGATAGAGAGAAAGTTGGGGCTTCAGAAAAATATCAGCATCAATGGGCTGAAAGTCCCAGTGGAGGAAGATATAGAGTCCATTCTTGTTGTGAGGATGGCAGGCATCCTGCTGCTGAACTGCGAGGGAGAATGGTACAGCTGATGTTGGACGCTTGGAAGAGCCTGTTTTGGAGAGTTGGCAGCCTTGGGTGTTGCTGAAGGGCGACGGAAGCAAGAAGTGAAGGTAAACTGAATAACAGATGCTTCTCAGAGCCATCACTGTGATATAAAGTTTCTGAGAATGAAATTTGGAGCAGTTGGGGAAAAAAAATGCCTGAAGAAAAGTAGAGGTTGGTTGAATAGACTGCAGAATTGTGTCAATATGTCATTTTGAGGTGGCTGATTGATATTTATTTTGGTGATTTTTATATATCACTGTTACTGCTTTTTGCTAAAATTCACTCATTGTGGCTTTTTTATGGCTGCTCTCAGCTACACTAATCTGCATCAAAACTGGGAAGAGTTACGGCATTGGTTTTTAAAGACCTAGGGCATACCTAGTCACCACTTAACACAGAAAACATCTTTAAAGCTCTAACTTTAAGATGACCTTTGGGGTAGGAAAATATAAAAATCTCACTCTTGGGGGAAAACATTCTTGTCTAGGAATTGATTGTGTATGTTTAAGATCTCCAGTAAGTCAAAACCTTATAATATAAATTCTTCATCATATATTCTCTATCTCCAGAGCATCTTTTGGCACTTTAGTTTCTTAATAATGTTATCCTACTAATAATTAGGATATATTATCCTAATATGTATTTTTACTATCATAATAATTATTATTTTATCATTTTCCCTTTCCAACCGACTTAGCCCTCTCACATGCAAGTAGGACAGGAAGATCTGTTTATTCCCATTTACAGATTAGGAAATTAAGTCTCAGAAGTTACTTGCTAAGGTCCCCAACCCTATTATGTATAAAGTCTGGTTTAAAAATCTTGTCTTCATATAAACCCACTTTTAGTTCACTTTATCAGGATGAAAAATAAAAAAAAAAAAAATTTTTTTTTTTTTTTTTTTTTTTTTTTTTTTTTTTTTTTTTTTTTTTTTTTGCAGTACGTGGGCCTCTGACTGTTGTGGCCTCTCTCGTTGTGGAGCACAGGCTCCGGACGCGCAGTCCCAGCGGCCATGGCCCACGGGGCCAGCCACTCCGCAGCATGTGGGATCTTCCCGGACCGGGGCACGAACCCGAATCCCCTGCATCGGCAGGCGGACCCCCAACCACTGCGCCACCAGGGAAGCCCCAGTATGCTTCTTGATATATTGCCATCTCAGTCACTGTGTTTTTTTACATATAGTCTCCTCAACTAGATCGTGAGCTACTGGAAAGAGCAACAGAATCTTTTTATTTCTTTTGGCCTCTTTCAAATCTACTACATAATATATAGTTATTATTTGCTCATAATTTTTCAAAGGCATATATAATAATATATATCATAATAATAGCTATCTCAGGGATTCCCTGGTGGCACAGTGGTTAAGAGTACGCCTGCCGATGCAGAGCACACGGGTTCGTGCCCCGGTCCGGGAAGATCCCACATGCAGCGGAGCGGCTGGGCCCGTGAGCCACGGCCGCTGAGCCTGCGCGTCCAGAGCCTGTGCTCCGCAACGGGAGAGGCTGCAACAGTGAGAGGCCCGCGTACTGCAAAATAAATAAATAAATAAATAAATAAAAATAATAGCTATCTCAGTGCCAGTTTCTGTGCATACAAAAAGAATTAGGTATTAGGTAATATGTTTGTTCTCCAAGTGCTCAGTCAGATGGGAGAAGACAGGCAAGAAGTCCAACAATAAGTATGGCTGCTTCCTTGTCATACAAGTCTCAGCTTAAATGCTTCCTCGGTGAAGACAGGTCTTACCTCCAATCTAAGGGTGTTCCCCTCCCCTAAACTCTAGTACATCTTGTCAATTCCCAAGAAAGACTTTTCTGACTGCTTCATTTAAAACGGCCCCGAGACCCCCACCACCTCGTTTTATTTTCACTATAACACTTATTCCTATTTATATTTGTATTCGTTCGTTTGTTTTACTTTCTGTCTCCTTTCACCGGAATAAATGCTCCATGAAAGCAGGGACAGTTTTGTCTTGATGTTCACTGCTGTATGTCCCAATCTTAGAAAAGCAGGTGCTTCCTAAATATTTAAAGCATGGAGGAATAATCTTATCTAGCCTCATAGCTTTAAATACCATCTAAATACTGATGACTCCAAAATTCTAAGTAAAATTTTTGTCTCCAGCCCTTACCTCTCCACTGAGCTAGCTTAATACGTGTTTTCATGATCTACATGGTCAAGACTCATGGATCCAATCTAATGCCTCTCCTATTAGATCTGCCTAGAAAATATATATCAGATTTATCCACTTCTCTACTATTTCTGCCACCACCATTTTACTCCATTACACTATCTTCTCCCACATTACTTAATGCAAAAGACTTATGTATTAGTTTCCTATTGCTGCTGTAAATGTAAACAAATGACCACACACTTAGTGACTTAGAGCAAAACAAATTAATTATCTTACAGTTCTTGGGTTCAGAAGTCCAAAATGGGTCTTAGTGGGCTAAAATAAAGGTGTTGTCAGGGCTTTGTTCCTTCAGGAGGCTCCTGAGGAAAATCGATTTCCTTGCCTTTTTTAGGTTCTAGAAGGCATTTGCATTTCTTGGCTGGTGATCCCATCCTTCATCTTCAAAGCCAGCAGTATAGCATCTTCTAATCTCTTTCTCTGTTTCTATTATCATATTACCTTTTTTCACTCTGACCCTTTCTCTCCTGAAAGGACCCTTGAGATAACATTGGGCTAAACTTCAGGATAATCTTCCATCTGAAGATCCTTAACTTAATCATATCTTCAAAGTCCCCTTTGCTGTGTGTGTAAGGTAACATATTCACAGGTTCTGGGGACTAAGATGTGGACATCTTTTATGTGACTCTGCTAGTCATTACTGTTATTAATGATAGTCATTAAATAATGAGTACAAACTAATCTTATAATTGGGTGTTTTTTAATACATTATGATTTAGTCCATTGATGGAATGCTATCCAACCATGATGATGATGAAGTTTTAAAAGTAGGTTATACAACAGTAAGGATTATTTGGTGTTATTTTTGCAAAGCATTTTTCTGTGTATATATTCAAGGGAAAATTGGGGAGGGAGCTATAGCAAACAAGCTAGGAGGTTATTTTTTGTTTTTTATTCATCTGCATTTTTTGAATTGTCTTTAGTATATGTTTATTAAAAAGAAAGGTAAAGCACAAAACAAAATATCCATTGCACTAACACTGGGAGAAAAAGATGAGGCCAATCCATACTCGACCTTCAGATTCATCTAGCTAGTATAGAACTCTGCTAATGGCTTCTGTTATGTGCTTAATAAAGTCAAAACTTAGCTTGATATTCAAGATTCACTATGAACTGATCCCACCTTGTCTTACTAGCTCTTTGCTCAGTCATTTCCTATGTTTGATTATAGCATATTTTTGTCTACTTGATTTTTTCCTACATCTACCTGTTCAATTCTACCCATTCAAGAAGGGCCAGATTAAGTACGTTTCCTACAAAAAGTACCCTCTTACTGCTAAAGTGACCTTTCTCACCTAAACTCTCATAATAGTCTGCAATATTATTATGACATTTACCATATACTGTATTTTATTGTAGTTATTTTGTATATGGTTCATGTTTCCAACTAGTTTTAAAAATGCTTCACGTGGGCTTCCCTGGTGGCGCAGTTGTTGAGAGTCCGCCTGCTGATGCAGGGGACATGGGTTCGTGCCCCGGTCCGGGAAGATCCCACATGCTGCGGAGCTGCTGGGCCCGTGGGCCATGGCCGCTGAGCCTGCACATCCGGAGCCTATGCTCTGCAACGGGAGAGGCCACAACAGTGAGAGGCCCGTGTACTGCTAAAAAAAAAAAAAGGTCTACAAACAACAAATGCTGGAGGACTTCCCTTGTGGCGCAGTGGTTAAGGCTCTGCGCTCCCAATGCAGAGGGCCTGGGTTTGATCCTTGGTCAGGGAACTAGACCCCACATGCATGCAGCAACTAAGAAGTTCACATGTCACAACCAAGGAGCCCACCTGCTGTAACTAAGACCCAGCACAACTGAATAAATAAACAAAATTAGAGAAAAAAAACAGGTTTGTGAAAATGTTGGTTATTAAAACAAAAAATCATGGAGAGGGTGTGGAGAAAAGGGAACTTTCCTACACTGTTGGTGGGAATGTAAATTGGTGCAGCCACTATGGAAAACAGTATGGAGGTTCCT
>NW_006782534.1:814060-825077 GCF_000442215.2 Lipotes vexillifer | reverse complement strand
TTCTTGCGTTATGCGGGCCTCTCACTGTTGTGGCCTCTCCCATTGAGGAGCACAGGCTCCGGACGCGCAGGCTCAGCAGCCATGGCTCACGGGCCCAGCTGCTCCGCGGCATGTGGGATCTTCCCGAAACGGGGCACGAACGCGCGTCTCCTGCATCGGCAGGCGGACTCTCAAGCACTGCGCCACCAGGGAAGCCCAAATTTATTAATTTTTAAAAGACTTTCAGGCGTTAACGATTCCACAGCATACTTATTGTAGGTGCTTGTTTCATAGAAGCTTAACTTGGCTCAACAACCTTGACCCAAAGATATTATATGAATGGCACCTAGAATCGTTGTAATACAACATGCAGTTCCTGACTCAATTCTCTGCTCCAGGCTTGACCTAATCTATTTCCTGGACAACATTAGCATAAGTTTATAAGTAGGAACTAGTTGAAGTACCCTTCTCCTGTCTTTCTCTCCTGGCGAAGATCAAAGAGAGTGTGCCTGCTGAGCTAATTCAAGTCTCCCTGAATTTGAAGTTATGGGAAGAGGGTAGCATAAACCATATGGCTTTGTTTATAGCAAGTTCTTGACAGATATGCTTGTGAATGCTTATAATTAGTGACAAATGTATTTGAAGATGGACATAATATCTTATATATTAGCCACATTAATAGTGAATTGGACACTTGGGTCAAAGTCCTGTTAAATATTGAAAACTTACAAAAGAGAAATATGGCTCATAAGTTTTTTATTTAAGTTTGAAAGCCATTATATTCTAGTCTTGACTTGGTTGGGAAACTGTGGACCGGTACTTCCGGTCTCAAAGCATTCACATTGTCATTTGAAGATGTTGAGTATTTTGAGTGGGAAACTGAACAAATGCACTGAGTTCAGTCCTACCTTTCTTCCTTAATTTGCTGAGTGAATAACATTGTGTTTAGTAATAATACTTTTCTGTGGGCTTATTATGAGTATTTAAAAGGTAAGATATGTAATATGCATATAATTACACTTGGCACATAGGGAGTGATATGTAAATCTTAAC
This sequence comes from Lipotes vexillifer, assembly GCF_000442215.2. Taxonomy (NCBI): domain Eukaryota; kingdom Metazoa; phylum Chordata; class Mammalia; order Artiodactyla; family Lipotidae; genus Lipotes; species Lipotes vexillifer. The sequence continues at coordinate 824,045 of NW_006782534.1, read as the reverse complement.
TATTCTTATTGTTCTTATTATTCTGGAATATGTACTATATTTTTGTTATTTCAGTGGTTTATAATAGCAAATCTCTTGAGATCTCATTTAGCTAATCAAGAAGGAAGAAGTTATTATGCTTCAGATTTTAAAAATTAACAAAAATATTTAATAAATCAACAAACTATAGTTATGTATTAGAAAGTTGAGTGAAATCTTAGAAAAAAAATTGTGTTTATGTTCAATTCATGTATTTATGCCAGTATAGGGTTGACTGATACAACACATGCCTAAGGGGATTTAGGCTAATTTTGTCATCCATAAGATGTACAATTACTGACACAGGTTCTTGCTTTTAATCATAGAAAATTCTTATTTAGTGTAAGTAGAGGGAACAGAACATTGATGCTTAAAGTTGGGAGCAAAGTGGGCTGCAGAATCTGAATGAAATCCACGCTAGATGAAATCAGACATTGTTTTTGTTACTTGAGAGTGAATTATTTTTTTCTTTTTTTTTTTGCGGTACGAGGGCCTCTCACTGTTGTGGCCTCTCCCGTTGCGGAGCACAGGCTCCGGACGCACAGGCCCAGCGGCCATGGCTCACGGGCCCAGCCGCTCCACGGCATGTGGGATCTTCCTGGACCGGGGCACGAACCCGTGTCCCCTGCATCGGCAGGTGGACTCTCAACCACTGCGCCACCAGGGAAGCCCCGAGAGTGAATTTTTATACCTTTGCCATCCGTGATTCCTCTTTTATACTTTCTACTATGTTGCATGATAGACTTTCAACTCCAAAGTAACGTCTCCCTGGTCAGAGGCTTTGCGCTAACAGAACTTTGGACTTTAGTCCTGAGAACAGAGCCATCCTCCCTAGTAAGTCTTCCCAGTCACTGAACATATCATTGATTCTTATCAAGTGATTTGTCTTGCTTAGCATTTATACTGCAGGGATAAAATTATTGATTAGGTCTGTATTTCACAAGAAGAAAATATTAAATAGTTATATCTGCTATCCATTCTTAAAAAATGGAACATATTGTTTTTCAAAGTTCAAAAACAACTTTTAAAGGATGCTAGAAGTTTCAAGTTATAATGCTTGCAGTGTAGAACAACGCACACATGGAGCTCTCTGACACTGAAGATACCTAGCCCAGTGGATTCCTTTGAAGCAGTCTTCATGACTGACATGCACTACAGTGATCCTTGCTGGCTTTACAGTGTCTTACACTGAGGATGATAAATGGCATCTCATTAACTTTTATCTCTTTTGTTCCATGTGGAGTCTATTTCTGACCCTGTGATTTGTAAGTGTTCCCTTGAAGGTCAGCAAAGGACTTTTCTCCCTAAGGTCCTGCTTAGCCATTCTGAAGCATTTGACACAGTTGCGTACAACCTCTTTCTTAAAGACATTCCAGGGCTTCCCTGGTGGCACAGTGGTTGAGAGTCCACCTGCCGATGCAGGGGACATGGGTTCGTGCCCCGGTCTGGGAGGATCCCACATGCCCCGGAGCGGCTGGGCCCGCGAGCCATGGCCGCTGAGCCTGCGCGTCCGGAGCCTGTGCTCCGCAGCGGGAGAGGCCACAACAGTGAGAGGCCCGTGTACCGCCCAAAAAAAAAAAAAGACATTCCATTTCTATCTCTAGTTGGCCTTATCCTGTTTCTCTGTATCTCTGACTATTTCTTCTCTTTGGTGCTCATTCTTCTCCCTTTCTAAACTAATACCTTCTGAGTCCTTATCATTGCTTGTGCCCTCTGCACTCTTAAAACTTCATAGATTTTACCACTGTAGCAAATTACTTCTCAGCTCATTTCTCAGGCCAATCAAGTTGCCACATTTCCAACTAAGTGCCTGATGAATTTCTCCCTCTATATTGGGCTGTTACCAGTATTCAACATGTCCAAATAAAGTCCTCTCATGTTTTCCTGATTTCAGTTATTGAATCAAGTTTTGTCACTTGCAGCTTCCTCCTAATAAATATAAATTTCATAAAGCTGTCAAATCTTTCTTCTGAAAGCAAGGGTCCAATTGTGCAATTTTTTTCTCCAGGAAGTTTTAAACTTGAATTCAGAGTTCCCAGACAACAGTCCTACCAACTTCTTAGGGTTGTATTGAAGATTAAAAGAGACATCGTAGATAAAGGTGACCAAAATTATATGTGCCACATGGAAATATAGTCAATGTATTATTCGTGACTATGACTAATTATATTATCTTCTGATCACTAATTTTATTACTTTAAATATGTTCTTTTTAAGTGCTATTTAAATCAATTCTATGATATCATCTCAGTTATAATTTATATAAAAATATCTATTACTTACCATTACAAATGATAGTATTTATTTGTGAGCAATATAATTTACTTGATTTTATGCAGTCTTAAACTAGAAGGAATAGAAAGATTAATACTTACCCAGAGAAACCCAAAACCATATCTCTTTGTCTGGATTCTACCACTTGGGTAAATTATTTTATCCTTTGTATCCTTGTTTTTTTAATCTCTAAATTGGAGATATGAATATATTTTCTGACTGTTTACCTTATAGGTTTATGATGACCCTTGGATAGTGGTTCTACCCCATTAGGGCTTTGGTTCCCTTGCCCTCTTGGAAGGGCTATACCCTTTGCCTCAGTTTTCACACAGGCCCCTCTTATACCCATCAAAACCTGATCCCAAGATAGGAAAAACATCCTTAATGACAAAGTCTAAATTATTGATAACACTTATTGTGTGACTTCTTCCCAAATGTTAAAATAATAATAATAATGACAATAATATACTGCTAAGCAGTGAACAACATATTATTATTTTTTTAACAAGAAGAAAAAGGGGAACAAACACATGCTGTGAGGATCACAGATGGGCTCTGTAATACTGTTCCCTATCCACAAAGTATTATTGCCTGTCTGAGAATTTAAAAGTGAAAATTGTATTTAACTCAAACATTTGGTAATAAAGCTTCTGTGCAAATTTGGTACAAGTCATATAGAGACCCAGTGGAGCTGAGAATGAAGGAAGCTGTGTTTTCTATCTGCCTTTGTTTCTTGGCTGAAAGCTATTCTAGGATATGCTGCTTCTTGCTGGTTTCAAACTGTTGGCCCTTGGCCCTATGAAGGAAAAATGGAGAACAAAATTTGTTGATGCTGAGTGTTTCCTCTTAAAGATCATATAATCCATTATCTTAGATAACATTCTACAGAACATTTTAAATATCTCATATATCTAGTAGATCTCTGTATCACTGATCTTTAGTATCTTTTTGTAAGACATTTAACAATATAACATGTAAGTATGAGAGAACTTTGCAGTTGATGGTGGTTCTATTATATGCTCATTCTTATTCTGTAGAAACATTGTGAAACACAGGTACCTAGAGTAGTCAAATTCATAGAGACAGAAAGTAGAAGGGTGGTTGCCAGGGGTTTAGGGGGGAGAGGGGAATGGGGAGTTAGTGCTTAATGGGTACAGAGTTTCAGTTTGGGAAGATGAAAAGTTCTGGAGTTGGATGGTGGTGATGGTCATACAACAATGTGAATGCACTTAATACCACTGAACTGTACACTTAAAAATGGTTAAAATCATAAATTTTACATTATGCATATTTTTCCATAAAAAAAAAATTAATCACATTGCCAAGGGCAGTGTTTTTCAAACTGCAAGCCATGATGCATTAGTTGATCATGAAAGCAATTAATAGGTCATGATCAGCATTTAAACAAATGAAAGAAAGAGAATAGAACAATAAAACATATAAATGCATTGCTCATAGTAAGAGGAAGAAGTATGGTTCAAACTTGTGTTTCATGATAATTTAGCCAGTTGGTATTGGTATGGTGGTAATGTGGTGTACACGGCTGATGCCTTGGTCTCTTTGGTTAATGCCCTATTCTGAAAGATGGATGCCTGTAACACACTGGTTATTAAATATTTGGAAAATCACCTCTGTGTGTATAGTGTACTGGATCATGATATAAAATATATTTCTTATTGTGGTGGATAGTCAAAAAATTGAAAGACAAAAATTTCAGATTGGAGAAAGTCTTATTGACAGGCAGCAAACTCTTGCATCAGCAAGCCCAGGGAACTGGTGTCCAGCACATGCCTGCAGCTGTAATCGAAGCATTGGCAATAAAGCTTTATCTGTCTCTCTGGCCATGGAGGGGTCTTGATTTTGTGGAAGATGAGATCACCTATTCAGAGAAACATGCTTTCACCAGTGCTAAAGCACTGATTGAATAGAGTAAGTCCCTGTATACCTAGGAGGCTGAAGTCAGATGGAGGAAATCTGGCCAGATCTTAGAGTTTTTACATGAAGTACTCCATCTGGGGTTTTCTGGGGGTTTTTTTGTTGTTGTTGTAGGTTTTTTTAATAACAGATTTTTGCACCCAGCTGAGTCTAGGCCAATTTGCCGTGTAATTCATATAAAACTTTTCCTGACTCAGCAGCTATAAATCCATTCAGCTGTCCTTTGCAGCTCATGGGCAGTGTCCCAGTACTATTTGAGACTTAATTTCACTGGGTCGTTAGTGCATAACTCTCTAGAGAATGCTTCCATTTTAGTTTTCCTTGACTTTTTCCCAAAGAGGAAACGTCTTTCTTGACAGACGGCTGTTACTGGTGGCTGACAAGCAAGCTGATGGGTGAGGATTTTTTTTCCTCTGGAATGTGCAGTGGGGCATGCTCAGCAGTGTCGCTGTGGCAAACTGTTCATTAGCCTTGCTTTGGGAGGCTACTAGAGATGCTGTTGGTGCATGATGCTGTGTGAACTCTGCTCACATCTAGCTGGACTAAATAGGTTAATTGCTCAGTGGAATCAGCTCTTCCATGTTAGCTGGCCTAACATCTGGGTGGTAAACACCAAGAATTACTAGTGTGAATTCACAACTGCTGTCTCTGGTCTGATTGAGAGTTTTGTAACAGCTGTTTGAAACATGTATGATGAAGCATGTCTGCTTTACCTGTACTACTTGCTAGTTGTTAGGTATGTTTCTGCATTCACTTTTATATAAAACTGTGCTGTCAGTAAATTTCAGATTGAGAAAGACTCCCTGTCATTTCTCGTAATCTGGGACCAAGAAGATGCTTCACAATATTGTTCAGAGCTAAAGAATTAGACAAGTTTAAATGTAAGTTAATTTTGTCATCTATTCATCACAAAGACAATAGTTGGACTCAAAACTGCCAGACACTCATGAGTTTTCTAGTCAAACAACAATTTTAATAATACCTTTCAAATCTCATTTCTTGATTCTTATTTTCCTTTTGAGTAAGAAATTTCTTTCTTAGAATAGGAAAATAATGTAATTTTTCCTTGTTTTCTTCTTTTCTAAAATCTTGCCTTCCTGCTTTTTCCTACCTCACCTTAGCTTCCAACTCCCAGGCAACCATGAATCTGCTTTCTGTCTGTCATTATAAATTAGTTTGAATTTTTCTAGACTTTTATATAAATGAAATTATATTTCCTTAAGTCTGGCTTCTTTCATTCAGCATAATTATTTGAGAAGCATCCACATGTTGCTTGTATGAATAGTTCACTGCTTTTTAATACTTAGTAGTATTATGTTGCATGATTAGATCACAATTTGTGTATCCATTCACCTGTTGATGGCTATTTGAGTCGTTTGAAGTGTTCTATGGGTGTGCCTCTGTGTGTGTGTGTGTGTGTGTGTGTGTCTGCTATAAACATTTATTTACAAGTCTTTATGTTGACATGTGCTTTTATTTCTTTTGGGAACGTACTAGGAGTAGAATGACTAGGACATATGGTATATTTAGCACTTTAAGAAATTGTCAAACAATTTTTCAAAGTTGTTCCCTTTTTACATTTGCACTAAGTGTATGTGAGACTTCTAGTTCTTCCATTTCCTTCACATCGTCACCAACACTTGCTTTAGTTAGTCTTTTCAATTTTAGCAATTCTGATAGGTGTGTAAGAATGTATCATTCTGGTTTTGTTTGAATTTTCCTAATGACTACTGATGTTGAACATCCTTTCACATGCATACGTGCTGCCTGTTTTATTTTTTTATTGTGGAGGTGTTCCTTTTGCATGTTTAGACAATATTCCCAGCACCATTTGTTGAAAGCGTTGTCTATTCTCCTCTAAATTGCCCTTGCATTTTTGTTGAAAGTCAATTGTCCATATAGGTGTGGGTCTATTTCTGGACTCTTTATTATGTTCCACTCATCTGTTTTTCTATCTTTATGTCAGTACTATATAGTCTTGATCATTCTAGCTTAATAATAAATCTCAATATAAGGAGGTGTTAGTTCTCTTTGTTTTTCTTTTTCAAAGTTATTTTGGGTATTCTAGGTCCTTTTCATTTCTGTAGTAATTTTAGTTGCTGTTTATAAAATTCTACAAAAACCTCCTGCTAGGCTTTTGGTATCCATTAAGATTGCGATAAATCTGAAGATCAATTTGGGGAGAACTGACGTCTTAACAGTTTAAATATTTTGACTCTTGAACAAGATATATCTCTCCACTAACTTAGATTTTTCTTAGTTTCTTTCAACAGTATTTTGTAATTCTCAGTGTATACATCTTGCACATCTTTTCTCACTTTTATTCCTAAAGCATTTCATAATTTGTGATGCTATTTACAAATTTTTTCAATTTCTAATTGTTGCTCATATACAGAAATATGATTTATTTTTGTATATTAATGTTGTGTCCTGAAACCTTGCTAAACTCAGTTCCAGTATCTTCTCTGTAGATTCTATAGGGTTTTCTACATAGGTGATCATGTTGTCAACAAATACAGTTTTACATCTTCCTTTCCAATCTGGATGCTTTTTGTATATCTTTATCTTGCCTGATTGAACTATCCAGAACTTCCCTTAAACAGTTAATAGAGGTTGTAAGAGTAGACATCTTTGTCTTGCTTCTGATTTTAGGGAGAAAATATCAATCACTCACAATTCTGTAGGATAGCTGTAGGTTCTCCATAGATATCCTTTATCACGTTTAGCAGGTTGTCTTCAATTCCTAATTTGCTGAGAGTTTTTATCATGAATACATGTTAGATTTAGTCAATTGCTTGTTCTCTATTTATCAAAATCATTTTTTCAGTTTATTAATATGGCAGATTACATTGATTTTCAGATGTCAAACTCTGCATTCCTAAGATAAACACCACTTGGTCAATCTGTTATCATTTTTATATATTATTATATTTGTTTTGCTAAAATTTTGTTTAAAATTCTTAAATCTATATTCATCAGGGACATTTTTCTATAGTTTTCTTTTCTTATAGTGTGTTTGTTGGTTTTGTTATCAGGGTAATGAGGGCCTCAGAGAATGAGTGGGGAAATAACATCCCCTCTTCAATTTTCAGAAAGTTTTGATAGAAATGGTATTATATCTTCCTTAAAGACATTTATAGAATTAACAAGTGAAGCCAGCTAGGCCTAGATTTCTCACTGTGGGAAAGTTGTAAATTAAAAATTCAATTTCTTCAATAGATATGGGCTATTTACTTGGGTTATACTGTTCTTCTTGAGTAAGGTTTGGTAGCTTATGTTTTTCAAGGAATTTGTCCATCTAAATCACTAAAATTATTGGCCCAAAGTTATTTTTTTTCCCCTTTTAATATCTATAAAATTTGTAGTGGTGTCACATCTCTCATTCTTGTTATGGGTAATTATTTTTCTTCTCACATTTGTTCCTGATAACCCAGGCTAGAGGTTTATGAATTTTATTGAATGTCTCAAAGAATCAGCTTCTGGTTTTATTATTATTCTCTATTTTTCTAGTTCACTGGTTTTTAACTCTAATATTTATTGTTTCCTCTCTTTTGCTTACTTTGCATTTAATTTCCCCTTCTTTTTCTATAATTTCTTAAGATGGAAGCCAAGGTCATTGATTTAAGATTCTTATTCCTTTATAATTTAGTTGCTTAGTCCTGTAAGTTTCCCAGCATCCCATAAATTTTGACAGATTATAATTCATTTTCATTAAAAATTTCAGTTAAAAACAACTTTTAACTTCCCTTTTCATGTCTCCTTTGATCTATGCCTTATTTAGAAGTGTATTATTTTGTTTCCAAATATTTGGGCAACTTCTAGATCTCTCTCTATTGTTGACTTCTAATTTAATTCCATTGTGGCCTTTGTATAACTTGATTGTTATATCCTCTTGATGAACTGATTCTTTATCCCTGTTTGTATTTGTTTTTACTCCTGTTAATGTTCTTTGCGCTGAAATCAACTTTGTCTGAAATTATTACTCACACCAGCTGTTTTGCTTAGTGTTTGCATGGTGTGGCTTTTTCCATCCTTTTATTTTAACATATTTCTGTCCCTATATTTACAGATGATTTCCTGTAGCCAGAAGATAGTTGTGTCTAGAAGTTTCATCTAATTTACTTATCTCTGCCATTTAATCGGAATATTTAGATAATTTTGTTTAATTTGATTATATGGTTAAATTTATTTAACCTTAAAAAAATCTGTGTATTTTATTTTATTTTAACATCTTTATTGGAGTATACAATGTTGTGTTAGTTTCTGCTGTATAACAAAGTGAATCAGCTATACATATACATATATCCCCATATCCCCTCCCTCTTTTGTCACCCTCCCACACTCCCTATCCCACCCCTCTAGGTGGTCACAAAGCACCAAGCTGATCTCCCTGTGCTATGCGGCTGCTTCCCACTAGCTAGCTATTTTACATTTGGTAGTGTACATATGTCACTGCCACTCTCTCACTTCATCCCAGCTTACCCTTCCCCCTCCCTGTGTCCTCAAGTCCATTCTCTACATCTGCATCTTTATTCCTCTCCTGCAAATAGGTTCATCTGTACCACTTTTTTTTTTTTTAGATTCCATATATATGTGTTAGCATACGGTATTTGTTTTTCTCTTTCTGACTTACTTTACTTTGTATGACAGACTCTAGGTCCATCCACCACAATACAAATCACTCAATTTTGTTTCTTTTTATGGCTGAGTAATATTCCCTTGTATATATGTGCCACATCTTCTTTATCTGTTCATCTGTCGATGGACAATTAGGTTGCTTCCATGTCCTGGCTATTGTAAACAGTGTTGCAATGAACATTGTGGTACATGACTCTTTTTGAATTATGGTTTTCCCAGTAGTGGGATTGCTGGGTCGTATGGTAGTTTTATTTTTTGTTTTGTTTTGTTTTGTTTTGTTTTGTTTGCAGTACGCGGGCCTCTCACTGTTGTGGCCTCTCCCATTGCGGAGCACAGGCTCCGGATGCGCAGTCTCAGCGGCCCTGGCTCACGGGCCTAGCCTCTCCGCGGCCTGTTGGATCTTCCCGGACCGGGGCACGAACCCGTGTCCCCTGTATCGGCAGGTGGACTCTCAACCACTGCACTACCAGGGAAGCCCTATTTTTCGTTTTTTAAGGAGCCTCCATACTGTTCTCCATAGTGGCTGTATCAATTTACATTCCCACAAACAGTGCAAGAGGGTTCCCTTCTCTCCACACCCTCTCCAGCATTTATTGTTTGTAGATTTTTCGATGATGGCAATTCTGACCCGTGTGAGGTAATACCTCATTGTGGTTTTGATTTACATTTCTCTAATGATTAGTGGTGTTGAGCATCCTTTCATGATGGCAATCTGTATATCTTCTTTGGAGAAATGTCTATTTAGGTCTTCTGACCATTTTTGGATTGGGTTGTTTTTTTGATATTGAGCTGCATGAGCTGCTTGTAAATTTTGGAGATTAGTCCTTTGTCAGTTACTTCATTTGCAAATATATTCTCCCATTTTGAAAGTTGTCTTTTCGTCTTGTTTATGGTTTCCTTTGCTGTGCAAAAGCTTTTAAGTTTCATCAGGTCCCACTTGTTTACTTCTGTTTTTACTTCCGTTTCTCTAGGAAGTGGGTCAAAAAGGGTCTTGCTGTGATTTCTGTCATACAGTGTTCTGCCTATGTTTCCTCTAAGAGTTTTATAGTTTCTGGCCTTACATTTAGGTCTTTAATCCATTTTTAGTTTATTTTTGTGTATGGTGTTAGGGAGTGTTCTA
>NW_006782534.1:795649-814024 GCF_000442215.2 Lipotes vexillifer | reverse complement strand
TGGGATCTTCCCAGACCGGGGCACGAACCCGTGTCCCCTGCATCGGCAGGCGGACTCTCAACCACTCCGCCACCAGGGAAGCCCCCTCTAAGAGTTTTATAGTATCTGGCTTTACATTTAGGTCTTTAATCCATTTTGAGTTTATTTTTGTATATGGTGTTAGGGAGCGTTCTACTTTCATTCTTTTACATTTAGCTGTCCAGTTTTCCCAGCATCACTTATTGAAGAGGCTGTCTTTCCTCCATTGAATATTCTTACCCCACTAAATCAAAGATAAGGTGACCATATGCACATGGGTTTATCTCTGGGTTTTCTATCCTGTTCCATTGCTCTATATTTCTGTTTTTATGCCAGTACCATACAGTCTTGATTACTGTAGCTTTGTAGTATAGTCTGAAGCCAAGGAGCCTGATTCCTCCAGCTCTGTTTTTCTTTCTCAAGATTGTTTTGGCTATTTGGGGTCTTTTGTGTTTCCATACAAATTGTGAATTTTTTTGTTCTAGTTCTGTGAAAAATGCCATTGATAGTTTGTAGGGATTGCACTGAATCTGTAGATTGCTTTGGGTAGTATATTCATTTTCACAATGTTGATTTTTCCAATCCAAGAATGTGGTATGCCTTTCCATCTGTTTATATCTTCTTTAATTTCTTTCATCAGTTTCTTATAGTTTTCTGCATACAGGTCTTTTGTCTCCTTAGGTAGGTTTATTCCTAAGTATTTAGTGGTAAATGGGAGTGTTTACTTAATTTCTCTTTTTGTTGCAGTGGTAAATGGGAGTGTTTCCTTAAATTCTCTTTCAGATTTTTCATCATTAGTGTGTAGGAATGCAAGAGATTTCTGTGCATTAATTTTGTATCCTGCTACTTTACCAGATTTATTGATTAGCTCTAGTAGTTTTCTGATAGCATCTTTAGGATTCTCTATGTATACTGTCTTGTCATCTGCAAACAGTGACAGTTTTACTTCTTCTTTTCTGATTTAGATTCCTTTTTTCTTATTTTTCTCTGATTGCTGTGGCTAAAACTTCCAAAACTATGTTGAATAATAGCAGTGAGATGGGCAACCTCGTCTTGCTCCTCATCTTAGTGGAAACAGTTTCAGTATTTTACCATTGAGAATGATGTTGGCTGTGGGTTTGTCATAATGGCCTTTACTTGCTTGAGGTAAGTTCTCTCTATGCCTACTTTCTGGAGGGTTTTTATCATAAATGGGTGTTGAGTTTTGTCAAAAGCTTTTTCTGCATCTATTAAGATTATCATATGGATTTTATCCTTCAATTTATTAATATGGTATATCGCATTGATTGATTTGCATATATTGAAGAATCTTTGCAGTCATGGGATAAACCCCACTTGATCCTGGTGTATGATCCTTTTAATGTGCTGTTGGAATCTGTTTGCTAGTATTTTGTTGAGGATTTTTGCATCTACGTCCATCAGTGATATTGGCCTGTAGTTTTCTTTTTTTTGTGACATCTTTGTCTGGTTTTGGTATAAGGGTGATGGTGTTTGGGAGTGTTTGAATGAGTTTGGGAGTGTTCCTCCGTCTGCTATATTTTGGAAGAGTTTGAGAAGGATCAGTGTTAGCTCTTCTCTAAATGTTTGATAGAATTTGCTGGTGAAGCCATCTCGTCCTGGGCTTTTTTTGTTGGAATATTTTTAATCACAGCTCCAATTTCAGTGCTTGTGATTGGTCTGTTTGTATTTTCTATTTCTTCCTGGTTCAGTCCTGGAAGGTTGTGCTTTTCTAAGAATTTGTCCATTTCTTCGAGGTTGTCCATTTTAGTCGCAGGTAGCTGCTTCTAGTAATCTCTCATTATCCTCCGTATTTCTGCAGCATCAGTTTTTACTTCTCCTTTTTCATTTTTAATTCTGTTGATTTGATTCTTCACCCTTTTTTTCTTGATGAGTCTAGCTAATGGTTAATCAATTTTGTTTATCTTCTCAAAGAACCAGCTTTTAGTTTTATTGATCTTTGTTATTATTTCCTTCATTTCTTTTCATTTATTTCTGATCTTATCTTTATGATTTCTTTCCTTCTGCTAACTCTGAGGGTTTTTTTTTTTTTTCTTTTTTGCGGTACGTGGGCCTCTTTCTGTTGTGGCCTCTCCCGTTGCGGAGCACAGGCTCCGGACGCGCAGGCTCAGCGGCCATGGCTCACGGGCCCAGCCACTCCGCGGCATGTGGGATCTTCCCAGACCAGGGCATGAACCTGTGTCCCCTGCATCGGCAGGCGGACTCTCAACCACTGCGCCACCAGGGAAGCCCACTCTGAGGGTCTTTTGTTCTTCTTTCTCTAATTGCTTTAGGTGTATGCTTAGGTTGTTTGTTTGAGATGTTTCTCGTTTCTTGAGGTAGGATTGTATTGCTATAAACTTACCTCTTAGAACTGCTTTTGCTGCATCCCATAGGTTTTGGGTCTTGGTGTTTTCATTTTCATTTGCTTCTAGGTATATTTTGATTTCCTCTTTGATTTATTCTGTGCTCTCTTGGTTATTTAGTAGCATACTGTTTAGCCTACATATGTTTGGGGTTTTTTCAGTTTTTCTCCTTAATTTATATCTAGTCTCATTGCATTGTGGTCAGAAAAGATCTTTGATATGATTTCAGTTTTCTTAAATTTACCAAGGCTTGATTTGTGACCCAAGATATGATCTATCCTGGAGAATGTTCCATGAGCACTTGAGAAGAAAGTATATTTTATTGTTTTCAGATGAATGTCCTATAATTATCAATTAAGTCCATCTTGTTTAATATGTCATTTAAAGCTTGTGTTTCCTTATTAATTTTCATTTTGGAGGATCTGTCCATTGGTGAAAGTGAGGTGTTAAAGTTCCCTACTCTGATCGTTTTATTGTCAATTTCCCCTTTTATGGCTGTTAGCATTTGCCTTATGTATTGAGGTGCTCCTATGTTGGGTGCATAAATATTTACAATTGTTATATCTTCTTCTTGGATCGATCCCTTGATCATTATGTAGTATCCTTTGTCTCTTGTAATAGTCTTTATTTTAAAGTCTATTTTGTCTGATATGAGAATTGCTACTCCAGCTTTCTTTTGGTTTCCATTTGCATGAAATATCTTTTTCCATCCCCTTACTTTCAGTCTGTATGTGTCTCTAGGTCTGAAGTGGGTCTCTTGTAGACAGCATATATATGGGTCTTGTTTTTGTATCCATTCAGCCAATCTGTGTCTTTTGGTGGGAGCATTTAGTCCATTTACATTTAAGGTAATTATCAATATGTTTGTTCCTATTACCATTTTCTCAGTTGTTTTGGGTTTGTTATTTTAGGTCTTTTTCTTCTCTTGTGTTTTCTGCCTAGAGAAGTTCCTTTAGTATTTGTTGTAAAGCTGGTTTGGTGGTGCTGAATTCTCTTAGCTTTTGCTTGTCTGTAAAAGTTTTAATTTCTCCATGGAATCTGAATGAGATCCTTGCTGGGTAGTCATCTTGGTTGTAGGCTTTTCTCTTTCATCACTTTAAATATGTCCTGCCAGTCCCTTCTGGCTTGCAGAGTTTCTGCTGAGAAATCAGCTGTTAACCTTATGGGGATTCCCTTGTATGTTATTTGTTGCTTTTCCCTTGCTGCTTTTAATATTTTTTCTTTGTATTAATTTTTCATAGTTCGATTAATATGTGTCTTGGCATTTTTCTCCTTGGATTTACACTGTATGGGACTGTTTGTGCTTCCTGGACTTGATTGACTATTTCCTTTCCCATATTAGGGAAATTTTCAAAATCTCTTCAAATATTTTCTCAGTCCCTTTATTTTTCTCTTCTTTTTATGGGACCCTTGTAATTTGAATGGTGGTGCATGTAATGTTGTCCCAGAGGTCTCTGAGACTGGCCTCAATTCTTTTCATTCTTTTTTCTTTATTCTGCTCTGCAGTAGTTATTTGCAATATTTTATCTTCCATGTCACTTATCCGTTCTTCTGCCTCAGTTAGTCTGCTCTTGATTTTTTCTAGAGGATTTTTAATTTCATTCATTGTGTTGTTCATCTTTCTTTGTTTGTTCTTTAGTTCTTCTAGGTCCTTGTTAAACATTTCTTGTATTTTCTCCATTCTGTTTCCAAGATTTTGGATCATCTTTCCTATCATGATTCTGAGTTCTTTCTCAGGTAGTCTGCCTAGTTCCTCTTCATTCGTTTGGTCTGGTGGGTTTTTACCTTGCTCCTTTATCTTCTGTGTATTTCTCTGTCTTCTCATTTTGCTTATAGTTACCATTTTTTTTGGTGTCTGCCCCCAGTGGGTGAGGTTGTTTCAGTGGGTTGTGTAGGCTTCCTGGTGGAGGGGACTAGTGCCTGTGTTCTGGTGTATGAGGCTGGATCTTTTCTTTTTGGTGGGCAGGACTGTGTCCTGTGGTATGTTTTGGAGTGTCTGTGAACTTAATATTATTTTAGGCACCCTCTCTGCTAATGGGTGGGGTTGTGTTCCTATGTTGCTAGTTGTTTGGCATGGGCTGTCCAGCACTGGAGCTTGCTGGTCGTTGAGTGGTGCTGGGTCTTAGCATTGAGATGGAGATTTCTGAGAGGTCTCTTGCCCGTTGATATTACATGGGGCCAGGAGGTCTCTGGTGGTCCATTGTCTTGAACTCACCTCTCCCACCTCAGAGGCCTGACACCCGACCGGAGCACCAAGATCCTGTCGGCCACATAGCTCAGAAGAAAAGGGAGAAAAAAATAGAGAAAAGGAAGAAATAATATAAAGAAAGTTATTAAAATTAAAATAATGTATTATTAAAAAGTAATTAAAAGATAGAGAGCAACCAATAACCAATAAGCAAATCCACCAATGATAACAAGCGCTAAAAACTGTACTAAGTAAACATAAAAATCAGAAACTAGTCAGTCACATACAGCATACCCCAAGTCTACAGTTGCTCTCAAACTCCATTGCCTAAATATCACGATGATTCGACGTCTATTAAGGTATTCCACAGATGCAGGGTACACCGAGTTTATTGTGGAGATTTAACCCACTGCCCCTGAGGCTGCTGGGAGAAATTTCCCTTTGTCTTCTGTTTGCCCAGCTCCTGGGTTCAGCTTTGGATTTGACCCCACCTCTGCATTTAGGTCGACCTCTGGCGTCTATTCTTTGCACAGACAGGAGGGGTTAAAGGAGAGGCTTATTAGGGGGCTCTAGCTCACTCAGGCCAGGGGAGGGGGGAGGGGTATGGAATGCCGGGCGAGAATGTGGTGGCAGAGGCTGGCGTGATGCTGCAACAGCCTGAGATGCACTGTGTGTTCTCCCGGGAAAGTGGTCCCTGGATCACGGGACCCTGGCAGTGGCGGGCTGCACAGGCTCCCAGGAGGGGAGCTGTGGATGGTGACCTATGCTTTCACACAGGCTTCTTGGTGGCTGCAACAGCAGCCTTAGCATTTCATGCCCGTCTCTGGTGTCCGCGCTGTTAGCCGTGGCTCACACCCATCTCTGGAGCTTGTTTAGGCGGTGCTCTGAATCCCCTCTCCTTGCACATCCGAAACAGTGGTCTCTTGACTCTTAGGCAGGTCCAGACCTTTTCCCGGACTGCCTCCCAGCTAGCTGTGGCTCACTAGCCCCCTTCAGGCCATGTTCACACAGCCAACCCCAGTCCTCTCCCTTGGATCTGACCTCCGAAGCCTGAGCCTTAGCTCCCAGCCCCAACCCGCCCCAGCGGGTGAGCAGACAAGCCTCTCAGGCTGGTGAATGCTGGTCGGCACCCATCCTCTGTGTTGGAATCTCTCCACTTTGCCCTCTGCACCCCTGTTGCTGTGCTCTCCTCTGTGGCTCCGAAGCTTCTCCCCGCCCACCCTGCCGTCTCTGCCAGTGAGGGAGCTTCCTAGTGTGTGGAAACTTTTCCTGCTTCACAGCTCCCCACAGAGGTGCAAGTCCCATCCCTATACTTTTGTCTCTGTTTTTTTCTTTTTTCTTTTGCCCTACCCAGGTACGTCGGGAGTTTCTTTCCTTTTGAGAAGTCTGAGGTCTTCTGCCAGCATTCAGTAGGTGTTCTGTAGGAGTTGTTCCACATGTAGACGTATTTTTGATATATTTTTGGGGAGGAAGGTGATCTACATGTCTTACTCCTCCACTGTCTTCAAGGTCCTCCCCTTTGGTTAAGTTTAAATCGTTCATCTTCCTATTTTTTTCTGTTTGTCCTATATATTCTTTTTTAATTCTTTTTTTTTTTCCTGAGTTCTCTTGGATTGAGTAAGTTTTATGATTCTGTTGTATCTTAGTTGTCTTGCTAGCTATAACTTATTTTGTTTTTGCATTGGATGCTTTAGAGTATATAGTACACATCTTTAACTCAAGGAAAGAGTCTACCTTTCAGTGATATTATGATGCTTCATGTATAGTGTAAAAATCTTACAATAGTGTACTTCACCTTCTCTTTCCCACTCTCTTTGCTGTTGCTAGCATACATTTCACCTTTACAGTTGTTAGAAACCTCAGACTATACTGTTATTGGTTGTTAGAAGACATTGTCTTTTAAATAATTAAATTATCAGAAAAATCTTATGTATTTTTTCACATAATACTACATCCCGTACCCTTCATTCCTTTGTATATATTCATATTTCCATTTGGTACTCTTTCCTTATGTCTAAAGGACTTCCTTTAACATTTCTTGTAGTGCGCTCTGCTCATGATGAATTATTTCCGCTATTGTATGTCTAAAGATGTCTTTATTTTGCCTTCAGTTTTAAAAGATATGTTTTGCTGGATATAAAATTATTGGTTACAGTTTTTATCTTTCAACCTCGAAAAGATATTGCACCACCTCTCACTTGCATTGTTTCCAGTGAGAAATCTGCTGTCACCCTCATCTTTGTTCTTTTGGGCCTAACAGGTCTCTTTTCTCTGGCAGCTTTTATGATTTTCTGTTTATCAGAATAATATGTTTATAATGTTCCTTGATGCAGTTTTCTTCATGTTTCTTTCTTGTACTTAGGGTTTGGTGAACTTTGTGGATCTGTGGGTTTAATTTTTAATCAAATTTGGGGGATTTTTACCCATTAGTTCTTCAGATATTTTTTCTATCCCCCAACCTCTCTCCCTTCCTTCAGAAACTCAAACCAGATGAAAAAAAATAAATGTAGTTGAAAAATACACAATCTAAAAAAGAAAATCCAATTACACATATTTTAGGCCCATAGCTCACTGACCCTCTGCTTATGTTTTATTTTTTTAGTTTTTGTTTCTCTCTGTGTTTTATTTTGGATAATTTCAGTTACTATGTCTTTATGTTTACTAATGTTTCCTTCTGCAGTGTCTAAACCACCATTAATCCTATCCTGTGTATTGTTTCATCTCAGACATTGTAGCGTTCATATTCAGAGTACCATCTGAATTGTTTTTATATTTTCCTTTTCTCTAAATATTTTCAATCATTTTTTCCTCTAACCTCTTGAACATGTGGAACACAAATACAGTAACTGATCTGATGTTTGTCTGCTAATTCTTTTTTTTTTAGATTTTTTTTTTTGACGTAGACCATTTTTAAAGTCTTTATTGAATTTGTTACAACATTGCATGTGGGATCTTAGCTCCCCAACCAGGAATCGAACCTGTACCTCCTGCACTGGAAGGCGAAGTCTTAACCACTGGACAACCAGGGAAGTCCCATCGTCTGCTAATTCTAAAATCTGTGTCAATTATGGATCACTTTCAATTGCTTTATTATTTTATTTTCTTTATTATAGGTCATGCTTTCCTGCTTCTTTGCATGTCTGGTAATTTTTGACTGGTTGAAAGTCTTGTGAATTTTACCTTTTTGGCTGCTGGATTTTTTAAAATTAGAAACACTGTTAAACTTCATTTTGGTACACTGTTAAGGGCAAGGCCCTTCTGAGTATTCTATTCAATGCCTCATGAATTATAAGATTTTCCAGTCTGGCTGTTGAAATCAGACACTATTCCCAGTCCTGTATGATCTCTGGCTACTGTTTCTTTTAATCCTTTTGGGTGTTTCTTTTCCCTGCCTCAAATAGTTTCTTCATAAGCATGTGCTGATCAGTACTTTGCTGAATACTCGCGTTCTCTCTCTGTACAGCGTCTCCTCTCTGGTAAACTGTTTTGTAAACTCTAGCTGCTGTTTTACCCCCAGACTCACAACTCTTGTCTCCTCAGTTCAGAGTCAGCCAGGTTCCATCTGGGATCTTCCTCCCTATTTTTTTTTTTAAGTTTAATACCTCATTTTGTATGTGATTCTTATAGAGATTAAACTATTCCCATACTGGGAATTAGTTTCCTTTGGAGAAAACATGAAACTTTAATTCTTTAGTCACCTAAATTTTTTTAAAGTAACTTCCAATATACCACAGTTAGTTTAAGGCTTATAACAAGTATCTGGCCATTTGGTGATTAAAGCCATTTCAACTGCATAAAACTAGAATTTGGAAACTGAAGAGCTGAGTTTCAGTCCTGGCTGTATCGCTTATTAATGATGTGGCCTTAAGCAAGTTGCTAAACCTCTCTGAGCCTGTTTCTAAAAGTGTGAACTTTCCCTGCCTACCTGTTATGAAGTTACAAAGTTTATATGAGATAATAAATGTAAAAGAACAGATTCAGTATGCTATTCTGGGCTGTTCTTAAAGGTAATATTTGTTTTTTGTTTGGTTTTTTTTTTTTTTGGATACCAAAAAAAAAGGAAAAAGATCTGGCTTAGATGGTAATATAAAGACATACTGAATCATTACAAATTGAGTATGAGCTACTGATACAGAGGTTTATGGATAAAAGTTACCTTTATGCATGCTTTTTATTTCACTGTTAGAACAGCAAGTTTTGATCATGTGGCACATTTATCTTATAACTCAGAAAGTACTTTTAAGACTAAAATCCTCATAAACAATATATTTTGCTAAAGCACTTTTTGTGTTTTGTGCTCAATTTTTAATTTCTCACATTTCTAATATCTCCTACTTTTATTGATAATTATTTTATTTTTCCAACATTTCTTACATAGGATTTTGAGAGGAGCCATGTGTATATATAAATCATTCATTTTTTTTCTGCCTGTATCAGAGTCAATATTTTGGCATCAGTAAACAATTATAATCCAAATCTCTTCATATATTCAAAGTGCAGAGGTGTTATACTCCACATCCTTACAGAAAGTTCAAGGCACGATTGGCACTTCATGGGCTGCAGAAAGGCATGATGTGCACCTGGCTTCCAGAACTGTGAGAAATCAATGTTTGTTGTTTAAGCCACCCAGCCTATTGTACTGGTGTTATAGAGGCTGGAACTGACTAAGTCGCTGAGGTCTCCTACTCACCATCCTTCCTTTCCCCTCTTCATTTTCCTTTGTTTCTATTAGGGAGGACTTATTTCCAAACTCTTCAAAAGAATTAGATTATGACCTTTCCTTCTCTCCTATTTTCCTTCCCTTTTCCAGAAAAGGCCCATCTCACAAGAGAAAGCATGACCACCCAAATACACCTTGATGACAAAAGTATACTGCTTTCATAAAGTGGCCGTGCTGCTTTTATGTCTCTGACTTCCAGTTAACCTTCTGCTTATGCATGATCATGACTAGAGTCATCTCCTCTAACTAAATGAACTACCAGTAAATGCCTTGAAATGAAACATTCAGCTACATCAATATTGAAAGGACATACTTCTATTCCTTCTTAATGACATTGAATTTGCTTTAAAATTGTAAATATAGGGTGCTGAATTCTTGGGTTTTTAGTGGGGTCTTGTTGATGATTTTGTCTTGGGACTTAAGAATGCAAATGAATTAAATTTGAAATAATTTAGTACAGCAGAAACTAACACAATGTTGTACAGCAACTATACTCCAATAAAAATTCATAAAAAAAGAAAGTAAAATAATTTAAAATACTAATCACCTATTGCTTTACTAGTTTAAAAAGCAGATCCCCTTGTCCACTTCCCTTTCTGAAGTAATTTTCTATTAATGTAGTAAGTAATATCAGGTCTGGGATAGGAAGTGAAGAATACTTTTTTAGCTTCCGCTCTGACATAGCCTTAGTGTTCATTAATTTCAATTCAATAAATGTTTATTGAATACCTACTCTGTGCCAACGTCAAGAAATCCCTGTCTTAGTTGAGGAAGCCAATTCTTACAATAGAGTATGATAACTAAGTACACTGGTGGGGCAAAAGAGGAGCTATAACAAGCTCTTCAGTTTATTACCAGAAATAAGACTTGATTCTGTCATGTGTGATTAGACATATGAAATCAAAGCCTATTCACATGAACTTGTCTTAACCAAAATAGGGAGGCGTTATTCAACAATTCCATGTAAAATGAATATTAATTTCTGTATTCATTACAATATCCCTTAATAGCTTTGTTTTCATATTTCTGATTGATCTTCTGTGGGCTCCAAACACTGCAGACTTCCTTGCCTGGGGCTGTCTGTCAGGTAGTTAATGATCTGTAAGCAGTGTTTTATGTAAGTAGTTTTCAAACAACTTAGCGACCCTTTGATGTACCATATGTTGAGAACTAAATAGGTAAAGTATTTTAGCATAAATTCTCCACAATTAAATATTTTCCTCAAGCTTTAAGATTAAATTCTAGAACCTCCTGGAAAAAAATTATAAATGTCAGCTGTGCTTTTCATTATCAGGAAATAAAAGAGATCTTTCAAATGTTCCTAGGGGAAACAGGTTTCAAATCTTTGCTAAATACCTTAAACAAACAGGAAATAAATATATTTGCTTCACCTAAGCTCATAAATACTGCATTACGTATGATGTCAACTTTAGTTAAAACCTCTTCAAATAGTCTCTGAATTAAGAGGAGCTTGAAACCTGATTAAATAACGAAAGGATAGGGAAAATCTTTGCAAGTTTAATTTTTTAGGCCTAGAATTGAACTTTGTACCTTTGGGCTCAAATATTTCCTTGGGAATATAGACTTTTTTAGTAGTCATTTATACCACCGTATATAACACACAATTCCTCCTGTCCCAAACCCCACTGTTTCCTAAGGGAGATCCCCCAGTTCAGGAGGTAAAAGAACAAAATTCAAACATGTAGAAGCGTTTTGTGAGCTTTATTGGTTGGTGAGTGACATGAAATCTCATAAACTTCCATTTTCGCTTCTTTTATTGGAAACTATCCCTACGCGAAAGTAAAATTGCTGCTCTTCTTGATTTTTAATTGTAATTATTATTATTTGAGCTCAATTATTTTGTTGGTTAGAGATTTTTAGTAAAATTTTTTGTAGTAATATATAATTGTGTTACAATATTTCTTCTATAAGATTCACTAATGACTTTAAGATATATATATTTATGGCTTGTTTCTAACGTTTTTACACTGAGGGCTTTTTTTTCCCAACATAGCATTGTCTGTCACGGAGGGTGATTGGTAATTTTTGCTTTGCCTGAGGCTGTGGTGTGCGTACACACACACACACACACACACACACACAAATTTGATTCATGCCATAGAAAGAAGAGTAGGAAAACAATGTCAGATTTCAAGTACAGTGATATTCTAAAATATAAGCTACTTTATAAGTCAGAAATGTTTAATGAAACAAACCCTGAACATCTTCATTAATCAAGCCCAGCATGGCTGCCTGTGTTTGCAGCTGCACGACAAAAATACCTCAGCCCCCAACTTCTTTTTATCCAAGCCCAGTTGGAAGTAGATGAGGCAGATTCTAGGCTAAGCTGTAGATCTTGTGAAATTTGTCTTTCCCCTCCTTTTCCTGACATTCCCCTCCTCCACATTCCCCCTCTTTGTCCTTCTATTCTTCTCACGCTTCCTGCACCCATTTATACCTATTGATTGACTGCTTACACCACTCCTGAAATGCCTTCACACTGAAACGATACCTCAACCAGACTTTTATCTCTGATTGTAGGAGAGGCTTATTCCTTGTTAGAAAAACCTTGTTTCCTCTGCAAGCTGGTGAAGAGATTGTTTTTGGAGAGTGAGGTAGGAGGAGGCCCTTGGGAGTTTCTGAAATCACAGTTGTCCTAGTCACGCACATTTGATTTAGACCTTATGATGTTTTCAGTATCCAAGCAGATGCTGTACGGTAACCCCCTGTAAAAGAAAAAAATTGTGCTGGACACTTGTTAAAAATGACAAGGAAAACTCTATTCAAGACTATTGCCAAGGGAAGAGAGATGGAACTCCACTGAAATAAAAGGCAGGAGGATTTTTAAACACTGTGGGCGGCGGGGGAGGAGGGTGAGTTGGAGGACAAGTACTGGAGGACCTTGAGGGGAGACTGGTCAGTGTGATTATCTGTGTTCATCCGCATCTGCTAATTGGTGCAAATTAGAGTTAGGCTCCCACTCTCCCACAGAGACTGGGACACAGGCTCTATCTCCCTTGATGATTGTATTTCAAAGGGATGGCTTCTTTGAGGTCCTTGAGAAAAACATCCCTGGGTTGTAAAACTGGCAGGAGACTGGGAGAAGATTCACACCTGAAAGGGGCAGAAGAATTTTTCAATTGCAAATTTGCTACAGTAAATGCTATAACAAAAGGAAAGTCAGGGGACTATAGTGTGTGTGTGTGGGGAAACCCAAAAAAACCTGTCTCAAGTTTAATCAAGCTGAGAAACTGACCCCTTCTTGTCATCCACTTTCCACATTCTTTCCCTTTCTAACCCCACCTCTAAGCTCTCCAGTTGTTAAAAAACATTATCAAGGTTTCTGGTTCTCACTGAAATTGATTGAAGTTGATCTCATGTCCCGGCATTATTGGTTTCTTCCAATAATTCTTCCAATTTGCGACCCTTGTCCTGCTCTAACACAGGTACGCCTGTTGGCATTAATCCTCTCTCTCAGTAGGTTGCCTGCCCTCTCTTTTGATTTTAATCTGAGCTCTGCCGTTTCTTCCCTATACCCTGTCCCTGAATCACCTACACTATGTTCTGGGATGTTTGACATTGTTTTCAGAATATGGGCATTTAATGATTTTCATGTTGTAACTGTCCTTATCTGAACAGATATCCTCAGACACACCCGGAACACAGAATTATTTACACCTCTGGTTATAAAGTTTTGCCTAAAATCAATATCGTTTGGGCTGCATTCTCTTCATTAATAGAGATGTTCTCATACTGAGTATTAACATTTATAGTAACAAAACAAAGGAAAAGAGCAGATTGGATAGAAAGACACCATGGATGCAGCAGCTTTGCCTTCTGACAGTGAGAGGAAACCACGTGATTGCACCTGGGCAAACCTCCAGCCCAGCACAGGCTTTTCAAAGAAAACATGGCTGATGCTTTGGAGTGAAAAATCTCCATCCTCATGTAGGAAAGCATGTTTCCTACCAATTGATTTTAGTCTCCTCTAGAATTTTAGTCTCCCATAATCCCCACCATGAGAGTTCATAGGACATAATGATCCAAAACAGCACATTTTCAAAAGCCTGGGTAGTTAGCCCAGAATAAGACCATTGTTAGCAAGGGCAGGCTTTAGCAGAACAGTTCAGGGTGAGCATTGGCTACGATTATATGTTCCAGTTTGCACCCAGACAGCTCCATTTAATACCTATTATTCCAGCATTATCATTAATAGCAAACCCCTTTACTCTCAAATGGGTCCTGATTTGGATAATAAATTATATGGTCACTTGACCTTTGTCACTCCAAGTACTGATTCCTTCTGAGGGTCCTCTACACCTGTACCCGTGTGTAGTAAAAGTACTCCTCATTCTACTTGCTTTCAGATGTGCAATTATTGGATTAAATTTTCTCATATTCACTCTCTTTCACACACACACACACACACACACACACACACATGCACACACATGCACACACATGCATACCACTACCTCCAAAGAAAAAAATGTACTTCTTAGGCTGACTACCTTTTAAGCATAATTTAAGAAGAAAAATGTTTTCTTAAATACAACATAATATCCAAAGATACTTGCCCATAGTGAACGCAGAGCTTTGTATTATTGATATGATGCTAAGCAGAGTTCCTTCTCCAACTGGGCTCGTTGCTTTGTGTCTTCAAAAAGCAGAGATGTGGTGGTGACCTTTTATCTACAGAAAGATTTGAAAACTATTTTAAAGCAAGTTTGAAGCCAAAGGTTTGAAAATTACTTTAAAGCAAGTTTCCTCTTCTGTCTGTCTTTGTAAGCAAAGGGTAACTGGTAAAATGATTTATTTTCTTTGGTCTTAAGCACATTCCCAGAAGCAAGTAGGGGGTGGTTACTCATGGAGGAGGGTTAGTCATTTAGTTACAAGTGGACATTGGTATTCACATTTCTCAAAAGCTGAAATTGAATCTCAGAGCAATTACATAATTCATTGAAGACACAGCTAATAAGCAAGAGGGCCAGGGCTGATCTGATTTCATAGCCTGTATCCTGAATCAGTCCCCCATGCTGCCTTCCAACTATGTCATAATTTGCTGAAAGTTTGGCTTCTCCACCAAGGCAGAGACTTTGGCCTCCCTGTGTTTAGCATACCACGGGCATTTAGTAAATATTAAATGAACAAATTATTGAAGTCCTGCATGAGAGGCAGAGGGAATAAGAATGAGAGCCAGAGTGGGTGGGCGGCACAGGGTTGGACCTAAAAGGTCAACGATGGTGGCAAGTGTCTGTCAGTAAATGTTCACAAGACGTCATGAGGACTCTCACTAAGAGTCCCAGGTGAGAAGCAAATTTAGCATGGGGTGGTGGGGGTCAAATGATATAATGAAGAATAAGGTTCAAGAGTGAGGGTTTGGTGGCAGAACAGTTTGATAGTTTTTCTGAGCAGCTTTCTTGCCCCTTAGGCTAGAGACACAATTCAGGATTAAGGCGTGGGCTTTGAATTCACTTAAGCCTCGGGTTGAGCCCTTTTAAAAAAACCCCAAAAGTATATAGGTAACCGCTTTACATTCAGTATCCCATTTCATTCTCACAATGGTTTTATGAGGTAGATAGTTCGATTCCTATTTTATGACCAAGCCCCCTGAGACTTTGGAGTGAAGTCACTTGAACGAGGTCATGCACAATAGGTCAGCTTTCCAATCTGGGTGTGTCTGACCCTAGAAAATGGGCTCTCAGCTGTCCTCCTCAGAAGGGCTTCATGAGAATGCTGCTGCCACTGAGGTAAGAACAAACCACCAATCACATCTCACTCCCCATCAGTGACACTACCACCTACTCCACCAGAGGTGTTAAGCAAATTGTCATTTCTATCAATAGCAAACATTTACAGAATATGTACCATGGGCAGAATCTGTTGCAAATACTTTCTATGTATTAATTAATTAAGTCCTTAAGACAGTGCTATGAGGCAGATATTATGATTTTTCTTCATTTTACAGATGAGGAAACTGAGCTGTAGAGACGTTCAGTAACTTGTCAAAGGTTATGTAGCTAGTAAAGAGCAGAACTGGAATTTGAATCCAAGTAGTCTGGTTCTAGAATTTGTGTCCTCAACTACAGTTGACCCTTGAACAGTGTGGTGGTGAGGGACATCCACCCTTGGAGCAGCCAACCATCCCCATAAAACTTACAGTCCACCCTCCGTGTATGTGGCTCCCACGCATCCAGGATTCTGCTTCTGCAAATTCAGCCGAGCACGGATGGTGCAGTACTATGGTATTTACTACTGAAGAAAATCTGTGTGTAAATGAATCTGCACAGTCCAAACCTGTGTTGTTCAAGGGTCAACTGTGCTATGAGATTATTTACATTATCTACTGACTCTTCGATAAGAGGGTAACTTGCTGAGGACTATATCCATGAATTAGTTTCATTTAAAACCACTGCCATCGTCCTATCTTTCATCCTGAAGAGTGTTCTCGCAACGATAACAGGAGCCCTGGATTTGTAATAGTGATGATAATAATAATAGCCAATAACCACTGAACATTGTCTATGTGGTAGACATGGTGCTAAGAGCTTTACCTCCCTTTTTTAATTTAATCTTCCCAACAACATTGTGAAGTAGGCTTATTATTCTTGTTTTGCAGATGAGGAAACTGCAGCTTGAGTGTGAGAAACTTGCTCAAAGTTGCACAGCAAGTCACAGCTGTGTAAAAGCCAGCATCTGTCTGATTTCCTCTTGAAACCACCAGATGCTCTGCTGCCTCCCAGCCTAAGGCTGCTTGAGCCTTTGATTCATTAATTAGTTTTGCTGGATGGTGTCCATTTTACACTGCCCACGAGGGCCTGTTACTGTACATGCTCACTTTGCTTTCAGGAGAAAAAAGGCAAATTACCAAAAGAACGAATTAACACCAGGGAACTTTTCCAC
The DNA here is from genome assembly GCF_000442215.2 of Lipotes vexillifer. Taxonomy (NCBI): domain Eukaryota; kingdom Metazoa; phylum Chordata; class Mammalia; order Artiodactyla; family Lipotidae; genus Lipotes; species Lipotes vexillifer. Next base: position 797,832 of record NW_006782534.1, on the reverse strand, counting down.
AACATAACATTCCTGGGATGCCACTTGGTTAGTATTCACTTACTGCTACATTTCACACTGTGTCATGTGTTTTTTTGCATCCGTTTAAAGCCATACTTCCAACACACCAGAGGACTGGATGCCTATAATCAAGGCGAAGATTAAACTGAAAAGTTAAATGAGGCTTAGGATATAAATGTTTAAAGAAGCAAGATAACTGTTTTAGAAAGTTTTATGTTATAAATATTTCAATATAAGGTTTTGGATAGTATATGTACTGTGGTTAAATATACACGTGTGTAAAGAAAACAGAAATAAATACCTTTCTATATTGTTATTAAAGATGTCAGTGAAATTATAGAAATTTAAAACTGGAGGAAGCTTAGAGATCACTTAGTCTAGACCAGGAAACTAAGCAGGACCAATACTGCTGACTTGACTTGGCAAGCTTCCAAGAATCTTGCAAAATTCAGATTAAACATCATCTTCTTTACAAATTATTTCCTATCTCCCTTCTCACACCTGCCCCTTCCTGGGTGCAATTCATTTTTTAAATTGTCTTAGTACATTCTGTGGCTGTGTGGGTCATGGCCTCTTTATCACTTTATTTTACATGGCTCTCCCCCTCTTCTGCCTTCTAAGCTCCTTGAAAGCAGGGACTGTTTTCCTTTCAGTTTTATATTCTCAGGAGACAGTGCAATGCCCAGAACTTAATCAGTGTTAGATGAATCTTCTAATGTGTGTGAATGAGTTTGCAGAGATCTCAGGGTTAGTTAGTAGTGGAGTGCAGATGAGGGCACAGATTTTTCCGACTCACCGACCAATGATCCTTCTACTACACTTTGCTGCTTCTCTATTCTAATTTGAATTTCCCATCATAAGTGAATTCTAAACACATTTTTAAAAGAGGACATTATCAGAAGCTACCAACAACCAAAAAAGTTTAATTGATAGGTCGGTGTAAAATTCTTACCCAGTGACTAGGGAGTACAGAATATAATTTCTCAAAGAGCTACTAGCATCTAAAAACTTTTTTAAAAGCCTTATGTAGTTTTCCTTAAAAATTCGACTTAAGATTTATATCCTTTTGATCTAGAGTGACACTCAGAACCTGGATGTTCCATATTGAAATTACTGAAGTGTTGAGGAAAGATAACCTAAATTTGCTTTTTATGTCAATCACTGGGAACAAAGCAAACCTTCCATGTGTGAGAGAAGATTTGGTTGGAAGGCAAAGATTTTGTTCATTCTTGAATAATACCAATTTCTTCTGTTTATAGATATCTTGCTGGCTTCAAAAAATACTTCAGATGTAGAAAACCTCTTAGTATATTGAAGGGTATGGGATTATGAATCTGCAAAATTAGATACAGGAAATAGAAGTTCATCCTTCTCTCAGTAGATAATCATTTTTAAAAATTAAATTACTTAATGCCTCTATCTATCTAGATTTGTATGTGGCTTATAATATATTTTCAGAGTGGAAAAGAAACTTAGAGATCCTTCTAATTTTGTAGTTGAGGAAACTGAAGTCCAAATAAGTAAAGTGATTTTTCAAAGAGTTGTCCTGACCAATTTGGGACCGAAGTCAAGGTCTCCAGGGTCAGAGTACAATATCCCACTGCTTCTCTGATGAACAGGTTTTCACTGATTGTGTTGGAAGTTTCTTCTATTATGTACAAATGCTACTGGTTGAAATGCTTTTAGCTGACATTACATTTTTTTCTTTAATACAAGGTATTAAATGTTCTCCTATCATATATGGCCAACTTCCTTATTTTATGGATGATAAATTGTGATTTAGAGAGATAGTTAACTGAATTACCCAAAATTAAATAGTCAATTTGTGGTAGTTCTGGAAATAGAATTTAGGGCTTCTGACCTCCCAATCCAGGGCTCATTGAGTGTATCTCTCTTCTTGAAACTCTACTTGGTTCTGCAACAGAGCAAATTAAACACATATCCACAAAATAGCAAGGTCAAATGTTTTTACAATTCTAATAAGTTCATCTAAGCCTAGACTTGAAAAAATGATTAAATTTACTGTTTTTTCTCTCTTGAGAACTCTTGTAGTAAACCATTTATGTATTCATTTATTCATCAAGCATATTGATTTTTCTATTATGGATCTCAAACTGTGCCTCAAGCTGGGGATTTGGAGATGAATAATCATGAGTTTGGGCCTCACAATTTATAGAGGGAAA
>NW_006782534.1:787540-795630 GCF_000442215.2 Lipotes vexillifer | reverse complement strand
GGAAAGAGAGATATAAAAAGTAAATATAGAAAACTGTCACACGTGTGGCAAAATAAGTAAGAAAATGTTAGCAGACAGAGCAGTCCAGTCTACCTGAAGGGTTGATTAAATCTTCTTTGAGTAGGTGTTACAGTGTTCTGAACTTTAAAGATGGGTTAGGTGTTCCCATGGAGTAAAAAGTGGGGCCAGCACTCAAGAAAGAGTGAAAGGTGCTGAGCAATGATATAATAAAATTATAAAAATAGTTTATATAACTTCCGCATAGGTTGCAGCAGGAGTGCCCAGGAAAGTGAGGCTGGAGAAATCAGAGTTGGCCTGATGTAAGGATACGTGTGCTATGCCCAAGAGTTTTGAATTTATCCTATGAAAAACAACGAGCCAAGGATACTTTTATACCCTAGGCTTTATTTTAGAAAGACCTACTATGGTAGAATGTGTGTGTTTATGTGTGTAAGGGAACGATCTAGCAAATAGGGACCCTCATGATTATTCAAGGAAAAGATGCTAAGGATGCCCAGGCTAGGACAGTAGAAGTGAGGTCGTGGAGGAGGGAGAGAAATTAAGGTGTAAAAGAGGCAAAATGGGGCTTCCCTGGTGGCGCAGTGGTTGAGAGTCCGCCTGCCGATGCAGGGGACGAGGGGTCGTGCCCCGGTCCAGGAGGATCCCACATGCCGCGGAGCGGCTGGGCCCGTGAGCCGTGGCCGCTGGGCCTGTGCGTCCGGAGCCTGTGCTTCACAATGGGAGAGGCCACAACAGTGAGAGGCCCGCAAACAGCAAAAAAAAAAAAAGAGGCAAAATGAGAGGAATTTGGTGAGCAAAGAGATGTGGGGAGTTGGTAATGGAAGTGACATTGAACTAAAATTAAGAGAGCTGAGTACTAATCTATGATCTTGAATTAGGATTATGTTTTCTAACCATCAATTTCTTTTTTGTAAAATGGCCAAGTAGGACTTTATTAGACTTGAAGTCTCTAAAAATCAATTGGTTCTCTTTTAGATATTCACATTGTATATAAATAGATTTAAGGATTTAAGGCCTCCGTAATAATTATAGCTAACATTTACCCTTTATCATATATCGTTATGAATGTTGACTCAGTTGATCCTCATTATAACCCTTTATGGTAGATGATAATGCAATTCCCATTTTACAGATGAGGAGCTGAGGCTTAATGTTTTCAAATCACATCTTTTATCTTCTGCATGTCTTAGTCCACGTGGGCTGCTATAACAAAATACCAAAGAGTGGGGGGGCCTATAAACAACAGAAATTTATTTCTCACAGTCCCGGAGGGTGGAAGTCTGAGATCAGGGTGCCAGCACGGTAAAGTGAGAAAACTTTAAAACTTTAAAACCTTCCGGGTTTCAGACTTCACGTTGTATCCTCACATTGCAGGGCTCTCTTTCATAAGAGCACCAAATCTAATCACCTTCCAAAGGCCCCAAAGTTCCTACCTCTTAATACTATCACCTTGGGTATTAGGTTTTCAACATATGAATTTGGGGAGGACACAAAGATTCAGACTATAGCACTGCTCTTTTTATTCTCTGTGTAATTTTTCTCATGAAGCACTTGGATTGTATCCAACCCCTTCCTAGGTCCATTACTAGGAATATTATTGCATATTAATTAATACTGGCTATTGTAACAGGTATAACACTCAATCTTACTGGTTTAACACAGCCTAAGTTTATTCCTTGTGCATGTGAATCCAGTTAGTATCAGGAGGTAGATCTCTCCTCTGCACAGCCATTCAGGGCCCCAGGCTGATGGTGACTCTTCAGGATCACCTTTGGCACTGACATCTATCTGAAAGGGGAAGAGAGAGTGGCTGATAGAGTGGGAGGTTTTTTGTAGGCCTGGTCTTGAAGAAGTATAACTCATTTCTGCCCCCCTTCCATGTGTTACATGCAAGGGAGACTGGAAAATGTAGTCTAGTTGTGTGCCCAGGAGGAGAGAAAAAGGAGGCTTGGTGAATAGGTAGATACTCTCTTTTAAAGGTGGGACTTGAACCTGGACCATCTGACTTCAGATCCTCACCCAAACCACCGTGTTACGTACGTGTTACGTATTACCTTTTGGACTTGATTGCTCTCACAGAATCAACAGTAATCAAACTGTTTTGTACATAAAGCAATGTGAGGATACAGGTTGACTTTATAGTGAATATTACACTGTGTAGTTAAGATTTGTGGCTTCATACAGGTAAGAAATAAATCCAAAATATAAATTTCATAAACTCTCTTCTCAGTTTCTCATTAAGTTCAGTGACTTAGTGAGGTTAATTTGTCAGTTTGAAGCAATTAAAAAAATACATTTTACTTCGACTTTCATTTTCTGATAGGTCTCATATATTGTACCCATTGTAATGAAACTTAATCATTTCATAAACTCATAACACTTTAGAAATGGAAGGAACCTTTAAATTACCTCTAAAACTAGTCTGATTTCCTCATTTTGCAGATGAGGTTAGAGACTCAGGGACTTAACATTTCACTCTTCAGGGACAAAATCCCATCTTTCTTTTCACTGCTCTCGCTACTCACTCTATCATTTTCCTGAAGAGGCGCTTGGGCTGCCTGCTCTCCTTCCTAGGAGCACTTACAGGAATATTATTAGTCATAAAAGAACAGTGTGACCCTCATAGTGTTTAGGAATTGGGGATGTTCTGATTCTTCACATTTTGGGCGTATAATTTGGGATTAAGCAGGAAATCTATTTGTAAACGTTTGTCTTTAGAAACATTTAAAAGAATATTATGGATCATTTTCCCCTCGTAGTAATTGGAGTTGGTTATCTTTTGAAATGTCAATTTTCACTATGAGGTAAATATAGGAAGTGAGACTGTTGAATGGTGAATTTCCTGGATCCTACTTTGAAGGTGGAAACTTGTCTTTTGCTCTTAAAAGTGGGAGTAGAAAATACTTCTTTTTTTAAAATTGAAGTCTAGTTGATTTACAGTGTTGTGTGAGTTTCTGGCATACAGCAAAGTGACTCAGATGTGTGTATGTATATATATACACAGACACACACAGACACACAGACACACACACATATATATACACACACATATATATATGTTCTTTTTCATATTCTTTTCCATTATGGTTTATTCCAGGATATTGAATATAGTTCCCTGTGCTGTACAATAGTTCTGATTGATAATTAGCTTTTGTTAATTTTAACTTTATCTAAAAAAAGGAAATATCCTAGTCAGTATATTATTTTTGGTTCAAAGAACAGAGACATCATCAAATAATGTCAGGAAAAAAGGGGCTCACTGAAACCTATTCTATAAAATATTTCAGGAATTGAGGAAAAAGTTCAGGAAGACCTCAGGAGAGGCAGACACCAAGGCAGGTGGTGGAACTACCTACTTCTTTATCTCTTACCTTTGCACCTGTGCTTGTTTCCCACTCCTATGTGTCCCCATCCCTCAACACAGTGAGGCTCGCACAAAGCTCTCCACAGGTTACCTGACTCCTGATGCCAATGACCTTTGGACTCAAGTGCCCATTTCCATGGGACAATTCTGTGACTCTTCGTTCAGATTTCTAGAGAAATGGATTTGATTGGTCCAGTTCCTCTTTTTCAGAGCAGACCTTACCAGCAGAAGTTGTTGGACAGTTTATAAAGGGACCAATATTCTTTGAGGTTTGCCTTCCTCAACATCACTTCTCATTTAAAACGTGGATATAGAAGATATTCATGATTGAGCTGAGGGGCAGTGAATCTAAAATTCCCCCAAGAATGAATCTTCTTCTGTTCTGCCTCTTTCTCTTAAAATAGACTGTGGTACATCCTCTGGTTGAGAGTTTGCTTTTGTTAATGGAGACCGTACTGTTATTAGGATTATTATCCTTTGTGGCAATCTGTTTTTCCCCAATAATTTTATTTTTTCCATATGAAACTAGAGCAGTTTTAGAAAACAAGCTCTGTGAAAATGTCATTGACATTTGGTTATTTCCTCCCCAATCATCCTGACTTCATAAATTATGTGAACTTTTGAAATTTCATTGAACTTTTAAAATGACCATTTCTTTTAATTAAATTGCTTCAGCATGAAAGTCTAAAAATGTGCCCTATTTTTTCAGTCTAGTGAATTAAAGTGAGAAACTAGCTGTCTCAGAAAGTTTTTGTTTCAGCACATTTTTTCCATTCAAAGTGATTTACAGCAACCTAAATCCACTAACTAGCTTGCACTTCAGATGCCTATTGGTGCATGTGGGTGATGCTTTATTTCTGCTTAGAAGGTGTAATGCATACTCTGGGGAGCTAGTCAAGCTGGGTAAAACTATTAAATAGGAGTGTATGGAGACAAACAAAATTTCAGAGTCAATGAGACAAATCAGAATACAAATAAGAACTGAAATCTAATGGAGAGGAAACCAAGTAGGAACAAATTCACAACTTGACGCTAAATTTACTCTCTTCTGTAGCTTGTGTCAGATTAATTTGTTTTACATGCATCTCATGTCAACACAATTATGCGTGTATACATATATATACATATATATATACACATAGATTTTTTAAAATATTAAATTAGAACTTTTATAGAATATAGATCTTTCTCTAACAGCTATATCTTTTAAATTTATATGTGGTATCATTTTGGTATTCATTAATTACATTAATAGTTGAAATTAAAATAACATTTAAGTAATGCTATACAATTTAAAAGCAGTTTCACATACATTATCTCATTTGGTCTTTATAAGGACTCGATGGAGCTATCTTAGAGATAAACAAACCAGTTCTTTGAAAGGTGAATGGGCTTAAACATTTACTCAAGTATAGTATAGGTTAGGGTAGACTTGCACTGAGATATTTCAGTTCCAGAGCCCACGTCCTTTCTAGGCTACCAAGCATCACATGTAGGAACAGTGATACACTTCTTGCTTTCCTTCACGTCATCTGGAACTGTAGTCTACTGCATGTGTGCGGAACTCTGTAGAAAAGGCGTCATATGATAGTGTTGAAGATCATGGTTTCTGAAAGCAAGCTGTCTGAATTCTCACCTCTGGTTTTGTCTATTACTATTTTACTTTGGGCAGGTTACTTACCATTTCTCTGGCTCAGTTTCTTCATCTGTAAATTGGGGATAATTATAGTTTCCTCTTTAATGGTTGTTGTGATGATAAAATGGAATAATGCATAGCATACAGTGAATATTCTATGGATGTTACTTAGCAAATACCACTATTCCTTACATTGTTTCCAGAGTGAATGGATTATTCTTACATTTAGAATGTGATATGCATAGCTTTGTGCTCTTATTGACCAAAGGCCAGCAACCACTACTCAAGGTAAATGATTTGCATAAATACTATTCTGTGAATCCATTTTTCATATTTATGTATACAGTTGGTTCACAGGTAATGGCTAAAATGTGACCATATTAACATATATATAAACATATATGTGTATATAATTATATATAATTAAATGTGTCTATATAGGTATGTATATATATATATATATATATAATTTTTAAAAATTTATGCACACATATAAACCAAATGCTATTCAGATTTTTTTTTCTTATGGAGAAGGTAAAAAATAGTCAGAAACAAAGATTTTGCTAAAATGCCTTATAAGACTTCATTCCAGAGTATTCCAGTCATAATAGCTTTGCAAAAACATTTAGGAATCTTAAGATATGATTTAAGAGGCAGTCTCTTAAGGCCATGTTTCTGGGTGGGGAACCAGTAGGGCGGTATCCTATTGTTGAAATGATATATGAAGGTAATAACCTTGGAAGGCAACAATTAGAACTGGGCAAGACTTGGTAATCCTGTTTTCATAAGAATTAAAACCTATGTGTTCTCTAGTGTCATTTCACAAAAATGTAGGAGGCAACATTTTGTATTAATGCATCACATTCAGGGAGGAGAAAATAGCAGAAAGGTGTAGGGCTTTTTGTTGTTTTGTTTTATCTTTTGTGACTTGGGGATTGTGACATGAAGAAAATTGTTCGTTCTTTTTCCATTTAAATCTTCTCCAGGGGGTCTTGCATCATTTTAGTATGACGCTGATTGTGAAGTCTATTTTGTTAATTTGGAAAGCCCTAATATTTGATTAGATTAGTTTATCATGAGCTCTGTCTGACTCCGTGTAGAGAATTCTAGTAACTGCTTGAATTTTTTACAGTCTCATTAACCTTTTAAAGGAAAACCACAGGAATTAGTTTTACCTTCTTAAATTGCTTATCATTTATTAAATACATGCCACATACTAGCAGTTTACATGAAAAATTAGCCTTTGTGTACAAGAATTTGACATGAGAAGTTAAGATATATAGCAGACAAATAAGAAAACTCTGTGTGTGTATATGTATGCCATGCTTAGGTGAACTAAATTTTGCTAGAAGATTCACGTCCCTATTTTGAGATATCTCATTTTACTTACCATATATACTGGCATATATAAAAATATTGAACAGTCAATATTCTCCCTACCCATGCCTTAAGACTCTTTGAGTGCAGGATTATCCATCCTTCCATCCATCCATCCATCTACCCACATCCACCTACCTACCTACCTACCTATCATCTATTCTATTTTAACAAGGTTAATCATCCCCTTCTCATCCCCCCACAGAAAGCTTTACAACTTCAATTTTAATAAGAAGGACGAAGTCTGATAGAGATTTTCCACAAAATCCTATTTCTCACAAGGAAACTCAACCTGTGTGTCTGTGCATTTTATTCACAGGCAATGAAGAGAAAGGTCAGGGCAGAAAGGCCTTGGGTCTGTGAGGCTTGCTCTTCTGCGTCACCTTTATTATTAATTCCTTAACATTTAGTCCCATATTCTCTGAAGGGGGAGGACATGCCTCTCTTCTTCCCAGTGCAGCTCCTACCTTATCCTTCTCATTATACCATATGGGCATCATTTTACCTCCTTTCTTCTCAAAGAAGAAATAAGCACACTTTCTTCACCAGAGCTCTGACATACTGAACTTAGCCAACATAATTATCCAGTTGTAAAATGACTCTTTACAACCCTTTGAATTATATAAATATCTGAACAACATTTTCTTGTTTCTGTTCGTTCTGCATTGACTCAATAAGCTAGAATGATCCAGGTTTTTGAGATATCATGTTTCACTGACTTATCCTTCAACTAACACATTTGACAATATATATCCTACTGCACAACCTAGGAAGCAGTGGAAAGTACTACTGTGTAGTCAGGGTAGGCTAAGTTTTGTGACAGTAGCAAACAACCACCAAATTTTAGAGGCTTATAACACTTTAAGGTTTATTTCTCACTCATATGTCCATATGGTTGGCAGGGACTCTGTTTCATGTCTCTTGGGGACTCAGGCTGATATAGTCTCTACTATCAAGAATGTAATTGTTTGCTCTTGCTGGTGGGAGAAATCTGGTGAATGACAGTAGCTATTAAAATGTCCGCACAGACATATCCTTTGCTTTTGCTCGTAAGTTTAGCTTTCATTTCATTGGCCAAAGCAAGTCACATCACCACATCTAGATTTAATTAATGGGGTGGAGGAGTACAGTTTTTCTTGTCAGGAAAAGTAGAAATGAATTTTGACATTGGCATTGGGAAGGGAAAACCAGGTGCAAATTTTTCACCTGTCAATTCTTTTCCAACATATGATGAAAATGTCCTTGTAACAAAGATGATAAAATGGCCCTGGTGGATGATGCTGAAATGGTGCCTGCCTCTTTTCTCAGGATAGACTAGTGGAACCTCGCTGTGTGCTCCTGGCCACTGCAGTTCCGTGGAAAAGAGAGCCCAGCCACTATCCAGCTCTTCCTGAAGTTGTCTCAGCTCGGTCCTCTGCCTGCTAGCATCACTCTCTGAAGAAACCCTGATAATCTCTTGTCTCTAAACTGGCTTCCATTCAAAGACTTGCAGGACACATCTCATCATGACTTACATCTCTGTTTCCCTAAATTGCTCTCAGAGCTCCAAGCATCCCAAATTATCTATCATGACACAGACGTTTATTTCCATTTTGTTCTGTAATCCCACCACTTCATTCATTCCACTGTGTCCTCCACAGTTTACTGGGTGCATCAGCCAACTCCCTGCCGGGCAGTCCTACTACTCTTTCC
>NW_006782534.1:773300-786467 GCF_000442215.2 Lipotes vexillifer | reverse complement strand
CTCTTTCCCAGTAAATTTATTCTTCCTCTTTGAAATATATATTTCATATTCTTTTTTTCTTCTCAAACATCTCTCACATTTCATAGAAAAATGAGATAAAATCAGATATGAAACTTCATCTTCTCACCAACTAATCCGCTCACACCTACCTGACTCTGTATTCACATATCTCACCTTCACTCTTAAGATTAAATGTCCCCACATGAATCTAATGCCAACCCCCTAGGTGCCCTCAACCTCAATTCCTTATTTCCCTTCAAGAACATTCTTTTTTTAATTATCCACTTTCTCTCCTATATTGTCATTTTCTTTTTCTCAGATTCTTCCAGCAAGCAACCATGCTTTTATGGCATCCATTACAAAACTTTCCTTGAACCTTTGCTTCATTCCAACTATTAATTCATCTCCTTCTTTCCCTTCACAGAAAAACTCCTTGAAAGAAATTTTTATAATTATCTGAAGTTTTGCATCTCATTCTCTAATAAACTTACTATAATCATGCTTTTATCTTCATCATGCCATTAAAATGATTTTTATCTAGATCAAGTGCTAATAATAGCTAACACAGAGTACCTGCTATGAGGCAGGGAGTGTTCTAAATACTTTATACATATTAACTCATTTAATCCCCAAATCAACCATATGAAGATGGTGCTATTAATATCCCTCTTTTAGATATGAAAAAATACTAATCAGAGATATTTGATGATGTGCCCAAGGTTACAATGCTGTTTGAAGAAGCTTAGATTTGAACCTATAGCTACTGTGGTTTTGGAGGCTCTGTTTTAACTGCTGCATCATATTATTTTTTTAGTAGACAATTATTTCACTTCATTTATTAAACCTTTCAGCAACATTTCATATAACTGACCAATCCCTCTTTCTTGAAACATTTTATTCTTTGGTTTTCCATGCCTTTATCTCATGTTCTTTTTCTCTTACCTCATGTTCTGCTCCTTAATCAGTTTTTTCTACTGTCTTCCCTCTTCCAGATTTAGGTTCTGGACTATTCCTTCCCTGCTTCTCTATCGGTAGCGGTAGCCTTTCCATGGTAATTTAGTCCAGTCTATGGCTTTAAATATCGCCTATCAACCTAGATCTCTTAAGTGTGTATCTGCAGTCTAGATCTCTTCCCTAAGCTCCATTTTATAATTGTTGCTGCCTGATTTACATCTCTACTCCTGTGTCTTAAAAGAATCTCAGACTTAACACAGACGAAACAGAACTACAGTAATTTCGACCCAACCCAACTTTTGCCAAACTCCCCTTTCCCAGGCCTCCTCTATCTTCCAGAACCACCAAATTCTAATTCCTCAGGACAAGCTTAGGAGTAATCCTTAATTCCTTTTCCCATCACAGCTCATACTCAACCCATTAGCAAGTCAAACCAACTCTACTCTGACCCTTAGTCTAGTCTGGGTCCCATCCTTCACCTCCTGAACTCCTGCAACCCCTTCACGACTGGTCTCCCTACTTTCACTCTTGCTTTCTTCAGTCCATTCTCTAAAGAGCAGCTTGAGCAAACTTCTAAAGCATTAATGAGATGACAACATTTCCACCCAAAGGCTCTCCCTTGCAACGAGAATAAAATCCAATCTCTTTACCATGGCACCCCCGCCTCTACACCATCTTCCTACGTTCCTGACACATTGTCCTCAGCCTCTCAGCTGTTCAGCCACAGTACAGCCACACTGGCCATCTTGCTGTCCTGGGAACACACCACACGTTTCCCCATTTCAGAACCTTGTCATTTTCTGCTCCTTCTCTTTGGAAAGTTCCTCCTTTCTTAGCTCTTCATCATGGAGGCTTTCTTCTCATCATTCAGGCCATTATTCAGATTACCTCCTCAGAGAGGTTTTCCCTGAGACTCACAAAAATCTGCCTTCCCACCCTGCTTGATTACTCTTAATCACATTACCCTACTGCATTTCTTTCAAGGAGCTAGAAAATCTAATAGTGTCTTACTTAATCATTAGTACCTAATTATTATTTGTTTTCTCCACAGGAATATGAGCTCTTTGAGGGCAGGTCTATGTCCATCTTATACATTGTTGCAGCCCCATTACTCAGAACCATGCCTGATATGTGGTATTGACTCAACTAAAATGTGACTAAGTGAGGTTCAGTGTAGAAAGCAGTATTTTGACTCGTATAATATTACATAAAGCATTCAATAAATTAAAACAAACTGAATCATCCTTAGCTAAGAAAATATTTTCTAGAGCACAAGGAACAGAAATCCGGCTTTCAAGTTTTTAGCTTTTGTTTGATAGCCTTGTGTTTGAATCACACATGGAGAAATCCCCATTTGTATCTACCATGACAGAAAAATCTTTGTGGCATTGGAAATGGTATCTGCTTCTTAACATTCTTTTGAGGATTATGTGTCAAAGCTGTTCGTTACACCTGAGTTTCTTGGTTTCACATGGTGGGTGAGGTGGACAATCCATGCGATTTGGTCTCTCTTAGAAGCAAAATCCAAGCAATCTAACCTGAGTTACTGCCTAGTGGTTCCTCATCTCTGAGGGGAAGATTGATATGAATGCATGATGTACTCATCTCATTTACAAAATTATCTCAGTATGTTTATAACATTAAACAACTTCATATGTCCTACTTTTCTATTTAAATCTGTTTTTATATCAGTCACGTTCTTACATTTCTGAAAGCATAACATTTCAACAAATGTTTGATTTTAAGCTGGTTTTATCTTTAGCAGATGGAAATTTTGCTTTATCATTTCACAGTAGGGTTAATACTTTGAAGAAGAAATGCTGGGTAGAAAAAACAATGAAAGCAAACTCGAACCCTATCCTAATGTGATAAGTGAGGTCCAAAAATTTCAATCACCCAAACAGTTCAGTAGCCTTACTGTGAGGTTAAGAAAATGAGTAATGGAGCCTCACAGCTTAGTGAACTGGGGTTTTCCAGGCTAGATATAAATCCATCCAGGTTCTGGCTGTGGTGGTTGTCATTTGGTGGCATTTGTTCCCTCAGGCAAAATTGAAAGGAATGATTTTTTTTTTTTTTCCCTCCTGAACAGGCATTTAATAGTCTTATTTCAGTTGGAAGCAGTAGTTGGAGAATAAGTTACAGGAACAGACAAACCAAAAAAAAAAAAAAAAAACCCCAAACCAAAAAACCCCATGTAACTTAAAGTGCTTCAGACTGCAAATGGAAACATGAGGGCGAGGGGAGGCCACCAAGTTCTCTCCCCTGACCTGAGACAGGAGGGTCATGTCATTGTCGGGTCCCTTTACCATCACCACCCTCTGATCTCAGCCCTGCAGGTGGGAGGGAGGGACGGACGGAGGGAATTTCAGAGGCAGGGAAGAGGACTTAAAGGAACGAGGAAAACACTTTGTAAACTTAGAACCAGGGTGCAAGGTGGGGGGCAAGGGAGCTCCTGGAGCCCTTGCCTTGGCTGAGGGGCGGGGCCAGCCCCCCCCAGGAGGTGCGGGAAATACTGTTGGCTTCATGCCACAGCCATCCCTGAGACTGGATGGAACGTTCAGGAAAATGGCAGCAATTTCAAAAATCACCCAATTAGTTCATTTCCAGGGAAACTGAGCAGAAGAATCCTGAGGAAATGGGTTCCCACCCTCTGCCTCCCTGATTTCTGAAAAGAATTTCCCTTCCTGGCCCTTACATTCACCCCTAGATGAAGAATATAACCTTTATCAACCCACCTACTTTGAGAATAAGGTTTGTCTCAGTCCTACCTAGTACAGGGCACCTTGTCCAGGGGGTTCCCTTACTTTGATCAACATGTTGAACAAAAAGGTGTAAAAAAAGTCATATGCAAATAAATATGTTTTTGATGATTCCACACATTGCCTCTATATTTCAGACTGCTCTAACAGCTCATTCTAATCTAGTCACTAATTGTTCCTGCTTCACCAAGCATTTACTAACAGAAATGGTCCTACCACATTTAGCAAAGAGATCAAAACTGCATTATGGAGTCAGCATCATTGTATTTCTAGTTTCATGCATGGTGGATCCTTTATAGAGCTATATTTAATGTGCTTCTAATTAAAAAGAGGGGGCGAGTATCCAAAGCTTTCTCAATGTTATCTCAACTTTTGTTTTTGTTTGTGCAGCTCACTATGTTAAAACGGGCACTTGCGAGGTGGTGGCACTCCACAGATGTTGTAATAAGAACAAGATAGAAGAACGGTCACAAACAGTCAAGTGCTCCTGCTTCCCTGGGCAGGTGGCAGGTACCACACGAGCTGCTCCATCTTGTGTGGATGGTGAGGCTTCTTCTATTGCTCTTTGGGATAGGGTAGACGAGGACTGCTTAGAACTGGAATCCCACTATGATGCTGATGACTGGGGTTAATCCTGGGGGACCACACCATCAACCATGTGGTTGGTACAAGGTCACTTGAAGAGCGTTTTGAAATCAAAAATCTATTGGAAGATGGTCTAAGATCTTATGTGGTTTTGTAGCAAAAGGCATTATAATGAGGTTCCAATAAGTCCGTGTGCCTCTTACTTTGATGCCATGAAATATTGATTTGCCAGTGGAGGGCGAGTGTGTGTGTGTGTGTGTGTGTGTGTGTGTGTGTGTGTAAATTATTTGGCAAAGGAAAAATGAAAATAGATCATTAAATAGTGTGGGTACCTAAACACATGGCTGGTTCTTAACAGTGAAAAAATAAACACTGCACAGATGAGTGAACGTTTAGCTGTGGATAGAATTCACATGAAATATTTTTATAGAGATTTATCAAAATATTAATTTCTTTCTTGGAGGATTCACCTAATTACAAAGGATATAAATATTTATGTGGGTCTATATAATTGATGTTATCATAAATAATAATGTGTTAAGTGCTCATATTTTCATGGTGCACTCCTTGTGATGATAGTTACTGCCCACAGTAAAAAAAAGATTGTGTTAATTTGAATGCCTTCCTGATTTTAGCCTACTTGTGGGAAATATTACATTGATTCTAAAATATTGACTCTGGTCATGGACTTTCTTATATGTTTATGTAAATCAGCACATGCATGTATCCACGTAGTTTCTTTCCAATATGTTAGTGTCCATGAAGCCTATATGTTTGCATGAACTATCCTTTAAAAATGTGCCTATCATTAACAATACTGTATTATACACTTAACATGAAATCTACCATCTTAAAATTTTAAGTATTCTTACCACAGTAAAATAAAAATTAAAAAATATTTTTAGTCAAAAAATCTAGAAAGATTTATTCCCTTTGGACCAAAAAAAAGCATCCTTCAAAATCTAATCAGCCCGTGGTGGGAAAAATATGTGACTTTTGTTCCTCTTAAAATGTGCACCCAAAGAATTAACAAGCCCAAATAGAAAATATTAAATTGATTTTTCTATCTCCTGTAGCTTCAATAGTGGAACAGAAATGGTGGTGCCATATGCAACCATGTCTTGAGGGAGAGGAATGTAAAGTTCTTCCAGATCGGAAAGGATGGAGCTGTTCCTCTGGGAATAAAGTGAAAACAACTAGGGTAAGTGGACAGCCAGCCTGTGAAAGCAAAAAGTCTCTCAATTAATAGAGCACGGAGCATGTGCAGTGACATCTTTAAGTAGTGGTTGTAGGATGAGAGGTAATAGTTTTCCATAGTACATTTTTCTCCCATTTTCTCCCTGCTTCATTTTTTCATAACACATTTTTATTTCACCCAGAATAACATCTTCTGTAGATTGCCATCAACTGTCATATTACCTAATAATTAAATACTCTTTGTTCCTTCATGAGATACTGACAAAAACGTGAACACCCCCGCCCCAAGGATGCGTGTTAAATGCTGGGAAGGTGACCCCAATCCCTCATTCTTCTGATGGATAGTAATCTGAATAAATTCTGAAAAAAAGAGAATTTATATATGACTCAACAAACATTTCCCAGTTAATATTCTTTCATTTTTATGAGAGTAATTATTTTGACCTCCCTGATTTCTGGATCAATAAATAGTTTTCTATTGGTTAAGTCTGTAATCATTGTAATGAGTTATCAAGAGGAGTTTTCAAATCTCAGGGTCAATATAAAAGGAATGCTCTTCAGACAGTGAGGTATTTCAGCTTGCAATGACTGATTTCTGGGGGATAGGAGAGAAGTGAAAAATAGCTTTATTCTTTCATTTTCTAATTACCTCCATGGATATTCTGGACTGGCAGAATTTAAATTCTTTGTGGAATCAGCAAATGAAAGTTTTGTCTTATTTTGCTTTTTGCCCTAAGGGGAAAGCTGACTACTGTTTAGAACTGGATAACTGGGGGCTAGAACAGAATAATGTTTTATAAAAAGGGGATATTTTATTTAATAAAATGTAACATAAAACTAGAGACTGTAATTTACGGTATTGATTAACAGTAGCAGTTTTTTTTTTTAAACCTTGTGTGGACATATTCAAGAGGATTATTTTAAAATCCCATCAGATATATAATGTTGAGTAATATCTCTAGTGCATTGACTATTCAGACATACAGAGAAGTAACCAAGTTTCTAGTAAATAATAACTTTATATTTTGTCAAATGATTTCATGACTCTAAACTCATCAGTTGAAGGCTGACACTCTTTTCCAGAATCTGTGGAGTGCATGATCAGTTAATTAGAATAATTGTATTATTCAGTTAGCACATGATATAATCCATATTGATTTGTTAAAACCATTTTGGAAATGTAAAATTTCCTTATAAGCTATTTATAGCATTAAAATTTTTTTCCTAACACTATTAATCCTTAGTCTAAAATAGCACTCATGTAAATGCCTGGAGATTTAAGATTCTGAAACAATTTTTTTTTTAAAAAATAGTGAGTTCTCTACATCTAAATTCTATGTTTTTATTACATCAGTGGGTATGAGGAAGCTAACACTTATTAGATACTTAAAACATATGCCATATACTGAACGATGCGCTTCATGTGAATTAGCTCATTTAATCCTCTTAATAGCCCAGTGAAAGAGGTAATATTATTATCTCCTTTTACAGCTGAGTAAACCAAAGCTTTAAAATGTTAAGTGACTTCCCAAGGTCATATAGCTGATTAATGGGAAGTTAGGGATCAAACCGTATATTTTCATTCCAGAACCTAATCTCTTAACCTGTAGTTTATACTAGATCATTTAACTTATTCTTAAGTAGTAGTGATGAAAGTTTCCTATAATTCTGTTCATATAAAGTAGACCTTTAAAAATATTTTTAGCCTTTTGGATCATTGAAATGAAAAGGTCAGGAGCATGTGATCTAACTTCTCATAAATTGTTTTAGAAGTGTTGCTTCACTCCCTGTTGGGCCATATTCTCAATAGCTCAAATGTAAAACTGAGTCTCTGCTTCACAAATTCTTCATAATGTAATTAAACAAGATAGATGAAAGACTGAGAACTTGTGAGTAGGGAAGACCACATCTAGATCCTCTAGTTTGTTTTATTTATAAATTCATATAACTTATAATGGATTGCCCTTTCTATTTTTCCTTCATCTCCTTTGCCCTGGAGAACAGCTGTTAATGGAAGACCTCATTGAAGATACTGTAGAGAGGATTCATGCAATAGTGGGTGTTTGTATTAAATTATCTTAAAAATTCCTTCCAACCCCGAGAGTCTATGATTCTCATCTAAAAAGGAAAAATCATTATATATAAGAGAAGATAAGAGGGCTAGAGAGAAGGAGCTTCTTCAGTACAATCAAAGTAAATTATTGTTACTTTTTCCTTCACAAGTAAAAAGATTGCTGGTGAAAATGAAGCTACTTGGACATTTTCAACTAAAGGAACGTCATGGCATTTCAAATGCCTGGGCAAAATGATGTTCAATTGCGAATATTAGTTTGGCTCACAAAACAATTAGGTGAATTTCCCTGAGGCCCCAAAGAAGCAAAGTTGTCAAGGTCATCATGTTATTAGTGTTCTGCCATCTCCTTTGAAATAGTCCAAAAAGTACTGGAGATGAGACAAATTCTTGAAATAGTTCTGGCACAACATTACTTTGCCCAGAGTGGAAGTGTTGGATAGAGGTAGGTTCTGCCCTATATAAACAGCAGCAATATTATTGAGAAGAAATCTGATCATTATTTTAATCACTGGTGTTGTTATCCACTTGCCGGTCTTGAATAAGGTAGCCATGGCTGTGGTGAGCCAAGAAGACACTGAAGCCCTGATGTGGCAGGTCCTAGCCACAAATGGGAAAGTCTAGAAGTTAAGCAGGAATAGGCTATAAAAGTAACTGAAGAGCTGCTCTCAGCAAAAAGTCATTTGGGTTCCTTACACAAGATATGTTGGTCTTATGGGATTATCAGTGCAAGCAAAATGGTTGGAGAAATGATTAAAATTTGCAGTAATGTACATCCTCCTTCATAACTGCCCGTATCCAATCTGGAGTGCTCTGGTAAATTTAATGTTAGAAAAAAAGCAGTCAGCCAAAAACACCAATGAGGCTTGCTTGGCCTCAGCAGAGATGCATGGTACTTTCCAGAATTGACTACAGATCAGGGGCTGGGTGAATTTCTCATTTAAGACTAATTTGGAACTTACATTGTACTTCCCATAAATGCTAATTATATCTTCCTTCTGTCTTTGTACTAAATTCAGGAAGCTTATTGTCATAACCCATTTTCTAATTGTCCTAACAAGGGGAAAAGGCAAAGAATAGACAGCCTTTGTTAGAACAGCAATATTTGCATACATGCTCTTCAAAACCCCAAACATTTAGTCTGCAGAGAAAGGAGGGTGCAACATTGTTTCCCGAACCCTACTTCTCACCTTAAAGCTGGAAACTAATGACTGTGTGTGACATCTGTAACCATCTACTGTATTACTTTAAAGAACTCCTAATTTAAAAAGAAAAAAAGGAAAAGCCATGAAAGCCTTTTGATTTCAAACTCACTTTCAAAGATAAATAATAAAGAACTTTTCAAAGAGTCATTAATAAAAGAATAGTCTTTCCAGTGTGAAAAAGCACATAATTATATGCTGATTATATAATAGAAAAGTAGAAGGGGGGAAAGGTGCTATAGAGCTTGTAAGAATTGAGAAAAAAAACTTTGATAACGTTGTTAGAATCCTCAGAAAAAACAGACTGTGATTCATTTCTTTTAATGTTTTGATACTCTTTCTCTGTGGAATATCTCCTAAAAGAAGTCACATTCTGATTTTAGGATTTACAGCCCTTGGCCATTGGTATGGACTCCATACTCCTATGGTCATGCAGCTCAGATGTCTGGTTCTTACCTAAGGAAAAATGAACTTAACTTGATATAAGATTTTTATATTTTCCTTAGAAATATTATCTTTATGAATCATGAATCCTCATATGCTTAAGAAGACATTTTCTGAGTAACTTTTAACTAATTGGAATTCTTTCATCTTTATTCATTTACTTAAAGTGCCTTAAGCAGATAAGAAGTCTAGTTTTTTAATGTCCCTTCAAACATAAGTGGATTTTAAGGGCATAAAATATGATTTTATTTTGTTGTATAATGCAATGAAAATCAACAAATGTTAAAAAATTTCCTGTGCATAAATATTCTATAATAAGAATGCTCATATTATAATCGAAGCAACAAAATCAAATATGAAAGCATTTACTTAGCTCTTAAAGTGTGCTGGGCACTCTGCTAAGTGCATCGCAGGTATTATCTTATTTAATTTCCCCAACCACAGTAGTTACTAACTAGAGCACAAAGATATACATAGCATGATGCCTGCCCACCAGAAGTATGCCCTTGAGTGGGGGAATGAATAGTAGACAACTGCATTATTCTTTTGTTATCCATATGCAGCCCACTAACAATAAACATTGGAATCACTGGTAAATATAAGTCGAGTAACATTGTTATAATAATGGGGATAACATAAGCCTCTAGTTCAGCTTCCTCATCTGCAAAAAAAATGAGGATGTTGAGCTAGATTCAATTTCAAGTTCCTCTAAACAACATTTATTCTTTGATTCCTTGTGCCAAGGACATTTCTAACTTCCTTTCCAAGTAAATTTATATGACACTAATAACTAGCTAATCTCAGAACAGAGGTAAGTGTTAGGTTTTTCATCCTCTCCCTCTAAGGGAGAAAAGAAATAGCATCTTAGGGTGCTTTGTTGATTGAAGCCTCAAGTCATCCCCTTCCAGATGCTGCCTGATTTTACACCAAGACTCGGTGACTCTGAGTTGGTGGGTCTGAATGGTGTCCAGGGGTGCTACTCCAGGTCCAAGTCAAAGGAAGAACACAAGAGGAGAAAAGTTCATTTTCTCACCTTAAGGGGGTACAATTTGTGAATTATTCAATCACAAGCTCTCTTCTTGTCTTGTAAATTTAACATAGACTTAGGGCAGTGTGGTCCTTTTTTGATCAGCCCTTTCTAACAGACACATTCCCCATTCTTTTGTCTTCATCTCACCTCTGACCAGGCCCTGAATTGCACCCTGGTCCACAGGACAGAGCATGACAACTTTTAGGGCTGTGGTTTTCAAATTATCTTGATGGTACCTAAGTAAGAAATACATCTTACGTTGTGATCCAACATATACACAACATGCCCACCCACACACATACACATACACTCATACACCCCACACTAAAATTAAAGTTCTAATTTTTTGTTTTTATTTCCTTCCTTCATTCCTCCCTCTCTTCCTCCATTCCTCAACCCCATAAATTGATTTTATAACCCACCAATATGTTACAACATGCAGTTTGAAAACCACGGCTTTAGAAGCGGTATTTGACTGCTTCTCGTGTTGGCTCCATGGAAGTGGTAGCCACTGCTAACTTGCAAAGATACAAACTACTGAATAGACAGTTTTCAAATCAATTCATCTTTTACATTTTAAATATTTTTAGTCAATATTTTTGGGGTAAAAATTTCATAAGATCTTGTAAAATATAGATTTCATGGGAAAAATATGTATACTGGATACATTCTTCCATTCAACGAGTGTTTACTGTCTTATTGTTGGGTGCTATTCTGGGTTCTGGAGCACAGCACAGGGGAAAAAAAAGAGAGGATCCCTGCCCTCATAAGGCCTAGATTCTAATAGGGTGTATTGGTTTTCTATTGCTGCCTTAGCAAATTTAGTGACGTGATACAACATCCATTAATTATTTGTAGGTCAGACTTCCAGGCACAGCGTAGCTCGGCTATTTGTCTGCTCTGGGTTTCACAAGGCTGAAATCAATGGGTATGCTTCATCTTTTCACAACAGGGCTGTGTTTCTTTTCTGGAGGCTTTAAGGGAGAATCTGCTTCCAAGCCCATTCAGGTTATTGACAGAATTTGGTTCCTTCTTAATGTAGGAATGAGGTTTCTACCCCTCCAGTAGCTGTCATCTGAGAGCCTCTCTCACCTCCATCAGAATATCTGCTTTCTCCATCACATTGCCTCCTTCATCTTCAAACCAGTCAGGGCACACTGAGTCTTTCTCACACTTCGAATCTCTCCGACCGACGTCCCCCTTCCGCCATTTCTCCTCAGCTTTACTCTTCTGCTTTTAAAAGCTCAAAGGATTACATTTGTCCCACCCAGACAGTCCAGGATGATTACCCTATTTTAAGGTTAGCTGATTAGCAACTTTAATGACATTGTCCCTTCACAGCTGTGCTAAGATTAGTGTTTATTTGAATACCTAGGGGACAGGAATCTTGAGGTTATATCTTTAGAATTCTACCTATCAGATAGGGGGAGACAAAAATTAAAATATATGAGTAAAGTATACGTTAGATGGCGGTAGGTGCCGTGGGAAAAAGTAAAGCAGGGAGGGGAAATGGAGAGTGCTGAGCCAAGGGAGTTTGCATACTGAAGTCTCCAAGGAGATGAGGGGATAAGCCACGTGACGATCTAGAGGACACGCTTTCCAGGTAAAGGGAGAAACAAGCATAGTATCCGCCATGGAAGCTACCCTGGGAATACCATATTCAAGAGACAGCAATGATGCTAGTGTGGCTGGGGGGAGTGAGCAAGGTAAGTGGTCATATTTCAGATTAGAAAGGTATTATGAGGCACGTCACTATAGACCTAAATTTTTGTCCTGAGCAAATAGAATGAGGAAGTTGACATTAGGTGAGTTGGAGAAAACTGTGGGGAGAACAGGTTTTATGTTATACATTAATATCCATTAAATCTAGGTTATTTAACTTAATAGAAATTTAAATATGGTATAACACCTTGAAGTTGATATTTGTTAAGATAGGTGAAAATTTTTTACTATAGTAAGAAAAATGTAGACATTGAAATTCATATCAGAAAAGATTTAAAATCTCAAATGATATGGACATTTGAAAAAAGCACTTAAGGAACTATATAATTACTATAATGACATTAAGTTTTAAAAAGAGATGTGGACAGAAACAAATTTTTTTTCTCAGTTAGATTTGGGTCCAAGGGTAGAAGGGATACCAAGCTAGGTGTCCAGAAAGTAGCACTACTAAAAGTGACATTTTAAACCTAGTATTTTAAACTTAAGAGCTGCTTACTTAATTAATAATAATTTAATACATCCAGGAGTGTCTCCCTTGTTATTTCTTTAGGAAGTTATTGGAAATTATTGCAAAGACTTTAAAAAATATATCATAAGGAAATATATTCCAAAACTTGACCTATATTTTTACAATTAAAATGAGAAATGGGCAACATATGAGCGCTTTGATGTTCCTGTAAGATTTAAAGGCTTCTACAGTACTTGAGCCAGGTATTTATTTGTAGGTGTTACTCTGAATATTATGCTATTTATTTGTAGGTGTTACTCTGAATATTCCTCTGAATATTATGCCCATAATCGTCTAATTAATTGTGAATGTACATTGAAATGGAATCTAGTTTGGGCATAATAAAATTTCATTAGCAGTGTGAAGTACATCTTTAGGCTACTGCCTAAACAACATCCTGTCTGTAATCTGAGGGCTAAAATTCTGTCAGGGATTTATGTTTAATATTGAGGAGCTTGCTGTTTGCTCAGAGGTAAGTATTCCTGGGAGAGGCAACACTCATCTGTTTTTGGTTATCTGGAGAGCCCAAATCAAAGAAAAATAGTACCTCATAAGCCCTGGGAGAATAGAACAGGAAGTTCAAGTATCCCTAGCTAGCAGGGATTCTATGCCTTTTTCTTTTTCTGGGGTGGGTAAAAGCCATTCTATTAAAAAATATAATCTTCCCTGAACACATTCTCCTGTGGCTCTTTCCC
>NW_006782534.1:758658-773290 GCF_000442215.2 Lipotes vexillifer | reverse complement strand
TCCCTTCTCCTCACACATTTTCTATGGATTTGAAATCCCTTAAACAATGATTTCAGATCCAGTTTTATTCTCTTTGGAGAGTGGGGTAAATTTTCCCTCAAGCTCAGAATTCCAAATGTTTTGTGCTGAGACAGCTATGGTCTAATTCCCAACTCTCTCTAAGATGAGAATGAATCCCAGTTCCCTGCTGGGCAGTCTACCTCTGAATAATGGCCAGCTGGTTGTGAAGTGTGCTTAATACAAGGGCAGAGTTGAGCTTAACCCTATAATGGTTAGACGTCACTGTGGTACCCAATAAAGTTCTGGACACCAACTTTCAGTGGGTGCGGAAAAAAAGAAACTTACATAAAAGGCTTTGTAGATATTTACCTCAGAGAAGAGAAGCACTAGGAGTGACATGTTTTAAATTATTTGAAGATATATCATGTGAAAGAAAAACATTAGACTTGTTCTGTGTGACTACAAAGAATACAATTAAAGACAAGGAATAACTCTCGGTGTTAGCTCAAGATGATGTTGAATGGGATAACTTGGGAAATAGTACGTTCCTCATTTCTGGAAATCATCAATTTGTGACTTAAAGGATGAGCAGAAGATCAGAGTTAACTAGTTCAATTTACCACAACAAACACAAAACAACTTATGCAAAGGCATTGAGGTATAAAAGATCATGTCTTACTCCTGGAATTGAAATCAGTTTACGGGGTGACTTCATGTGTGTGAGGGGAGTGGGGTGATGGGGAGCCCCTGGGTGGGGAATCATGATGGCCTTTTACTGCCATGCTAAAAGATTTGGACGTTATTCTCTAAGCAATGGTGAACCACTGAAGAACCTTAAACAGGAGAGGAGAAGCATCTGATTTACACTTTACAAAGTCTATTTGGCTGCAATGTGTCAATTGTAGGGAATTAAGGAAAGTATGAGATAACAGGCTTGAACTAAGCTAGGAAAGTGATGCAGTGAGGGTGTCGAGGGGTGGGAAGGAGAATCAATAGGGCTTGGTAACTAATTGAATATGAGAGGTTAGTGAAAGAAAATTCTAGAAATACTTGTATTTCTGGATTAATCAATTTGGTGATATTAATTGATAAAGGCACAGTGAGGTGGAAATATCAAGTGGATAGTTTGATATATAACCCTAGAAATCAAGACAGAAGTCTGAGAATAGTCATCCCCTAGATGGTGTTGGAATAAGTAATTTAAAAGGCTCCCCCAGAAGGAATGTGTTGAAAGGGAAGAGCATCAAAGACATTTTAGCAGGTAATGTAGAAAAAGGTACTTGCTAAGGAACATGAAGTGTGGACAGAGAGATAGGAAAACCAAGAGACCAGAGTCTGGGAGAACACAGAATTCCAGAGAGCCAGGACTGTCAGTTGATACAAAAAGGATATTGAACCTACAGACAGATTATGTGGCCTTTAAGTTTCTTTCTGGATGTGATATTTGCAAGAAATACTGGAAATTCATGATCTGTTAGCTGAATATTATTTACTGTCATAATTTTAATACTGGCCTCCTAGTTGGATGGTGTCATTGGTAACACATTGTAAACTGCAGAATATGCATCTATTTAAAATAGAATGGAGTGTTAGAAAGATTTTAAAAATAAGAATATGAATCCCTTTAGCAGAGTTAACAAATTCCATTCAAGGGATGCCTATCCATTCATTTGTTCATTCACTCTGTAAAGATCAACTGTAGGTCTGCTATGTGGCACTGTGCCTGATACTGTGGTAGGCTTTGGAATTCAAATTTTTTTAAAAAAATCATGATTCTTTGCTGTGCAAGGATTCACAGTCAATTGGAGAGAAAGTCAATAAATCACTGTCATATGCAGAAGTGGTAGGACAGAGGTTTGTACAGGTGCCACTGGATTCTATTGGCAGTTTAACATTGCATGGCCTATAATCCTCCTAAAACAAATGGATAACAGATTTTGAGGCCATTCAAAGGCAACTTATTCAATAATTTGTCTCCTTAGTATATAGTGACTAAGTACAATGAAAATATTATGTTCTGCGATGTCAAGATTCAATTAAATTGTTTTCCACCTTTGCGTCTGGCACTGTACCACCGTAAGAAAATGAAAATCCATTAAGATGCTTTCTCAACTAGACTGCTTTCTTCTTGATGAACTATTATTCATAGAGACAACACTGAATGAGTACTTTTTGGATTAGACTTTTAAATCACTTTACATTTTTCTATTAGTTATAAAATATGAGAGAGGGGAAGGAGAAGGATTTTGTGTATGGGACCATAGTAATAACTCTAATTAAACTGAAAATAATTTAAAATTGCCACCCGCAAATAAGAATATCGGAACCTTACAACATGGCACCTATTTATTAATGCTTTAAGCTTATAGAACACTTTAAAAACTTTAAGTAAGATATATTACTTACAGCAAAATCAGCCATTCAGTTGAAATGTCATCTAATAATAAAACTCAAATTGCCACATTAAAGCAAAGAAGCCAAAATCTTTATAGTTTATACTAAGCCAGGGAATTCCATTTATATAATGTTTAATATCGAACTTGTTACAGACAAGAGCTAGTTAGCTGTTGAATGTACCTTTAGCTGCTGTGGTTCAGTATTATTGTGTTTAACTCCTATTACATTGCAATGTTGGACTTCCCTGGTGGTGCAGTGGTTAGGAATCCACCTGCTAATGCAGGTGACAGCGGTTCGAGCCCTGGTCTGGGAAGACCCACATGCCGCAGAGCAACTAAGCCCGTGCACCACAACTACTGAGCCTGTGCTCTAGAGACCGCGAGCCACAAATACTGAAGCCCACGCGCTCTAGGGCCCGTGCTCTGCAACAAAGAGAAGCCACTGCAATGAGAAGCCCGCACACGGCAACAAAGATTAGCCCCCACTCGCCACAAGTAGAGAAAGCCCACAGGCAGCAACGAAGACTCAATGCAGCCAAAAATAAATTAATTAATTAATTTTTAAAAAATTGCAATGTTGGCTTCCCATGATTTATGGTCGGATTAGCCCAAAGTCAATAAAGGGCTGTTCTGCTGAGGTTCTGCTTACTGTTGGCTATTTTACCTTTAACTTTTATTGCTTATTCTCTTCTGGTGGCAAATATATTTTACCTTTACCTTGCATCTCCTATTCTCTTTCTCGTCCTGTTAAAGGAAAACTAGGAGTGAGAGAGAGACAGACAGACAGACAGACTAGGTAATATGGGGCAGTGTAAATTCGTTTTCAACCATTTTCAAAGGATGTTTGCAAATAATCGAATGCAATCGCTGTGTTGCAACTTTAAAATACCCTATTCTTGAAAGGGCTGTTTGAGTAATTGTGGGGAGAGTTGATTTGTTCAGCCTGTTTCTAGGATTCATAACTGAGACGCTTTTATTCTATCTTGAAATAAAATTGAATATTCTCAACAGACACTTTGGCTGACAAATTTAAATCAGGTATCATGATTAGAAATTTCAGCCTCCAACTTCAGTTACAACATGTGATCGATTTGTGAGATTACGGAAGGCAAATGTCTGCCAGAGAGCCAACCATTGTTTGAGATTAAATTTCAGAAATGAAATCAACTTGTTGAGAGCACCCCTGCATATATAATACAGATGTGAACTCTCTGCCTCCACGTTATGACTTTGAAGATTTCTTATATGAGCTGTATGGGAATTCCCTTATGAATAAAGCTTATGATAAAAGCTGTTAACCATGACTTTTAGACAAATTCACGTTTCACCTATGTAATGGTCTAAGGAGACCCTATTCAGTGAAACTGTATCTCATCACTATATATAATACCAAAGGTATCATAAGATGAAAGAAAAGTGTTCATATCAGTGGATTAAAAAAATCTAGGGTAGAAGTTCAGTTGACCCTTGAACAACAGGGGTTTGAACTACACAGGTCCACTTATATGTAGATTGTTTTCAATAATACTACATGATCTGTGGTGGGTTGAATCTGTGGATGTGGAACTGTGTCTGTGCAGATTTTCGACAGCGCAGGGGTGGGCACAACAACCCCCTCATTGTTCGAGGGTCAACTGTATTTTCACTGTAGTGTAATCTCTCACTATGGGTAGAAGTATTTTTGGTAACAGTAACGGTAACCTCTCACTAAGGATTTAGCCTTCTGGAAGTTACAGAAAGATGGAGACATTGTCAGGATGGATCAGGTATTTTTTAACTCTCCATTTCACCCAGCATGGCCCCTTGTAGTTCCTGTGCAGTCAGTGTCAAGTCTACCCAGCTTGTCAAGATATCACAAGGCCTTATAAACTTAACAGCCTTCTCCCATGTCTTTCCATACTTGATTCTCTTGGCCTTACTCCCACATGTGTACACCAACTCCATCTCATGATGCATGCTTACATAGTGTGCTCAGCTCCTCCAGAGTCCTCCTCGGTCGAATGTGCTAAGAGGAGGATGGGATATTAGTGACACCATCCTGTGCTTGTGCATAATTAAGTGGGGGTGTCACTCCCGTTGAGTCTCGCTGATAATTTATGGACAGTTTCCTTTTTCTTCACCCTTCTATGAGTTCCCATATCTTTTGCTTTGGAATAGGCATACCTGATTCTCCAGGGTGTTTCCCTTTTTTTCTCTTTCTTTTTATCTAGCACACAGTGAGAACTCTATAAACCAACCATGAAGGTAGACTAATCCCTGTTCAAAAGGCAGATGTCAGCTACCTCTTTATAGGCTTTACGAGAGGAATGGTCACATTGAGAGAGCGTCTCTTTCATGTTCCACTAGAAAGAATTTCAAGACCTGTTGTAACTCTTGCTTAGTCATCAGATGATCTTGTTTATAACAGGGTAGTAAAGTATAGGAATTGTGTGTTCAGAAAGTCAGAAAGTCAAGAGCAAGGTATTAGTTGGTGTGATGATTAATCTTATGTGTGTACACTTATCTGGGCCACAGTGCCCAGATATTTGGTCAAACATTTTGGGGGATGTTTCTAGGAGGGTGTTTTTAGATGAGGTTTACATTTGAATTGGTGGGCTTGAGTAAAGCAGATTACCCTCCATAATGTGGGTGGGCCTCATCCAACTAGTTGAAGTCCTGAATTGAACAAAAGTCTGACCTCTATCCTATCAGTTCTGTATTTCTAGAGAACCTTGGCTAATACACTTGAGTATTTTAATATTTGCAACAGTATTCAAAAATGGATGAAAGATACAAAATAGCAGTAATAATAATATGGGTAATAACAATACCTTTCTTTTGCTGAGTGACAACTTTTGCCAGGTACTGTGCTATATTATTTAGATAAAATATGTCTCATAATTACCATAACTGACATTGTCAGTCTTATTCTTTAGTACAGATGAGGAAA
Source organism: Lipotes vexillifer (assembly GCF_000442215.2). Taxonomy (NCBI): domain Eukaryota; kingdom Metazoa; phylum Chordata; class Mammalia; order Artiodactyla; family Lipotidae; genus Lipotes; species Lipotes vexillifer. The sequence goes on along the minus strand of NW_006782534.1, from coordinate 767,965 downwards.
AAAAGGCTCAAATAGATTAAGTAACTTTCCTAAAACTACATAATTATTAAGTGACAAAGGTCAAACACAGATCTGTCTGATTCAAAATTTATACTGTTTCTAATTAAATATATTGTTTCCTAAGTGTAAAAACACTAGATGCCACATAATAATCATGATGTGAATATATCTTCTACAATATTTTCTCAGAAAGTTTTGACTAATATTGACATGACTATCATGTGTTTCTTCAAATATTATGACTACATAGTTGATACTCTTAGAAGGAATGCTGTGAATATTCATATTCAAAACAGTGTGTGTGTGTGTGTGTGTGTGTTTGTATGTGAATATAATTTTCCATACACAATTACAAGGGTCAAAGAACTAGATCGACCAATACGAATCAAGGCATTTCTACACTTAGAAGTCAGATAAAAGGCTGGTAGTACTTTTCACAAAGTATTCTGTGAGGAATTGGCAACCTTCATGGGGGAAACAAACCATCCCTCAAGATCCATCCATTATACCCATCCACAGGGGAGAACTTTTTGAACTAAGGTGAAAACAAGGGGGAAAGTCTTATGTATTTGATGAAGCAAGGAGCTCTTGAACCAGCTATCGGCATGCAGAATTATAACGATTCCACCGATATTAAAATGAGAATCTCTGGAGACTAGAGTTTCATTATAAATAACTTAAGTAACATTCTCTAGGACTTTCAATTGCCAACAGTTTCCATTGTTTTTGCTTAGTAGAAAGTTGTACAAAGTTTATCTATAGTTGTAATTTAGTGACTTGTAGGCATTCATTTTAGGCACCCATATAATATCCCCTTTTGATTAAGTTTTTAAGTTAAACATTTTGACTTGGAATTCTGGAATTTTGCAATGCTGTTTGTAGACTCCGTTTCCTAAGATTTTAGGTATTGTACTTCATTTTGATGCTGTTGTGATATAGCTTCACTAGGTATTTTTTCCGGTTATTAAAATATTATTGAATATCTACCATATGTCAGGCTCTATGCAAACTCTGGCGATACATAAATGAAAAAGACATAGTCTTTGCCCAGGAGAAATTTCCTGGGCAAAGAAAAGTAGGATGGACTCTGTATTAATTGAGGACTATTATGTAATAGGATGGACTCTGTATTAATCAGACTAGGCTAAACAGGAAAAATATAAAAACAAGCTTAACGTCTCAGTAGTTTAAAACCACAAAGGTTTATCTCTTACTCAGGCTATATCTCCATCACAGGTGGCCTGTGGTGCCAATTTTCAGTCCTCTTCATTCCAGAAACAAGGATGAAGTGCTGACATAACCTGGTGTATTGTTGGTCATCATGCTAGAGGGAAAGATAATTCTGGAGGGTTTTGCACTATCAATTATATGATCAGCCCTGAGGCAACAAATATGACGACAATCCTTGGTCAAAACTGTAATATACTCAACTGCAGGGGATTCAAGAAGTGGAATCTCTGTTTACGGTTACAGTTTTAGATGGTGACATATGAAGATCCTGAACTCACCTCCTCCCATGAACACACTGAGTCTATAGTTACATATGAAGCAATTTCTTCTGAACCAACTCTAAAGGCTGGCTGAGCAACTCCTACACATTGGGCAAATTAGAAAAAAAAAAAAAAATCAAAGTAAGTAGGAGAGTCTGGGACACAGTCTCACCATAAACCCTACCTCTAGCACAGCAACTCACAATGGGAGGGAACTCAAACCCTGGAGCTTCTCTCTGAAGCTCCATAAGACCCACAAGGTTGTAGAGAACTGAGGAATGGCTCTTAAAAGGCTTGCACACTTGGACTTACCTGCTCTAAGGTCCAGTGCAGAGGCTGAAGATTGCACCCAGACTTTAAGTGAAAGAGGCTCATTTGCTCATATTAAAGTTTCAGCCTGAGGGGCAAGCATCTAATTTAACACACACATTTAGGTGCCTGCTGGAATATTCATCAGGGATGGAGGATGATAACATCATCTTCATGCTCTCTTTCTGCCTTGCTTCAGCTGTCAGCCATGTCAGCCATGTTTGTTTCTTTTTTTCCCTTATGGCTGCCATCTTTACACTCCTTCTCTGCCATGCTCCAGAGTGCCAATATCCCCTAGAAGAGAGCTTTTACATGCATCTGATGTCCTGGTTTTGTCTGGTGCCCTGTTTTTTGCCGCTGCCACCCAGGGGACATGCCTTGATTACCTGGCACTGGAGGCTAGGGGACTTACAATTCCTGGTCCCATAAGATTGTAACAATCAGAGCAACAGTTCTTGACAAGCTTTTACCCCCAAGGCACTGCACAGGTAGCAGACTAAAACACAGCCCCAGTCTCTCAATTTTTGTGACAGCCACCCAGGGGACACTTCCAGGTCACCTGGCTCTAGGGGCCAACAGAGCTTACACTTGTGGTCCACAGAACTTTACATATTTGCATACTTTAAAAACTGATGCCTGAGAGTCTGGCTTACATTCAGCCTGAATCTTGGTACTTCCTAAGAACTCCCCTTTGGGACACTGGCCAGTAGTGGTACACCATTAAGTACTGGGAGCTAATACAAATAAAATAGACTGCTTGGACAATCACAAAGGTTTGAGAGACAACCAAGAGCTAGGACAGGGTTGAGAGATAAGGCTTATCTCTTAAATGAGGCCACTCCTTCAAGACTGGGAGAGTTGGTTGTTTCATTTGATGTGTAGAAACCAACATAGAGTCAAAAAAATGAGGAATCAGAGGAATATGTTCCAAATGAAAGAACAAGATAAAACTTCAGAAAAAAATACCTTAGTGGAGGGCTTCCCTGGTGGTGCAGTGGTTGGGAGTCCGCCTGCCAATGCAGGGCACACGGGTTCGTGCCCTGGTCCGGGAGGATCCCACATGCTGCGGAGCGGCTGGGCCCGTGAGCCATGGCCACTGAACCTGTGCGTCCGGAGCCTGTGCTCTGCAATGGGAGAGGCCGCAGCAGTGAGAGGCCCGTGTACCACACAGCCACAAAAAAAAAAAACCTTAGTGGAATGGAGATAAGTAACTTATCTGGTAAAGAATTCAAAGTAATAGTATTAAAGATGGTCACTGAACTTGGGAGAGGAATAAATGAACATGGAGAGAATCTCAACAAAGACATAGAAAATATTAAAAGTACCAAATAGAAGTCACAGGACTAAGGCCTATAATAACTGATCTGAAAGATACACTACAGGGGTTCAACAGCAGACTAGAGGAAGCAAAAAAGGGCCAGTGAACTTGAGAACAGAGCAGCGGGGCACACCCAATCAGAGCAGCAAAAAGAAAAACAAGAATGAAAAAAATGTCAAGATAGCTTAAGGAACTTATGGGACAATATCAAGCAGACTAACACTGGCATTATGGGATCCTAGAAGGAGACAAAAAAGGGGGAAGAAAGCTTATTTGAAAAAATAATGGCTGAAAACCTCCCTAACCTGGAGAAGGAAACAGACACATTCAGGAAGCCCAAAGAGTTCCTAATTAGATGAAAACCAAATAACGCAATCTATACACATTATAATTAAAATGTCAAAAGTTAAAGACAAGGAGAGAATCTTAAAAGCAGCAAGAGAAAAACAACCTGTTATGTAAAGGAACCCCCACAAAACTATCTGCAGTTTTCTCAGCAGAAAGGAAGTGGCACGAAATTTTCCAAGTGCTGTGCTGAAATAAAAAAAAAAAAAACTACCATCCAAGAACACTCTACTTGGCAAAGTTATCATCAGAACTTCATTAGCAAGGACTAATGAAGTTCATTATTAAACTGGCCTTACAAAAAATGTTAAAAGGACTTCTTGAAAGTGAAAAGAAGGAGCACTAATTAGTAACAAGGAAACATATAAAAGTATAAATCTCACTGGTAAAAGGTAAATATATATAAAGGGTAGTGAATTAATTACTTATAATAAAAGATAAAAGTAGTAAAAATAACTGTAACTACAACAATTAGTTAAGGGATACACAAGATAAAAGGATGTATAATGTGACATCAAAAACACAAAATGTAGGGTGGGAGAATAAACGTGTAGAGCTTTAGATGTATTTGTTCTTAAGTTGTTATCAACTTAAAATAGAGAATTATAAATGTAAGTTGATATATGTAAGCCTCAAGGTAACTGCAAAGCAAAAATCTACAGACAAAGAGAAAGGGATCTGAGGATCACTAAAGAAAGTCATGAGATTACAAAGGAAGAGGGCAACAGAAGAAGAAATTAACAGAGAGAAACTACAAAATAGCCAGAGAAAAATAACAAAATAACAGTAAGTCCATACCTACCAATAATTAAATATAAATGATTTAAATTTTCCAATTAAAAGATATAGAGTGGCTGAAAGGATTAAAAAAAGAAAAAAAGAGGACCCGTCTCTATGTTTACTACAAGACTCACTTCAGATGTAAGAACACACACAGACTGAAAGTGAAGGGATGAAAAAATTTCCATGCAAATGGAAACCAAAAGAGAGTTGGGGTAGCTATATTTATATATCAGACAAAATAGACTTTAAGCCAAAGACTGTAACTGGAGACAAAGAAGATCATATATACTAATAAAAGGGTCAATGTAACAAGAGGATATAATATTTGTAGATATTTATGTACCCAACATAGGAGCACCTAAATACATAAAGTCAATATTAACAGACCTAAAGAGAGAAATAAACAGCAATGCGATAAAAATAGTGGTCTTCAATACCCCATTTTCATCAATAGATAGATCATCCAGATAGAAAATCTATAAGAAAACATTGAACTTAATCTGCCCATTAGACCAGATGGACTTAATAGACATTTATAGAACATTCCATCCAAAAACAGCAGAATACACATTCTTCTTAAGTGCACATGGAATATTCTCCAAGATAGATCATATGTTAAACAAGTCTGAATACATTTAAAAAGATTGAAATCATACCAAGCGCCTTTTCTGACCGTAATGATATGAATAAAGAAATCAGCTACAAGAAGAAAACTAGAAATTCACAAATATGTGGAGATTAAACAATATGCCAATGAACAACCGATAAGTCAAATAAATCAAAATAGAAATTAAAAAATATGTTGAGACAAACAGAAATGGAAATATAACCAACCAAAACTTATGAGATGCAGCAAAAGCAATTCTATGAGGGAAGTTCACAGCAATTAACGTCTACATTAAGAAACAAGAAAAATCTCAAAAAACCTAACGTTACCCCTCAAGGACCTAGGTAAAAAAGAACAAACTAAGCCCAAAGTTAGTAGAAGGAAGGAACTAACAAGATGCAGAAATAAATGAAAAAGAGACTAAAAGACAATAGAAAAGATCAATGAACTAAGAGAGATTGAGAGAACAATATCAGTTATAATTTTATCAAAAAGAATAAAATACCTAAAATAAATTTAACCAAAGAAGTGGAAGACGTGTACACTGAAAACTCTTAAGATATTGATAAAAAGAAATCGAAGAAGATGCAAATAAATGGAAAGATATACCATGCTCATGTGTTGGAAGAATTAATATTGTTAAAATGTCCATATTACCCAAAGCAATCTATAGGTTTAATGCAATCCCTATTAAAATTCTAATGGCATTTTTCACAGAAATAGAACAAACAATTCTAAAGTTTGTATGGAATCAAAATAAAAGACCCCAGGGCTTCCCTGGTGGCGCAGTGGTTGGGAGTCCGCCCGCCGATGCGGGGGACACGGGTTCGTGCCCCGGTCTGGGAAGATCCCACATGCCATGGAGCGGCTGGGCCCATGAGCCATGGCTGCTGAGCCTGCGTGTCCGCAGCCTGTGCTCCGAGACGGGAGAGGCCACAACGGTGAGAGGCCCACATACCGCAAAAAAAATAAATAAATAAAATAAAAAGACCCCAAACCAAATAAAGCAACCTTGAGAAAGAAGAACAAAGCTGGAGGCATCATGCTTCCTGATTTCAAACTGTATTACAAAATTATAGTAATCAAAACAATACGGTGTGGCCACAAAAACAGACACATAGATAATTGGGACAGAATAGAGAGCTCAAAAATAAACTCATGCATATATACCCAGTTAATTTACAACAAAGGAACCAAAAATATACAATGGGAAAAGGATGATCTCTTCAATAAATTGTGGTAGGGAAATTGGACAGCCACATGCAAAAGAATACATACATAGACAAAAATTAACTCAGAATGGATTAAAGACCTCAGTGTTAGACCTAAAACCATAAAACTTCTAGAAGAAAACATAGACAGTAAGCTCCTTGACAATAGCCAAGATTTGAAAACAACCTAATTGTCCATCATTGGGTGAATGGATAAAGAAAATGTACATATGTGTGTATGTACATAGATACACACATACAAACATATATACAGATACAATCATACAATGGAATATTCAGCCATAAAAAGAAGGAAATCTTGCCATTTGGGACAACATGGATGAACCTTGACAGCATTATGATAAGTGAAATAAGTTAGACAGGGAGCGACAAATACCATATGATCTCTCTTATATGTGGTATCTAAAAAAAACCCCAAACACCGAGCTCATAGATACAGATACAGACAACAGATTGGTGGTTGCCAGAGGTGGGGGTTGGGAGTGGGCAGAATGGGTAAAGGATCAAAAAGTACAAACTTCCAGTTATAAACAAGTCATGGATATGTGATGTACATTATGGTGACTACAGTTAATAATACTGTAGTGCTTATTTGAAAGTTGCTAAGAAAGTAAATCTTAAAAGTTCCCATAATAAGAAAAAAAATTGTAACTGTGTATGTGATGGATGTTAACTAAACTTATAGTGGTGATCAGTTTCCAATGTATACAAATATTGAATCATTGTGTTGTGTACCTGAAACTAATATAATGGTATATGCTATATATCAATTATACCTAAATAAAAATTTTTTAAAATTTTTTTAAAAGAAGTAATATCTTTCTATATGCCTAGAGGATGGTTTTCATGTGTGCAGTTTGGCACTCTTTATGTAAATTTGTGGGAAATTTTTTTACCCTGTGTATAGTATCTATCAGTAGACATGGTATACCAAAATCATATCTAAATTATTCATTTCTTAATCATGTATTGAACATCTAGTCAATGCCTGTCATTGTGTCAGGAACTAGATATCCAAAGACAAATATAGGCACAATATTTCTGAATGGAGATGCCTCTTCTAATTACATATTGTCTTGTCCTATGTACAGTAGAAGTTTTGACATTTTCTTCTGGCTACTTTCTCTTCAGGCTACATTCCTCTTATATCTATCAGATAAAAGATTACTTTGGAAAGGGCAATCTTCTGAGAAGATATGTAAGGCAAGCAAGTAGTTTAAAAAGTTGTCATCTTAAATCATCTATGCCTAAAAGATGTGATTTTAATAAGAAAAGAAAACTGTTACAACACCAAAGAAAATAATCTCATTCTTTAGTCACAGCACATACAACAGAGCTAAGAAGTGTAGTCATAAAAACATTGTGGAGCTCTATGCCTAGATGCTTAGCCTAATATGTAAGCAAAGAAGCTTTGTTCCTTGGGAGGGGAGTGAGCAATGATCTATGTTTAATTTAGTAGGACTTTTGCATGAAAAAAACCCGGCACTAATTGCTGAAGACTCTAAGAAGGCTTCAAGAGTTCTATTAGCTTTGCCTTAACCACTCTCAGTGGATACATTGTCAGGAGCTACTGTCTGTCTGTCTGTTTTTACAACGGGTCCCCTTTGCTTCAGTGAGAAACTGCTGCTGTGTTCTGTTGAGAACATCTTCAAGGATGGTGTAATGATTAAGAAACCAACCCTCTAGAGTTAGGTTACTTGAGTTCACATCCTGATTCAGAGTAGCTAGTGGCTTTGAGCAAGTTGCTTCACATCTGTGTTCCTCAATTTGCACATCTGTGGAATTGGGGCAACAATATAATCACCACATAGGTTCCTTATTTGGATTAATTGAGTTAATATTTGTAAAGCACTTAAAACAGTTCTTGGCCAAGTGTAAGGGCTATATGTACTTGTTAAGTAAAATATATAAATCAAGCAAGAATAGGCTCATAAATTGGGCCAGTTTTCTCGTAACTCAAACATGAATATTATTATTCCACAGGAGTCAGTCTTGTTAAATAATTACTGTTGTAGAGGCTTCTCAAGACTTCCTTTACCACCTCCATTCACATTTAAACAAGGGCTTTAAAGAGTAAACACAGGTTCCTTGAGGTTGGTCTGTCTGTATCCATTCCCTTTTGGATTAGCTAAACCATGGAGATGGAATAGGTGGATTCCAGTGCCTGTAATGGCCACAGGATCTGGGCCATACCAGTTACCTATCACAGATGGGCCTGGTGGGAACTTTTGTAGTAATCACTTGTAAAGGTACCTTTCCCAGGTTTATGCTGCAGGAACAGAAACAGTTTCTCCTTTCGTGGATTTTCAGCAACTTGTTTTGAGGACTTATTGAAGCTACAAAGTGAAGGAGGCAATTTTTTTTTCTGACCATTGCAATCATTGACATATACTTCACTGGTATTTTTATATCCACTGGTACAGATCAAAGACGGACCCACAGAAAGTATCCCTTTATGGTTAAAATGTTAACTTGAGAGGGAGGATGTTATGTTGGGGTATACGTGCTGGGCTGTTCAGTGGGGGGGGGGTTCATTTAAATTTTTTGTAGTTGTTTGCCTGTAGCAATTTAAGGTGGGGTTAGCTAGGAGTAGTTGGTGCAGCAGTAAAGGACAGTTTTATCCTTTAGTTTTATCCTTTAGGACAGTTTTAAGCTACCCTTGCCCATTTTGCTATTGCTAATACAACATTAATGCTCTTACTAAATCACAAAAACACCACGTAGAAACTGATACTGAAAGTGTTGACAGATATTCAGCAATTAGCAGAGGCCGCTAATTCCTATTTATGGAATAACAAATAAAACCTAATTGATTTTTTTTTAACCCCAGTACATTTCAGACAAAATGTGTTATACGTAAGTTTTTGGTCTCAGGAAATAAAAAATTGTGTTAGATCTTATGTACATAATGTACCTTCTTTATAATTTATCCTTGCTGTAATACAACCTTTGAAAATAAAGCAGATGTGGCACAGAAAATGCATAGCATTGGAAAAGACAATCATAACATCAAAGAGCCAGAAATACATTCACACTTAATGCCTTATTATATAGTTAGAGTTCATATTTTATGAGTGGAATAATGAGAATAATCTTGAGTAGCTAAACTTTTGTTTTTTAAAATATTTATTTCAAGTACTGCTTGAAAGTGTTTGTTAGGATTTATTGTATTCTCACTCCAGGCATTATTGCATTTAACCTTCGCAGTAGTGTGAAGAGATAG
>NW_006782534.1:639884-758648 GCF_000442215.2 Lipotes vexillifer | reverse complement strand
GTAGGGAAGAAAACTGAGGTTTTTTGGTAGTGAAATAACAGGGCCACACAGCTGACGAATGGCTAACTCAAAATAAGCCCATGCCTTGCTGATGTTCTTAACGACATGCTCTTAACCATTGCTTATAATACTGCCTGTCTGATTCTCTGAAAATCCTAAATTCATCATTTTCTTCATCATCAGCAGCAGCAGATGAACATTCAGTATGAGTCAAACATATTACCTCTTAGACAACTTTTAATTATTCATGGTAAAGAAAATATTTTTAAATTAGGGGAAATTGAAATTCATAGACAAGTTTAGGCAAAATTGGGGGAAATTCCATTATAATAGAATTTTCAATCATAAAATAATAGAAATAACCAAAGAATTCAGTAAATGAACCCTATACTTAAGAGAGTATTAGTAATTAGTTTTGAAATAGATCTAAATTTTGTTAGAAGCCTCCTTGCCTTCTTATTATAACAAGTCTTTTATCTCAAAGGTAATAGTCTATGCCATGGCTTTAATTGATTCTCAGAGTTGATGATCTTGGATTACAATACTAACTGATAATATTATAGTCAGTTTTTCACATTACAACCTCTGGGTCTCATCTTTATGATGGATAAGTTGAAGAGGTTAGTACAGAGCTTTACCTAGGAGCCCTTCTTCAATGCCAGCCTTAAAAATTTACTAGCAACTTGTGATTTAATGGGTTTCAGAAACGTTTTATGCTTCAAGGTATGTTGCTTTTTTTTGCCTGAATTCCAGTGGCTCATATTCTTATATCAGAGAGTCACTCATTCATAGCTTGAAGATTTCAACATTCAGGAGTTACTTGCCAAAATTCAAATTTCCACAATAAGGGTAATTACTCTATGTAGGTGATAATATAATTTATTGTCCATATTAGGACTTATTTCCAGGATAGACCCAACAGGAAGTCAGGACAACAGGTGTAAATCAGGACTGTCCAAGGCAAACTGGAAAATATAGTCCCCCCAAGTGTAAGTAACTATTAATTAATTTCTTTTTTAGCATTAGATGAAAGTAAGTTTGGAGAGAAGACTCAATCTAAACATGATTATAATGCAGAGGTACTATGTGGGTAAATACCAAAGATAAATTTCAAATGTTACATGATTTGTTGCATTACTAATCAACACCAAGTTCATTGTAAAAACAACCCACGTAACTTGACTTTCACTTTTAGTAATGGGTACTTTGTAATATAGTTAAAGTACGCCTTCTTCTCCCCTTCCCCCAAAAGGAGATTGAAGAGCTTAACAAAATATAAGGTAGTATATTTGGAGGCTTTGAAAAGCCAACAAGAAAGTGAAGAGCTTCTTGCCCAGAGTATAGGGGAGGATGAAGACCAAGAGAGATTAGTCCAGTTTGGAGTTACTAAACCCATGGAGGTTATTGTCAGTGTTAGAGAGAGTACAAAAGAAAGAAGTCAGAAGAGGAGAGGAAAAAGGAATCTGGAACAAGTGGAATAAATAGCAAGTACTTGGTAGTTAGTAACCCAAATTTATCAGTGATTATATTAAATGCAAGTGGCCTAAACGATCCAGTTATAAGGCAAATCCAAGGATTGTCAATCTGGATCAAAAATTCAAAACAAATATATGCTATTTAACAGGGGTTCCTCTGAAATATAGAGGAAAACTGAAAATTTTTTAAAATGGAAAAAGATACACTATGCAAACACTAACCTAAAGAAAGCCAGTGTAATAATACTAGTACTAAAGAATTTGTGACAAAAGTTATTGCTAAGGAGGGACATTTCCCAATGATAAAAGGTTTAATTCCTCATGATACCAAGAAACTACATGATAAGTGACTTTGCATACATTAGGGATTGCACGCTACTTCCATTTTTACTAGACTAAGTAAAAATAACATTAAGTTCTCACTATCATCAAGTGATAGCATCAAGTGATATTATAAGCACTTAATACATATTAGTTCACTTAATCTTCACAGCCACCCCATGAGATAGGCTTGATTATTATCTTCATTTTACAAATGAGGAGATTGAGAAATGAAGATGTTGCCCAAAGTTACACAGCTAATAAGCAATGGAGCTGGAATGAACCCAGGCAGTCTAGCCCCTAAGTTATGAGAATAAATATTTGAGTAGGAAAAGCATAAATGGATCAAATAATTTTTGGCTTTTCCTCTGATACACATTTCAAATGAGTTTGCCATGGATGGAGTAACACCTATGATATTCTTTTCCCTGTGCTTCAGATTTAGTTTAGCTTCTTCTCTATCTCTGCCTTTCAGAATCCTCTAGAAACAGAGATATGGCATTTTTTCTCATGACCAAACTCACATTTCTCCTTAACTTCAATATCTCAAGAACAGCTGAATAGTAGTGGGGAAGGGACATCCCTTCAAAGCTTTTCTCACAGACAAGAAAAGCTAAATTCTACAATGGAGAGATGAGTGACCTTCCTCTTCTAGATTGGTTTTCTATACTAGGGGATGTCTCAGTTTAGCTGGAGTATAAGTGAACGTAAGTCATGTATTCAGGAACTCTTTGCCACCAGTCAGTGGAAAACATTTGCCAAGAAAAGCCACTGCTTCCCCTGTGCGTGCACACACACTCACTCACTACCCAGTCCTCCCTTAAAACTTTACAAGACTTCACTGTATAAACAGAAAGAACAGTAGCTTCCAGGGCTTATGAAAAGAAGTCATCGTGGTCTCTTTCAGATAACCATTTAGGTTCTATGCAGTTCCAAGTTCCAGGAATGAAGCTTCTGAAGGGAGGACGATTTGAAGCCATGTGTGTTCCCGGTCACTTCCGTGTGGTTCCTTTTTGTGCGCCCATGAGAACAAGGACCATATACGTGTTTGCCCACTTTTATCTTAGTAACATGGGAGCAACAACAACACTTGCTGAATAAACAAAGAAATAGATGAATGAATGAATGCACGTCTCTGACCTCATCCACTACGACTCTCCTCCCTGCTTACTCCAGTGCCACACCTTTGCCCCTTTGAATTTTCTTGTCTCAGCTCATTTGCACATGCTGTTCCTTCTGCCTGAAATGCTCTTCCCCTAGCTGTCAGCTTGATGGCTCTCTTATCTATGTAGGCTTTTACTGAAGTCTCACTTTCGCAGCAAGTCTTCCCCATCTATGCCAACTGAACTTGCATATCCCTGCTTCAAAAATCCCTCTTTCTCTTGACTTTATTTTTCTCTTGGCATGGCCTAACATACCTTATTATTTTTTTCTTTCCCTTTTTTACAATTTTATTTACTTTTTTATACAGCAGGTTCTTATTAGTCATCCATTTTATACATATCAGTGTATACCTGTCAATCCCAATCTCCCAATTAATCACACCACCACCACCACCTCCCACCACTTTCCCCCTTTGGTGTCCATACGTTTGTTCTCTACATCAGTGTCTCAATTTCTGCCCTGCAAACCAGTTCATCTGTACCATTTTCCTAGGTCCCACATATATGTGTTAATATACAATATTTGTTTTTCTCTTTCCGACATACTTCACCCTGTATGACAGTCTCTAGATCCATCCACGTCTCTACAAATGACCCAATTTTGTTCCTTCTTATGGCTGACTAATATTCCACTGTATATTTGTGCCACATCTTCTTTATTCACTCATCTGTCGATGGGCATTTAGGTTGCTTCCATGACCTGGCTATTGTAAAGAGTGCTGCAATGAATATTGGGGTGCCTGTGTCTTTTTGAATTATGGTTTTCTCTGGGTATATGCCCAGTAGTGGGATTGCTGGGTCATATGGCAACTCTATTTTTAGTTCTTTGAGGAACCTCCATACTGTTCTCCATAGTGGCTGTATCGATTTACATTCCCACCAACAGTGCAAGAGGGTTCCCTTTTCTCCACACCCTCTCCAGCAATTTGTTGTTTGTAGATTTTCTGATGATGCCCATTCTAATTGGTGTGAGGTGATACCTCATTGTAGTTTTGATTTACATTTCTCTAATAATTAGTGATGCTGAGCAGCTTTTCAAGTGCTTCTTGGCCATCTGTATGTCATCTTTGGAGAAATGTCTATTTAGGTCTTCTGCCCATTTTTGGATGGGGTTGTTTGTTTTTCCAATATTGAGCTGCATGAGCTGTTTATATATTTTGCAGATTAATCCTTTTTCTGTTGATTCATTTACAAATATTTTCTCCCATTTTGAGGGTTGTCTTTTCGTCTTGTTTATGGTTTCCTTTGCTGTGCAAAAGCCTTTAAATTTCATTAGGTCCCATTTGTTTGTTTCTGTTTTTATTTCCATTATTCTAGGAGGTGGATCAGAAAAGACCTTGCTGTGATTCATGTCAAAGGGTGTTCTTCCTATGTTTTCTTCTAAGAGTTTTATAGTGTCTGGTCTTACATTTATGTCTCTAATCCATTTTGAGTTTATTTTTGTGTATGGTGTTAGGGAGTGTCCTAATTTCATTCTTTTCCATGTAGCTGTCCAGTTTTCCCAGCACCACTTATTGAAGAGACTGTCTTTTCACTATTGTATGTCCTTGCCTCCTTTGTCATAGATTAGTTGACCATAGGTGCATAGATTTATCTCTGGGCTTTCTATCTTGTTCCATTGATCTATATTTCTGTTTTTGTGCCATATTGTCTTGATTACTGTAGCTTTGTAGTATAGTCTGAAGTCAGGGAGTCTGATTCCTCCAGCTCTGTCGTTTCCCCTCAAGACTGCTTTGGCTATTCGGGGTCTTTTGTGTCTCCATACAAATTTTAAGATTTTTTGTTCTAGTCCCGTAAAAAATGCCATTGGTAATTTGATAGGGATTGCACTGAATCTGTAGATTGCTTTGGGTAGTACAGTCATTTTCACAATATTGATTCTTCCAATCCAAGAACATAGTATATCTCTCCATCTGTTGGTGTCATCTTTAATTTCTTTCATCAGTTTCTTATAGTTTTCTGTATGCAAGTCTTTTGTCTCCCTAGGTAGGTTTATTCCTAGGCATTTTATTCTTTTTGTTGCAGTGGAAAATGGGAGTGTTTCCTTAATTTCTCTTTCAGATTGTTCATCATTAGTGTATAGGAATGCAAGAGATTTCTGTGCATTAATTTTGTGTCCTGCAACTTTACCAAATTTATTGATTAGCTCTAGTAGTTTTTGGTGGCATCTTTAGGATTCTCTATTTATAGTATCATGTCATCTTCAGTGACAGGTTTACTTCTTCTATTCCAATTTGTATTCCTTTTATTTCTTTTTCTTCTCTGATTGCTGTGGCTAGGACTTCCAAAAACTATGTTGAATAAGAGTGGCAAGAGTGGACATCCTTATCTTTTTCCTGATCTTAGATGAAATGCTTTCAGTTATTCACCATTGAGAATGATGTTTGCTGTGGGTTTGTCATATATGGCCTTTATTATGTTGAGGTAGGTTCCCTCTATGACCACTTTCTGGAGAGTTTTTATCATAAATGGGTGTTGAATTTTGTCAAAAGCTTTTTCTGCATCTACTGAGATGATCATATGGTTTTTATTCTTCAATTCGTTAATATGGGGTATCACACTGATTGATTTGCATATATTGAAGAATCCTTGCATCCCTGGGATAAGTCCCACTTGGACATGGTGTATGATCCCTTTAATGTGTTGTTGGATTCTGTTTGCTAGTATTTTGTTGAGGATTTTTGCATCTATATTCATAAGTGATATTGGTCTGTAATTTTCTTATTTTGTAATATCTTTGTCTGGTTTTGCTGTCAGGGTGATGGTGGCCTCGTAGAATGAGTTTGGGAGTGTTCATTCCTCTGCAATTTTTTGGAAGAGTTTGAGAAGGATGGGTGTTAGCTCTTCTCTAAATGTTTGATAGAATTCACCTGTGAAGCCATCTGGTCCTGGACTCTTGTTTGTTGGAAGATTTTAAATCACAGTTTCAATTTCATTACTTGTGATTAGTCTGTTCATACTTTGTTTCTTCCCGGTTCAGTCTTGGAAGGTTATACCTTTCTAAGAATTTGTCCATTTCTTCCAGGTTGTCCATTTTATTGGCATAGAGTTGCTTGTAGTAGTCTCTTAGGATGCTTTGTATTTCTGCGTTGTCTGTTGTAACTTCTCCTTTTTCATTTCTAATTTTATAGATTTGAGTCCTCTCCCTCTTTTTCTTGATGAGACTGGCTAATGTTTTATCAATTTTGTTTATCTTCTCAGAGAACCAGCTTTTAGTTTTACTGATCTTTGCTATTGCTTTCTTTGTTTCTATTTCATTTATTTCTGCTCTGAGCTTGTTGATTTCTTTCCTTCTGCTAACTGTGGGTTTTGTTTGTTCTTCCTGCTCTAGTTCTTTTAGGTGTAAGGTTAGATTGTTTGAGATTTTTCTTGTTTCTTGAGGTAGGCTTGTATAGCTATAAACTTCCCCATTAGAAATGCTTTTGCTGCATCCCATAGGTTTTGGATCATCGTGTTTTCATTGTCATTTGTCTCTAGGTATTTTTTGATTTCTTCTTTGATTTCTTCAGTGATCTCTTGGTTATTTAGTAACGTATTGTTTAGCCTCCATGTGTTTGTATTTTTTTATGTTTTTTTCCCTCTAATTTATTTCTAATCTCACAGCATTGTGGTCAGAAAATATGCTTGATATGATTTCAATTTTCTTAAGTTTACTGAGGCTTGATTTGTGACCCAAGATGTGATCTATCCTGGAGACTGTTCCTTGTGCACTTGAGAAGAAAGTGTAATCTGCTGTTTTTGGATGGAATGTCCTATAAATATCAATTAAACCTATCTGATCTATTGTGTCATTTAATGTTTGTGTGTCCTTATTAATTTTGTTTGGATGATCTGTCCATTGGTGTAAGTGAGGTGTTAAAGTCCCCCACTATTATTGTGTTACCATCAATTTCCTCTTTTATAGATGTTAGCAGTTGCCTTATGTACTGAGCCGCTCCTGTGTTGGGTGCATATATATCTATAATTGTTATATCTTCTTCTTGGGTTCATCCCTTGATCATTACGTAGTGTCCTTCCCTGTCTCTTGTAACATTCTTTATTTTAAAGTCTATTCAATCTGATATGAGGATTGCTACTCTAGCTTTCTTTTGTTTTCCATTTGCAAGGGATATGTTTTTCCAACCCCTCACTTTCAGTCTGTATGTGCCCCCAGGTCTGAAGTGTGTCTCTTGTAGACACCATATATACAGGTTTGCTTTTGTATCCATTCAGCAAGCCTGTGTCTTTTGGTTGGAGCATTTAATCCATTCACGTTTAAGGTAATTATCAATATGTATGTTCCTATTACCATTTTCTTAATCGTTTTGTTTTGTTTTGCAGGTCCTTTTCTTCTCTTGTGTTTCCCACTTAGAGAAGTTCCTTTAGCATTTGTTGTAGAGCTTGTTTGGTGGTGCTGAATTCTCTTAGCTTTTGCTTGTCTGTAAAGCTTTTGATTTCTCCATAGAATCTTAATGAGATCCTTGCTGCGTAGAGTAATCTTGGTTGTAGATTCTTCCCTTTCATCACTTTAGGTATATT
Source organism: Lipotes vexillifer (assembly GCF_000442215.2). Classification (NCBI taxonomy): domain Eukaryota; kingdom Metazoa; phylum Chordata; class Mammalia; order Artiodactyla; family Lipotidae; genus Lipotes; species Lipotes vexillifer. The sequence continues at coordinate 751,171 of NW_006782534.1, read as the reverse complement.
ATGCCACTCCCTTCTGGCTTGTAGAGTTTCTGCTGAGAAATCAGCTGTTAACCTTATGGGAGTTCCTTTGTATGTTATTTGTAGTTTTTCCCCTGCTGCTTTCAATAATTTTTCTTTGTCTTTAGTTTTTGCCAATTTGATGACTGTGTGTCTTGGCGTGTTTCTCCTTGGGTTTATACTGTATGGGACTCTATGTGCTTCCTGGACTTGCGTGGCTATTTCCTTTCCCATCTTAGGGAAGTTTTCGACTCTAATCTCTTCAAATATTTTCTTGGTCTTTTCTCTTCTCCTTCTGGGACCCCTATAATGCGAATGTTGTTGCGTTCAATGTTGTCCCAGAGGTCTCTTAGTCTGTCTTCATTTCTTTTCATTCTTTTTTTTTAATTCTGTTCTGCAGCAGTGAATTCCGCAATTCTGTTTTCCAGGTCACTTATCCGCTTTTCCGCCTCAGTTATTCTGCTATTGATTCCTTGTAGTGTATTTTTCATTTCAGTTATTGTATTGTTCATCTCTGTTTGTTTGTTCTTTAATTCTTCTTGATCTTTGTTAAACATTTCTTGCATCTTCTCCATCTTTGCCTCCATTCTTTTTCTGAGGTCCTGAATCATCTTCACTATCATTATACTGAATTCTTTTTCTGGAAGATTAGCTATCTCCACTTCATTTAGTTGTTTTTCTGGGGGTTTATCTTGTTCCCTCATCTGTTACATAGCCCTGTGCCTTTTCATCTTGTCTACCTTTCTGTGTGGCCTAACATACTGTAAAATTTTACTTATGATGTCTGTCGTTTGTCTGGCTCTCTAGATTGTCAGTTTCACAGGGGCAGTGATTTTTTTTCACACCTAGGACCATGCCTGTCACTTAGTATGCGCTCAGTAAATATTAGTCAAAAAAATCAATGGAAGAACCAGTTATGCAGGACCTGTTTCAGTAGATTTGAAGCCCCCAAATGGGGATCTCAGCCCCCCGACTATCACTCACTGTTTACATGCATCTTTAAGAAGTTTCACACTTAAGTTATCTGAGCCTCAGTTTGTTCAACTGTAAACTGGGGATAATAGTAATTAGTAACAAGGACTAATAACAGTAAATAGTAAAAGGGGAAAAAATGTCACAGAATAATCATGAGGATTACAAGAGAAAATGGAGGTGCACATTGTCTACTAATGCCAGCAATTATGACCTGAGAGATGGAAGCAAAGGAAGGGTGAAGAGGATTCCAGGTTGTCCTGAGGAGCAAAGTGATCAGCTGTCCTTGGCATTAGAATCCAATGGAAGAAAAGTGGTGGTTGGAGGGATCAGGCATCTTGAACTTAAATATAGAGGCTGTATAATATAGTATGTATATAGCACGTATGAGAAGGAGAGTGGGATGGAGAGAGAGAGAGAGAGAGAGAGGGATTGCGTGTACAACATTATTTTGGGGGTGAATCACTCATCGTGGTATCTGTTTACTTTGTTCCATTATAGGAAATTTGATGATATTTCATTTGTACCATGACACCTGATGTCAAGTGAACATGTAAACCTAGGTGTAGGGTAATTGTCACCACAGAATATTTCATACGAAAATTTTCCTGACAGTGTTAAGCAGCAGTATGCAAATTACTGAAAAGAGAGAAGTACTTTTTTTTTTTTAATTAGGATAATTTTTAACTGTAATGAATCTGTGAGAATCAACCTTGATGTATCTATTTGGACATTTTCCACATCCCAAGTGGTTAGTCTAATACAAATTAAAGCACCACAGATTGCTATTATCTTCTTGCATTATTCTTTTCCTGAATTAATTTCATTTTAAAAATCAGACCTTCTCCAAATAAGAATAAATTTAAATATCCGAGGTGCAAATGTGAAGCTGATGTCAGGACCCATGCATATCTATAATTTCCACAGAATCATGGGAATAATCCTAAAAAATTTTTAAATGGAGGAACTGACCTTTTGGGTCACTTAATCATTCCCCTTGCTATTCCTGGAGAATCCAAAGAGTACCTCTAGTTTTCCTTCTTCTGAAATTACATATCATTTTCCCTTTATATTCATAATTAATTTTTTAATTTATCCATCCACCCACCCATCCATCATTGCAGTCTTTCATTTAATAAATATTAGGCATCATTTATGTACCTGGAATGCTGTTTAGCACTGAGGAAACAAAATATGCTAATATTTTATTTCAATACATCATAGTTAAGTGGGAGAAATGAACAGATTAATAAATAATCATAATGTGATATGTCTCATAATAGAAGTATGAACAAAGTGCTGACTGGACGAATCACAAAGGTTTATGAATTATGAAGTGGTAACATTTGTTCTGAGGTTTGAAAGGAGAATATTTCAGGCAGAGGTAAAATGTACACAAAGATAAGGAGATACGAATGGGCATCAAGTCCTAGGAGGATTAAATAGCTGGATGTGACTGGAGTTGAGCCTATGCATCTCTGAAGGGGTTGGGAAGGTGGGAGATGAAGTTGGGTGGGTTGAGGTCTTATCATAAAGGACCTTCTGTATTACCAGCAAGAATTTAGATTTCTTTCTATGATAGGACATCTTTATAGACTTTTCAGGAATGATGATAGCAAAGAGGAGGAGCAGACACTGCAAAGGACAAGACAAATCAGGGATACAAATTGGGAGGTTATTCCAACTCTACAAACCAGATGGAATAAAGACCTCAGTTAAAGTAGTGACAGTGAGACAGAGAGTGGGGAACTAAATAAAAAGATGACTAGGATCTAGAAACTGATGCAAGAGAAAACATCTGGAGAAAATTGCTATCATTGTTCAAAATATCCAGTGGGGAGAAGTGAAATTAACATTCCTGAAAGGCTTTCCATGTTTCTGAACAATGTGAAGAAAATGGAGGCCTGGATATATTAAGTGGTATATTTATCCATCTGTTCCTTGCTTTTTCTAAAGAATATGAAGCTCCTCTAAATTTTCTCCAGCTTCGTCTTTTGTCTTCAGTCACATGTGACCATGGCAAGTCATGATACTGATCCACTTCATGACTATGTTGGCCCTGATATATTTGGATGAAGTCAAGTAAATGTGACCAGAACCCAAAAGTTCTGTTCTTCCTCAATCATTTTAGTCTTACATTTTCTGCTTAGGTAGAGAGAGGTCAAGATTAACAATGATGGGAAAGAGGGATCTGTTCTTATTGCTCAAAGACTCAAGTTTTTTTCAAAATTGGAAAACATCTTTTTATATTATGACATGATTAGTCTATTTTCTGCTATTAATTTTAAATATCCTGAGCCCTCAAACTTATGTAGGAAATGTTTTACTTAACTTTTGATTCATCTTACCAAAACCTTCTGTTACTTGATCCTAATTACTAGCCATTCCCTCATATGATTTATTATTTTTCATGTTATACTCTCCAATATTAAATTATTCAAATATTTGAAAATCAAATAGTACATGTTTTATACCTTTGGAGTACTTTGGGAAAGACAGATTATAAAGAAAACTTTTGAAAGTTTATCTACAAAATGTCACAAATTACAACTGAAAAATATCATGAATCCCATTCAGACTGTTACTGAGGATTACACAGTTGATGAGTAGAGAACAAAGCTGGCTTTAGAAGTGAGTGCCCATGGGTGGCTAGACCCACACTTTGGTTAAATGACTTGGCCTCATTTATCAGCATTAAAATATGTATGATTCAGGGTCATGCTTCAGCAAATTACAAACTACTATATACACAGATGTTCAGGCAAACTATGAATGGTTAAGCTTGCAAATATTAAGTCTGAATTCTAATTGAATATTACATAATGTTTCTACAATTCTTTTACCCTTTTATGTTAAAGTGGTTGTCTGTTGATTTCTATATACTTTCTTCCTTGATTTTAAATGAATTCTTTTCTTACATTTGTGCAGAATGCTTCCCAAAATCGTCATGAGAAATGTTTACTATCCTTATATCAATTTCTCATAAAAGCTGTTTATTTTAGGTACCGTTTATGGGTATGTGTTTCTCTGAAATAAAAAAAAAAATGTTCTAAGAGTTTATAATCCTCTAGGAGAGGTGCAAAACTGTCCCCATTGTGGGCTTTTATGGAGGTAAAGGAAGTTATTGTCTTGCTGTCCCTTTCTGCTTGTTGAAATATTCCCTTTTGCCCAGGTTTGTTTCCTGTAATAATCTTTTGAACAGTGGAGTACCTGACATGTGTTTGTTCCTTAAGCAAACGTGTAAAACTCTTCAAGTTTGAATGGAGAAGTAGAAAGAGAAGGTTTCTGCTGTGCCTGATGACAGTTTTTGATTTTTCCACACTAATATTCTGGCTCCATGTTGGAGCACTAGTGTGGCAAATCCTAGCGTTGGTGGTATTCTAAGGAAGGGACAGAAGTTTCGTTGAGGAGTAAAGATTCAAAACAACTCCAGAAATAAGCTCTTGTGTCGGTTTATTTCTCACAGAGCAGCAGGTGTGTACATCGTGTTGCAGGATTAACTGTAACCTATTCTTTCTTATAATTACCATTAGCATTCCAGGTGCCCCTGATTTCAGGGAAAAGATGAACTTGATACAGCTCTAGGAATCAAAGGTAAAGAACTGCTTCAGTGGTCAGTAAAGAAGACACTGAATTATCTTTCATAAGGAAGGGGTAGGGAAGCATCATTCTTTGATATGAGGCCAAGAAACTGGCCACAAATAGCCAATGTGTCATTATTGGTGAACCTAATATTGTCACCTAAAATGACCCTGCAGCTAACATATTGTTTTCCCAAGAACATGAAATGGGTAAAACAAAATCCTGAGTATAAGTGGACCTCTGTCAGTGTTCGACCTATTAGTTTGGAAATTAGCATGAAAAGCACTGAACCATCAAACTTTCACCAAATCGCCATAAACCAAATGAAGATTGTGGTCTTACCTAATGGTTCATTCTTTCTATATTTAAATTGCCCCTTAACTGAATAAGCTATGTCATAACAGCATCTAAGTAATTAGAATTGACTAGATTTAAAGATTCATATTTTGATCAACTTTGGGAATTTGAGACTAATGGATTATGACTATATTTTTTAAAGGGAGAAATATATCTGGGAAATAGAAAAAAAAAAAAAAGCAAACACCCCCAACATAGTAAACATCACTGCCTATGCTGCCCTATCCTTCAGAAAATGGATTCTAGTTTTTTTAACTTAGAGAAACATTTTTTCCCAAAAATGTACCACATATAGATTGGTCATCTCTAAACTTAATTTTATGGCAGAAGATAGGGATGGAAAGGAGAGAGTGTGTATATGCTACTTCAGGCACGGTACTAGCCTCGTTCTTCCACAAGTTACACCAAGTTCTTTCCAAAATGAAAGCAACATATTCTTTATGCAGACAGGTGTCTCAAGGAAAAGTTGTATTTATAACTCAAACCAACCAGGAAGCTAAGAGAAAATGTTGCTCTCTTAGTGATTCCTAGGCTACTAAGACAAATTTCTTCCAAGTTTCAATCCTTCCTCCCAAACTCCACTTATCTTAAATACACCTTATAAACACAATTTTTATTGCTTACTTCTGTTAGCCCTTATGTGCAGTGAGGCTGAAATTCTTGACTGTGATACTTGACCAGATGTAAACTTTTAAAGTAAGTCTTTACAACAGAAATGGGATTAAAAACTATCAATTCAAATTACTTCTTTATATATGAGAGGTGAGTCTAAAGAAATGAACCTACTATCAAATTTAGCAGGAAAAGTGCCTTCCAATTGAGTTCAGAGTTTCAACTGTCTCTAAAAATGTGTGAACTCACTGGTATATGGAATAATATCTGTAAAAATCTATTCAACTTTCCTCAAAGCATTCAAACTAATTGTTTTCCCATTTTAAGGACTTTATGATGTTTCTTTAAAAGTGTAATACCATTATACTGTTGTCTTCCAAAATTATCTAAATTTTTGTTGTTTTTCCACCTGGATTAAATGGAAGGTATATATGGTAGAAAGCCAAGAGAAGTAGGAAAGTCTTAAATTTTCTTAATGTCCCAAAGGAATTTATTAACTACCCAAAGAGAAGTCAGGGAATGCTAACAGTTAATGTCATCCAGAGAGAGTCAGTTGATCTGCCTCCTAGTGGATGAATGTGCATAAATGGAAGTGCAAACAGTCATCTGCTTTCATGAGTCACATAGAAGAGTTCATGGCAGGCACACTGTACAGTTTTCAAAGTTCCAAGAAATGGTGCAAGTCCATCTGTTCCAAAGATTCATTTCTAGTTGAGATCTTCATTTGCACAGCATAGGAAGCTGAAAGCCACTGACAGATGTATTTGTGGTAAAAGCTTACTAGTCCTGCATTCTAATATAGACTTTTTAGAAAAATGAAGTCTATATAGTGGTTATACCACCAATGAATTTAGGTAATAAATAAGGTAATCAGGTAATCAAATAATAAAGTAGTCAGGATAAAATTTTATACCATTTTGAATTAGTCCTTATTATCCTTGGGGATAGAAGGGAATTAGAAACTCACTAAGTCTAGCCAGCTTGTTTGACAGGTATGAATGAACCAGGGAGGTTGAGAGATTTTTAAGTGACTTGTCCAAAGTTCTAAAACCAGAAGGTTGTAACACTTATAAACTCTTATCAAAACAAGCCCACCTCTTCTCAGTCTGGTGCTCTGTTTTCTTTTCCAGAAGAGTCTAGGAAGACTCTATGCCATTTCCCGCTTCCAAACTGGGACCCACACTGAGGTACACCTAAATATTGGGTTGGCAAAAAAGTTTGGGTTTTTCCATAAGATGTTACAGAATAGAATCAGTTAACTACAGAGATGCTCTGTTGTTTGAAATGACTATTCCCAATCACCCAAGGCTGTTAAATTTTTTGAGATAAATTTTTTGAGAATTCATAGAACAGATAACAAGGTCAGTTAAGTGGCAATATTGACCCCAGCCGAAGTATTAAACAGATTGACTTTGGTGCCCCAAATGTTAAATGTGGAGGCCAAGCCACAGCACCAGCCATTCTTAGGAAGGAAAATTAAACTGCGGTATGAAAATGCAGTAGTTTTCAGGGCTTATAGGAATCACTTTCACCAGTATGAAAGTAAAATAGAGGCTTAATTTTTTACATAGGTGTGTATGTTTATGAAGGTGATTCATATGTCATTGCCTTAAACTGCCTCATCTATACTTAAAAGCTGTCTGGTCAGCTTGCTCTTAAATGATTATTTCAGACCAATAGGAGTCTTCCATTTCATAATACCTCATTGCATAAGGTGCTTTAAGAAAGCACAAGTGCATTCATGTACAGTTACGACCAACTCAATGGCAGCTTTTCTCCAGCTTAAATGAGAAAACCTGCTACTGCAGAGTAATGATGTTTTAATTGCACATTTAGTACACAAAAAGTGAAGCAAGAAGTTAAGTCATGTACTTGTAAGAGCTACATTAAAAAAATACATTTGCAGTGAAGCAGCAATTATTTTCCAAGCAAGGAAGAGTTCATTCAAATCAGCATTTAGTGGTTTAAAAAAATGAGATTGCTTTAAGAATCCATTTACTGAGTCAGAAAGATTTTAAATGGTAGAGTGCCTTATGTTATATACCTGAAACTAATACAATATATGTCAATTATACATTAATAAAGAAATTAATTAATTAAAAAATCGGCATTTAGCATGAGGGTATTCTAGTCTTTTTACCTATATCGAATAAGTTAAATTTATTATTGGAATATTAGTTTGAAATGGTGCCTATCTATGATGTTAAGTAGCTGTATTATAAAAATCCGACATGCACTGCATTTTGATCTGCTGCCTCCTTTCAGAAATACTGCCACCTATTCCTTGCCTTCCAATTATTTAAAGAATGTCCATCAGTCTAAAGATAAATGTTTGTTTCTCTAATAACCTGGGTATTTTAGTGAAAATTTTTTTAAAAAATGAAATTGACTTATGTTCATAATGCATTGTCTCTTCTATTCTTGTGTGTATGTGACTCATTTTATATTCAAAGGAACATAAATATTGTTCAATAGTTCCTCATAAAAAGATTTTAATGACCACACTGGAAAAAATAAGAATATTTTGTAAATTAAGCTAATATGATAAGATTTACAGTGATACGATGGAGATTTGGCAGCGATTTCACAAATTTGTGTAGACTGGCAAAGTGAACAACTGAAATTTTAAAAAAAATCTGGGATATGGGATAGAACCCAAATACATCAAAGGAACCATCAATAATGAATAAGGAAATTTACAAATCTGCATTTTGTTTGGCATAATTATACCACATTTATTTTTATGCCTAGGTGGTTAAAGTGTAGTACTAGTTTCCTAAATATTTTTCCTGCATGTAGAGTCTGATGGCAGCTGGTCCACTAGAAAAACACATAATGCAATTGCCTGTAAAAACTAGTAACTTATGCTCAGAAATAATCGAGGGCAAATGTAGGAATTCAGTGCATTCCGGTGCGTAGAAATGTACCCATATCTGAATAATGTTACCACTTACATAATGCTTATTATGTGCCTTAGAATATTAGTTCTAAGCATTTGACCAATTAACTTATTTTCTCCTCAGCTCATACAACCCTATGATTTAGGTACTAATATTATAGCTGTTTTACTCAAGGTCACATGCTGAGTTATCAGCACAACAGGCTGAACCTAGACAGCCTGTCTTCAAAGTATAACCTTTTTAACCATTACATACTCTCTATCACCTTGTCTGAAAAGACAGTCTCTCTCCCAAAGCCAGCTAAAACAATAGTGCTTCCATCTTGATATATGACTTTGATTAACAGCATATGAAATGAATAATTACAAATTTAGTTACTATAAGACACAGCAAATTTACTAATTAAATCAATATTTATAGAGAAACAAGAAGTAATAATGCCCCCTCCCATAGGTATCCTATGCATCACCTTTTGTGTCTTATTTGGGAATTACTACTGCTACCACCTGTTAATATTTAAAAAGCATTTGCCTGGACAGACACTTTGCAGGGATTATCTGATTTAATCACAATAGCAAACATATGAGGGCTGATAATACCATTTTTATATTTCACATGGGGAGACTAAGGCTCAGGGGGGTTTAAATAATTTATCAACCTCACAGTGTTAGAAAGTGATAAGGCAGAGATTTGAACCCAGGCAGCCTGTCTGCAGAGCCCACACTATTTGTCATTATGCCTCTTACCATAGTGTGTTGTCTCCCATCAGTAACCTAGTCAGCATGATTTGAACAGGGAAAAAGAACTATAGGCTCCAGGAATATAATGTTTTTAAGAACTTTATAAAAGCGTCTTTTGCACTTGGGGACAGAATGGATTCTGTAATTTTTTACCTTTTTTAGCCTTTCTAATTTATCTTACCTTGAAGATGGGCAGAGCATATAACATAACGGTCAAAATACAAAATGAAGACAGACAGTATTAAAGTAGTTGACTTCACTTCATTTTAAATATAGCATCTTATATGCCATTTACCTGGTTTTAGTTTTCTCAATTTAAATCGGTGAACAGATGTAAAAAAGACATGATTTTCGCATAAATTATTGAGAAATCTAATCAGAGCCCTGTAGTAGATTTGTTGGACTGGAAGAAATAAATGGATACTCTTATCTTAAAGAATGATGAGAGAACATTATTTAATGTTACCAGATTACCTTCGTCAACCTGGCAACTCATTACCAAGATAGCTTTGTGCTTGTGACTAGAAATAATATTGATAGTAATAATAGTAATAGTAATAATAATTTATTATTGCATGTGTTCAGCAGCCAAGTAGTTTCACTTACCGAATTGGCTGGTGTGCAGCACACACAAATAAAATTTGCATGAAAAAGAACAGCTGTGTAAAATACTGCCTTTGGAAAGGCAAATTTCCTGAGATAGTGATTATAGTGTATGAAGCTCAAGGCATAACTGTAATGATTGTAGGACCGTTTCTCTCCCTCATGCAGTATTTTACATCTATTGCCCTCAGAACCAGAAGACAGTGAATTCATGGTAGCAAATGCTATTTCCTATCCGGTAAAAGTGATTCTATAGCAACCTCCTGCTTTTAGTCACTGAAAACTTGCTAAAAAGCCTCCTTTGAAGGTAAAACTTTTACTAGTTGGCCTCTTCCAAAAGATGGGCTTGAGTGAAAAGAGAGTAATATTTAAGTTCTAAAAAATAAGGCAGTGCTTAATTTGATGTACTAAAAGCTTACTTTTAAAGGACAGCAAAATTTTTAAATGTTGGATTGTATAAGTATTGTTTAAGCAACTCTTTCATATCAGGAAGTTCCAGTTTACCATCTATAAAGGGTAAAATGGCAATCATTTTTCCTCCATTAGCATGTCATAATTTAAACATGATTCACTTGGACTTAATGAGCATATAAATCATAAAAGCGTTTTTTTGTACTGAATTTTAGACAATAATTTTAAAGTGTTATTTGGACCTTGCATATTAGGTGATGAAAATTGGTGACAATGTACCTGTATTCAGAATCATCTACATGTTTTTAAATCTTTGGCTTTGCCATTTCATTTGGTACAAATCCGGAAGTTGTCAGGGAGAGTGCTGATATATTTATACTTCGTTGAAAAGGGCAAATTATGACTTAGCCTTTGTTTGAATTCCTTAAGTGTAGTCCTCTAACTTGAGAGTGAATGTCTGTTAGTGGGATCCTCTCATTCTACTTCTGGTGGTTTTCTTGTTAAACATTTATGCATTGAAAAAATCTGATCCCAACTCTAAAACGTTCGTTTTTATAGTACTCCGTAGTTGACAAAGCTAGGTTTTCATAAGTATAATAATTCAATCCTCATAGCAATGCTGTGAGGCTAACAAGATTATCCCCGTTTTACACATGGGAAGCTGTAGGGCCCAGAAGTTGTATGACACAGCCAGTGTGATTAGTATTATTGCCACACTGACCTAAATCCAGAGTTCTACGTGCTGAACCACAACAGTCCTCTGATCAAAATCAAATGATTTAAAAAAATCATACTGAAAACAAGTTACTCTTCATCTCATAAAATGTGGATTTTTTAGGATTAATAAACTAGGAAGCTAGGAAATAGTGCATGAAATTGGAGAATAAGGAAAAGCTTTCATTAAGTTTCAATCCATGCTTATTTAGACGATCACTTCTTTAAATCATGTTTAAAGTTTGGTTTTCTAGCAATTATTTTAGCTGATAGAAACACAGCATGATAAAAATGTGTATTTATGATATTCTGGAGCATATGGATTGTATAGTTATGTGTTTGTGTATACTTATATGTTTCCTCTACTGACATGGAAGAAAAATGTATTACAGATATATAAACCTTTGGTATTATACTGTCAATTTGATGTCTATTTTTAAAATTATGTGAAAATAAAGCTTTAAATATATAAATGGTTGAGAGAATCACTCCTCAGCTTTATATAAACCAGCAGGATGAAATACTTACCTTGGAATGAAGATGTAAGAATGCGTCCGCCATACCCACCAAGAGATTACTTAGAACCTGGGCTTGCAGTGGCTCAAGAGGACGTGTCACTTGCTTTCCTGGAGTCATTGCAGTGTGTCCCTCCAGTTGCCTGTGTTGAACCTCTCCTGAGGCTAAACCAGTTGTTCTCTTCCTCTTTTCTTTCCTGTCATTTCAAGCACTGGTCCCCATATTATGTTTCATAATGATTCCTACTGAGAGAATTTTCAGAAAAGGCAGGTGAATTTTCTCAGCCAGTGGAAATCAGATTGTGTTAAATCAATGTTTGTCAATAAAGTGTATCACAAAAATAACATTTCTGTGTTTTTCACAGTTATCAGCCATCTGCATCAGCAACCCTGTAACATCATGTCCATAGCACTCTTCACATTTCCTCCCCACCGTCTTCTTACACTGACTCCCAGGCTGGGAGCCATTCTCACAACTTGTATAAAATGACCATTGAATGGCAGACAAATTGATAATGAAATTGCTTCCCTATCGAAGATATCCCCTGCTCCCAGAATCTCTAGAGGCCAGCAGACCCTTCACATCTGTGTCTTCCCACCCACAGTCCCATTCCTTCCATAGTTTCTCTGTGCTACAAGTACACAGAGAGAAGCTCCTTCTTTGGGAGGGGTAGCTGAGCAACGAGACACAGATATGAAGGCTGCCTCCATGCAGAACCTACCTGTTTGAATTTTACACCTTCCTGTGGAGACCAGCTATGGCAGAGCAAAGTCTAGAGCTGCCTTTCTTATTTTGTTTAATGTTCCTATTTTTCATAGTTGACCGAACAACAATAAACAACACAAACAAAAACCAGTCTTTTGGTAAATGTTTCATGAAAAGACAAGTAACTATGTCATTTAATGAAATAAAACCAAAGCATCCACAATAATTTTTAAAAACTCACTTTTTGTTACTCACCGTTGCTGCAAAAGAACTGTTTGTTAGGCAACTCTAAGTACTGTGATATTAAGAGCATAACTAGAAATTCATTGACACAGCAGAAATCTGTCTCTCTATATCATCTTCCTTCCATATGCATATAGAGATATCTGTGTATGTATCAGGTATTCTAGCTAGCTAGCTATTATTCCTTTTTCCTGCATACAAACATTCTCTGGACTTGAGTAGGTGTAAAAATCCAGTGTGAATCTGCCTCAGTAATTTATAATAGCATTAATAATACTGCTCTAATCAATTTCATGAGAAATTTGGGCACCTTTAAAATTTGGTAAAGGACTGTACTATCATTAATTGTTTTTCTCTCAAAATCATAGGGTTTTTCTTGCCTTATGAATAGCTAATTTTCTGAAATACAGTTGAGTCAAATAAGCACTCAACTTTCAAACTACTTCAAGAATGGATTTTATGGAACCAGATCTCAAGGGCTTTCTTGAAGATGGGGTCTGATTGTATTCCTGAGGCCAAAGGCCTTTCTTCACTGACTCCTGGCATGATGTGTATGATCTCTGGGTTATTATGTCCACCGAGCCTGTTGAAAGAACAGGGATTCCAGAATCATTCTTCAGATCTGAAAGGGCAAAGATCACCAGTTAAGATCTTCCTGGTCACCGTTGGAGTCATTTGGATAATAGTTCAAGGGGCTCTAAAAATATTATGAAATAATAGAGAAAATAATTATTTTAATAAGCTATAAATACCTAAATATGGTAGTCCTTTAAAATTCAATAACTTATTTGATACAGCATTTTGAGTTACATATTCATTTCTAATACTTAATTGTGTAGAGTTTTAAGATGATGGCTGTTATGAAATGATTCTATTTTCTTCTTCTTTTGCAGGTAACCCATTAACAAAGGATAAATCAAGTGATCCTCAAGGCTGATTACATTGAACATCAGCATAGAAACATAATTCATGAGGTGATCTTGAAGGAAAATTTTTATACAGCTCACAAGAGGCACTCTGGAGTCTATTATTTCCAAGGGATTTCATGGCTTGTAATCAGCTTCTTCTTGGAATCAAGACTTTTTAAAAGTCCGACATGAACTTCTATATCATGAAGATTTCATCATATTTGAACTGTGTTCAACTTGTATAATTGCACTTGCAAAAAGGATTTGAAGTTACTTTCTGAAGAGTTGGCGTTTCCAGATGGTGTCAGAGACACTTACCTTTTGGGCTCTTGGCTCCAAATGTGACTGCTTTTCTTGTTTCTGAAAGTCTCCCAAGTGCACTGGCCTTCTGTCATGGACCTGTTCCTGAGTCCTGTGTTCAGTGGCTAGGACTGCACATGGCTTCAGTGACTTTTCCTTTGCGAACTTCTCCTCTGGCATGTTGTAGACTGAGACAATTTATTTGTATCCTAATCTTGGAGCTCTGAAAGCCTACATGTTTTAACATCTTAAAGTTGCTTTTGTTAAAGGAATGGAAATATATATCCATTGATAATAATTATTGTTGGCAAGTTATCTGAATACATCAATCATATAAGAATGTATAGACAAGCTGACATGTTTCCCCAAGGCTAACACACTGCTGCAGCTGTCTGTCAGTTAAATAGGTAGTAGTTAGAACTGAATTACCATTTTCATTATATACTCCTGTTTGGTACCTTTACAGTACTCTCCCTTTCAGTTTTTTTTGTTTTGTTTTGTTTTTTTAAAGTGGGCTTTTTCTTTCATTTTTATCTTTACTTTTTCCCTTCACAGAAATTAGCAGTGAGCAGTCAAGATTTAGGTAACCTTCAGTTTCAAAAAATTGCCAGGGATGCATGTGGGTTTTGATTTCTTAGCTTGAAAGTTATTCACTTAGATTTCTTCTAGTATTTTTTTAAACTGTCCTTTCTATCTCATTTTAAAAAGGCTGTCTCTTGCTCTATCCCAATGACTGTTTGAATGCCTATCTATTTGTTTATTCAGTCTGTTGGTAGAATAAATTGTTCTTTTCCTTGGTCTAAATTTTATAAATATTTGCTTACAGTTGTCCCGTTCAAAAATTTCTTTAGTCAGTCTTTGTCCATGTTTTTGCAGTACTTTTAACATTTGTGGTTTTCAGTTCTACAGGAAAATCTTATAAATATTTCAAGGCCTTAAACATGTATGTACTTGTTTTTCTAAGTTACTCGCAGAATGTATAATTTTATACTACATCTGCTTTGTTTCATTTGTGATGCGGAGGGAGAGAAGAATGGAAATTGCATAGCCATTCTGGATATTGTGTAAAGGTATAGTTTGAAAGAATGTAAAGGGGGAGGAGCTTCTATGTTTTACTCATCTTAGACTAATAGGAAGATACTTCAGAAATTGTCCTATTAGAAGTTCCATTATGTTAGAGAAGGTGTGGACATCTTTTATTTTTTAGAACTCACTGACATGGCCAATTAGGTATATGTTGATTGCCATGATGGAGGCTGACATACAGACCAAAGCTCTCCAGGCTAAGTTGGTAACAACTTTCAAAGACCAATACATTACCCAGAATCTTTTCTCGGCAGAATGACTAAAAGTGTAAAATTTGTTAAACATTAAATTTGTAAAATATGCTTTTGATATTGAACTAAAGTAAACTATACTGCCCCATAAGTCCATGGAATGGAATGACTTTCTCCTTCCATTTTAATTATGCATATATAACTTGATGGCTCTGAGTGAATTTTGCAATGGTTCAAGACTGTCTGAACTCATAAAGAAAGGAGTAACTGTTGTGCTGGAGTTTCTGCATCAGTAATTATATCATTAATTTCTTTGGAACAAAGTGGAAAACTATATTATTTTGGAAATTATGAATTTGTCCTAGGTTTGAAATTATAGATCATGCCTCTCATTTTTTTAAACTATGTCCCTTAAAACAGCACTGGAAATTCTGTATTATATTCAAGTGTAATACATGCATATCAATAGAAAAAAATAAATGGAATTTCAAATATATTAACTAGATTATCCCCAGTAGATTAATGTTGTGACTCTTCAGAAAAGGCGAATAAAATTGGAATATAAAATGGACTCTTTTTCATGAGTTACATTCAGAGAATCTGTTTTCCAGTGTTTTATCTTAAAAACACTTCAGTTACTATCTAGGAAAACCTCTGAGTTTATGGGGAAGCTGACATAAATTCTTCAATCTTCTTTTTATAAAAATCCATGGCAAATCTTGCCATTTACACAAGGTTCCAATATTTGACTTGCTTCTTTGCTAAGAAACAATTGAAATAGATATATCTACACTTGTGCCACTTGCTCACATCTTGACTGTGAGCACAACTGGCAGAATTTTGCTAGCAATATACAAAAATCATTTTATTATAAAAATTGTTGAAAATAATGGCTTTATCCTTTGAAATTCATTATACAGTTGGCCCTTGAACAACATAGGTTTGAACTGCACAGGTCTACTTATACAGGGATTTTTTTCAACATTAAGTACTACAGTACTACACAATCTGAGGTTGGTTCCAGGGATGCAGAACCTTGGGTATGGAGGAACCGCATAGAGGGAAGATGGACTGTAAGTTATATGCAGATTTTCGACCGCATGGAGGGTTAGCTCCCCTGCCCCCAGTGTTGTTCAAAGGTCAACCATATATGGAAATGTTAATTAAAACATAAAATATGGCTATGATTTAGCCTTTAAAAATTACTTTAAATAGCTTTTATTTTGAAGTAATTTAAGATTTCCAATAAGTTATGAAAATAGCTCAGAGGACTTCTGTGTATCCTTTTCCCCATTATCGCCCAGTGATAACATCTTACAAAACAAAGAGATTGACATTGGTACGACACTATCCACTCAAATACAGACCTTATTCAGATTTCACTGGTTTCACATGCACTTTGGGTGTGTTTATGTGTATGTGTATACGATCTTATTTTTAATTAATTTGGTAAACACCTACTTCAGTATGTCATAACAGAATAGATCATGAGAGTCTATGGGTCAATGAGTGGCTGATTTGTGATGACTTTTTTGAAGTTCTCTATTTATGGAATAACATCCTATAGCTTTATTTTATTTTTATACATTCTTGTTGCCTTAACACAATGGAAACTTCCAGTTTTAACATCAGACAGTACCATATAAGATTTCAAATTTGGAATTGGCTTTAATGGGTAGGAAGAGGTCTGAGAATCTGCGTCTATGGTTGAAATAAAAAGGGAGTTTGGTCCTGTTCTTTATTTCCCTCAGCAAGGCCTGTGCTACTACACAATGCTATACAAGTAAGTTGTGACTTTTGATAATACACAATGGCTAATAGCACAATGATTAAGTGGGACATGATCGTTTAAAAATGTTGATCATTTTCTCAGTTCATGATCATATATCCATCTGAAAGAGCAACATATGCAAAAATATCAAGTAGTATTTTTCATCATGGAGCCCTTTCTCATATTGACCCACTTAAGTGGAGAGAATTAGAATGATGGAAGACACAGAGAAGCTGAAAAGTTGGGGAGACACATATTGGGTATCTCCTGTTCCCCTTACCCACATAGAGAACTCATAGTAGAGCATTACTATTTTTTTAAGGTAAGGGTTTGTCTGTCTGCCTGTCTGCCTTCATACCTGCCTTCCTCTCCTTTCTTGTTTTCTTCCTTTCTTCCTTACCCTCATTTCCTTCCATCTTTCCCTTCCTTCCTTTCCTTATCTTTTGTTTTATATATAGAATACTTTGAAAAAAGAGTAGAGGTAGCAGATTTTATTCATTGCACTGCGTGATACTGAAAAGTAGTGTAGACCTCACAATTATCTGGCATGTAATTGACTTATTCCTACTAGGCACATGCATATTTGGTGAGATCAAACGTTAGCTGAAGTTTAGCCTTTAAAATGGCCTTTAAAATCTATTCAGTGGATTTTTTTTTTAATGCCCTACATTTGCAGGGCATTCTGCTAACCAATGAAAAGTAGGTACACAAAAGAAGACATAAGTGTTTCATATTTGTTTTGATTTTTTTTAATCTTCATTATATTTCAAATTAATAAATGTTATGCACTATGTCAAACATTTTTCTGGAAGGTTTTATCTGTTATACAAAGTGATTGAACTTTAGAAGTTATGTGAGCAGGGCACTACAAAGTTTTGTTTCACAGGTTTCAGCAAAAATGTGATGGAAAGTCTTAAAGAAGAGAGACTGTGGGCTTGAAGAGAAGTTAGAGGGGACTAACATAATCCAGGGAAAGTTAATGAGGGCCTGAGCTTGGACTATCACACTGAGGAGAATGTGAAAAAAAATAGATATCAATCCTGGTTGTATTTTAAATTACTTGAAGATCTAAAAATTACCCACGCCCAACCCTACTCTCTGAGATTCTCTTAATTGGCTTAGGATTAGAGTCTGGGAACAAGTATTTTTTAAAAATCTCCTTGGGTGATTTAATGTGCATTCTGGGTTAAGAACCACTAATGAAGGGTTTTGCCAAGGTAGAAATGAGAAGTTGGGTGGGATGATTGGATGAGTATAAGGGAGATGTGGAAGAGAACTCAAAGCCCCGAGCCTACTAAAATGGGGTAATTGAGATTTAGTTATATATTAGAAAACTCTGAAGGAAAAGCAAGTTGAGTGGCAGGTGGAGACAATGAGTTCATTTTTTAAGCCTAATGAGTTTACAGTGCCAAGGAAACATTCAGAAAGGTCATGTTAGATAAGAACTGAACAGGCTTTATTGGATTTGTAATTAGAGAATGTTGGTCTTGGAAAGAGCAGTTTTAGTGAAGTGCTTATTGTAGAGCTGAGATTTCAGTGGGTTGGAGAGTGAATGAGAGATGTGAGAGTGGAAAATAGTACATGTAGACTTCTATTTCACAGAGGAATAAAAAGGAAAAGTAGGGTAGTGGTTATGCAGGGGAGGCAGAATTGAAAGAGTGTATTTTTCTTAATATGGAAGAAATTAGAGTATGTTCATCTATACCATAAGGGAGAGAGGGAGAGGATGAGAGGTGTGTTAAGACCCCAGGAGTGAAAATATAAAGGAAAATTGAAAGTAGGGGTGTTTCTATCTATATGGAAAGAAAGATAAAATGTATGAGGAATAAGCAGGATCAAATCCCATAGAAATTCTAAGGGGATGTGAACAGTGAAGAGGCAAGTGGTGTTTAGTTCTTTGGTAACCTTCAACAGAGCAGTGTCAGTAGTTAGCCCAGGAATCGGAAAGCAATCATTGAAGTTGATTAGCACATGGGAGAGTGTCAGCTTGTTCCTGGGCTACTTAGACTTAGGAATTTAATAACTCCAAGATCATAAATAGATAAATGAGAGAGAAATTAACTACATCTCAGTGTCCTTATTCACGAAATGAAGGTATCTACCTTACAGGATTTGTTGTGAAGATTCAATGAGTTAATACATGTAAAGTGCTCAGCACATTATCTTGTACATAGTATTTACTCAATGGTGGTTCCTTCATTGTGAAAGATGTCCAAGTTCCATTTGTTCTGCAGTGGTGTAAAATCAGGTTGGTAGAAAATAATAAAATTATATATGATGTGAGAAGGTTTGGGGCTGGCTGGTACAAATGATAAATAGAAGAGGAAGATGTAGTGACATTACATTTAAATCATTTTTTTCCCTGGAATTAAGTGGCCGTAAGGAAGGTAAAAGAGTAACCTTAGTGGAAGATTAAGTGAAAATATTTTTTCTTATAAGGTTTATAAGTTTATACTGCAAGGAGGCAGTAGGGAAGGAGAAACTGATAAAGGGAGGGATGGATTAATATCCTGGAGGAAGGAGAAACAGGTGGAGTTGGGAATGTTAAGCAGAAGGGTTAGTGTGAGAGGAATAATGTTTCTTTTGTCAGATAAGTAAAAAAGAAAAAGAAAAAAAAGATGGATGAAGCTGGAGACAAATTTAGATGTGAGGCCGAGGAAAATAATGCTAGGAGCCTCTAGGCTGAAGGAATGGCACATACAGGTGTTAAGTAGATACGGTTCATGTGCTGAGTGTACAAGGGACAAAATTCAGTTTGGAATCTCCAAGGAGAGTAGAAAATATTTCAAGTAAACCTTGGTGTTTCTAGATGCTGAGAGCTCAAAAGACAATAAAGTCACAATACAGGACATTTAATTCATAGAGACATGTGACTTTTCCATCAGTGCAGTCTGGACAAAGGAAGGGTGAAAATGAATAGTTGGGATCAACTTTGGATGAAGATAGGTAACGTAAAAAAAAATGGCTAGCATCTCTTGAACTTACTCTGTACCAAGAGGTCTTTCTAAGCAATTTAAGTGTATTATTTAACCTTATCTGAGATCTATAGTATTGATATCACCATTCTCTAATAAGAAAAGTGGGGCATGGAGTGTTTAAGCAACAGTGTCACATAATAGTAAGTGGTAAAGCCAGGATTTTAACCTCTGTAGTAGTAACTAGTAGGGTGTTTATATGCCATTGAAAAAGTGTATCATGGGGCTATAGGAAAATTCATAGGGCAAGTAAAATAAAAAGGAATGATGTTTGTAAATCTAGGGAGGGTCAGAGAGCCTTGAAATAAATTTGAAACTGGAGAACGGTTTTATTAGGGATGAGTAGTAATTAGGACAAATATTTTTATGTTCCTACTATGTGCCAAGAACTATGTTAGATGCAGTGAAAAAAATGTAAGTGTCACCTTCTATCACTCCTTCTGGGAGTGATAATAAACTGAATTTTTAGTAACTGAGTTAAGAATCTTCAGATAAATTCCTCAAGACACTGTGTTTGCATATACAGCAGCACTTGAGAGAGAGAGAGAAGTGGCTCCAAGTAAAATGTGGAAATGAAGAGCAGGGAAAATACAGTGCTCCAAACAGAAGCCTATCGTTTTGATGAAGGTAGAGTCTATATTCATGATGAGGAACCTCAGTAATGCCTGAGTATGTTTCAGAAGAAAGAATTCTACACACAGTTTGCATTCTACGTTAAGGGTTATATTTGACCTTTAATTGGAAGTGAAGTTCCCTGTTACTGTGTCTACTTGTAAGGCATCAAGGGAAGATTTGTTAGAGTGATGTATCAATTACCCACTGCTGTGTAATATATAACTCCCAAACACAGCAGCATAAAAGGGTAACCCTCAATTATCCCTCTCAAGTCTAGAGGTCAACTGGAAAGTTCTGCTGGTCTTGGCTGGGCTCACACTTTTATCTGTGGGGATCTGTGTTTGGGCAGGGAGTGCTGAGTCTGTCTGGACTTCCTCCCATGTGTTGGGGGTATCTGGCCATAAGATGGTCTAGGATGATCTTAGCTAAAACAACTGGGCTACTTCCAAGTGGTAGTTTGGCTTGTTCTCATGGCAGAGGAGGCAAGGTTCTGCGACAGTGAAGACAGACTTACACTCAGAACTGGTACGGGTTCACTCTGACTACATTTTTATGGCTAAAGCCAGTTACAAAGCTAATCTGGTGGTGGAGAAAGACTCCACTTCTTAATGAAAGTTGCTGTAAAGTCACGTTGTAAGGTTAGATACAGGAAAGGATGAAGAATTGGGGCCATGTTTCCAGTCACCTCTAGTGGCTTCATGCTAGTTTTACTCCCCTCAAGACAAACTTTGCTTGCTTATATGTGTCACCTTTTCAATCCTAATGTGATTTTGATACACATCAACTTTAAATTCTTCAGTGGCTCCCCACTGTCCTGATATGAAACCTATACTCTGTATCAGACATCAATGGCATTCCACTTTCTTGCATCTGCTTACTTCTTTCTGCCCCCTATGCCTGTACTACTAATCCTGTTACACCCAAGTCCTTGCATGTAGTTCTTAAAACAACCTCTGCTCATCCTAACATCTCTTTGAAAGTCTCTGAAGCTAGACTCTCCCTTTATCTCCCCCCAGCCTTTCCCAGTCAGCTCTTTCTCATCTGTAAGTTTAAATTATAAAATTCTGTTGATTAACATTTCCACCATAAAATTAAGTGGACAAAAATTGAGATATCATAAGAGTACTATTGGTAAAATAATTTTTTAACAAAGTCTTCCTACAACGAAACTCTCAAGAAGGACTTAATTCAGGGTAGGTGGTATTAAATAGTTAATCTCAGTTATACATTTTTTCAGTTGATATCTTGTAGTTTGAACTGAAAACATAAACCTTTTTAAAATTGATTGTGAGGTAATTATCTGTAATCCATTCTCAAGGCCTCTATTTTTTTGTAAAATGATAAAAGATGGGAAAAAAATAAGTACTTTCCTTCACAGTGGGTGCCTCAGCCAAGTCTCCCCTGATTCCCCACAAGCCAGCATAGATACCTGTTCTCCACACTCCCACTGCTTTCCTTCTTAATGCTTACTTGTTTGCTGTCTAACTTCTGCAATCCTAGTCCTTTCCTCTTAGAATTCAAATTGTGCAACAATGTCTGGGATGCAGCAGGCAGCCAAAACATTGCTTATTAAATGAATCATTGCATAATTTAATATACACTACCTAGGCACACTTAGTAGTAACTGAGTTCGCTTCTTGTTGATTGACTAACTTGTTCCTAAACTCAGAAATGCTGAGTATCAGCTGTTAAGAAAGATTCTGGCAAATGGAGCATGATTGTGATTAGCAGTGCAAATGTCATGTTAATCTTTGTTTTCTGGCTGATAGTTAAATCTCTTGTACTATGCATCAAAAATGTCACAGCTAAACAATCTGAGGGATTAAATGGCTCCTCATAATTTCCATGCTGCTAACTGGCAGAAAAATAATAACTGTTGTCAGTCTTGGCTGGTGAGTTCTCATGGAAAATATTTCTTTTTTAATTTGAAGGCATTAGGAAACACACTCAAGTTATAATTTAAACGTTGTTTATTCTGGAGTACATGAACAATCTATTGCTATTTCATTGTCAGTCATTCCAAATATATTACTAAAAAGTCACCAGGATTGGTCATATTTTCATCTTCAATGCTTTTTATTAATTTATTCTATGCTAATTTTTACAAAGATGATTTTAGATATTTTTGAATCCTGTGGTATTTCATTATGACAACTAATGATGCATGTTGCCAACATCTCTAAACACTAACAGAAGCTTAAATATTTTGTTGGCTTAATTGCTTCTGGTAGCATTGTAATGACATAGTGTGAAACTCATTTCACCCTCCTCATTTCACCTCTAGCCAAACATTAGGCCAATTTTGTCTTGTGATTATTTAGTTTTAAAAAGTTAAAATGGCCCATTTTCTCTTTTAAAGGACTCATTATTGGAACCAGTTTCAAAGAGAACCGTGTGGCAGTTGTGAAAGGGAAGGTATGAGATATCTCAGCATCCCTTACAGGTTTACTAAGAAAGAATACTTGAGAGTGTATTACAGATAATTACTTCACAAGGAGCTTTTAAAAATGCAATTACCAGATTTCTAATTTAAATGAAAAAAATGGGGAAAAAAATGGGGAAAAAAAGTTCCAGAATTGCTTAAATGCAATGTGCTATTTTGCAGAATATCAAGTCCATCTTGGGAGTTTAACTGTGGGAGGACTTTGTAATAGCACTGTCTCCCTACAACAGGACTCCACAGATAGCATTATGATGAATCTCCTGTATGTGTTCATTTAATTTCAGGGGTTGCTGCGGTAAAAAATAAACCAAATTTGAGAGCTTGAATCTGGATGTATCTTGTCACTTTCTCTCCCCGTCAGTTCAATCAAATGTCATTCTATTCAACTGAATAGGGACAGGGTGAATTTCAAGTAAAAGAAAATTCAACGAGAGTGACAGATTTTCTCTTAAAGTTACTTTTGTTTGATTTCACCTTCTTTTCTTTGCTGTGAAACCACAAAATGAAATGGAAATCAGGATGTCAATTCTTCTGCTCCTTGCTGTTTCTAACTTGTGCTTTTGGATCAGTAAAGCTAGTTGCTTCATACATGCCTCATGTGGTCATACAGATTGGGCACTGCACAAATCCAAGGAGCACCCACTGACCTACGCCACTATGTGAATGTCAGTCCCTTGAGTTGTGCAGTGTCCATCATGCACAACTGTAAGCAGAAGCTTTACTGGATTCTAATAT
Source organism: Lipotes vexillifer (assembly GCF_000442215.2). Lineage (NCBI taxonomy): Eukaryota > Metazoa > Chordata > Mammalia > Artiodactyla > Lipotidae > Lipotes > Lipotes vexillifer. The sequence goes on along the minus strand of NW_006782534.1, from coordinate 727,795 downwards.
TTTTGGTTGCAATAATGCACATACAAGATTCTACTAAGATATATAATTTAATTTAGGTAATTAGTAATTTCTTACAATAAAATATATTAAGATATTTAATCACAGATGCATGCCCAGAATAAATAATTAAACAGAATTAGAGATTTACTAAGTTAGATTGATAGTTAACCCAACTTGATCACTTTCAGGTTATCTACATCTGTGAATATTTCAGGAGACTTAATTTCTTAATCTAAGACCATGATGAAAGGTTTTATCTTCTCTATTTAGATTTTCTCCCAAAGAAATATTATTCATGCTGATGACTCCTCAAATTAGTAACTTCAGCCCTAATCTTGCCCTTGAATGCCAAGATCCTTACCCCAACAACCTACTTGACATCTCCACTCAGATGTCCAATTGGTGTTTCAAACAGAACATGGGCAAAGCAGAACTTTTGATCCCTCTGCCTCAACCTTCAAACCTTCTTCCTCAGTTTCCTCTAATTTTGTAAATACAATTACAGTACACCCAGTTTCTCACATTAAAAACTTACTCATCTCTGATTTCTCTTTCTTTGCCACTGCCGCATCTAATCCATCAGCAAGTGCTATTCACTCTACAGCTCCAAACACCCTGAATCTGTTTTGCCTTATTTTCTCTGCTATCACCCTGATACAATTCACCATCATCTATTACCTAGACAAATGAAACAACAAATTTTTAACTGGTCACACTATTTCTATCCCATTAGCATAATCCATCCTCCACACAAAAGCCAAAATAAACTTTCCAAAGTATAAAGCTACCTTTCAACAAATTGTGCTGAGACAATTGTACATTCATAGGCAAACAATAAAACAGATAAACTAACAAAGCCAAAACTGAAAAAACCTTAACCTAAACTTCACACCTTATACAAAAATTAACTCAAAAAACATTGTGGACTTAAATGTAAAATGCAGAACTATAAAGCTATTAGAAAAAAAAAAGGTGGGAGAAAATATCTGGGATCTACAGTTAGGCAAAAAGTTCTTAGACTTGATACTAAAATATAAGAGAAAAAAAATTAAAACTTGGACCTCATCAAAATTCAAACACCTGCTTTGTGAAAAATCATGAAAAGACTGAAAAAACCGATGACAGACTTGGAGAAAATATTTTCAAACCATATATTCAATAAATGACTAGTGTCTAGAATATATAAACAACTCCCAAAACTCAGCAGTAAGAGTTTCACTTCATGGTGACACAGGAAGCTCCTGAACTTACCTACTCCTATGGACCCACTAAATCTACAGCTACATATGGAACAGTCTTTTCTCTGAAAGAAATCCATAAACCAGCAGAGTGACTTGTACACATTTGGTGAAAGAGAAAAAAATGGGTAGGAAAGGATGAGAAACAATCTTGTCATAAACCCCATTCTTTTTTTTTTTCTTTTACGATATGCGGGCCTCTCACCGTTGTGGCCTCTCCCGTTGCAGAGTACAGACTCCGGACACGCAGGCCCAGCAGCCATGGCTCACGGGCCCAGCCACTCCGTGGCATGTGGGATCTTCCCGGACCGGGGCACGAACCCGCGTCCCCTGCATTGGCAGGCAGACTCTCAACCACTAGCGCCACCAGGGAAGCCCATAAACCCCATTCTTGATGACACATAATTGGGTCACACAAACATCAACACACAATGGGAAGGAACTCACAATCCACAGCTTCTCTCTGAGGAGAGAAGGGTTTAAGCCCCACATGCCCCAACATTTAAGATTTCTACCTGAGAGAGAGCTCCCCAAAACATCTACCTCTGAAAGCCAACAGGGCTTGTGTCCATGAGACCCACAAGGCCATAATGAACTAAGAAAGAGTTTTTAATGGGTTCATAGGACTCACCACCAGTATCTTCTCCAGGCAGGACCCACTGCAGAGGCAGCAGACTGAAATACCCAGTCTTTCCACGAAAGAGACCTATTGGCTTATTCAGAGCTGCCACCAGAGGGCAAGGCTTCTATTTAACACACATCTAGGGGCTGACTGCAATACTCTCCAGATACTGGAGAGGCAGGCAGTCACCATCTTCATGTTCTCCCTCCTTCTCACTTCAGTTTGCCAGCATCTCCCCAAAGCAGCTTGTGCACACATCTGATATCCAAGCTTATGTGCCTGCTGCCCAGAGGGTACATCCTTTAATAAGCCTGGCTCTGAGGACCAGCAGGGATTGCATTCACTGGTTCAACAAGATGTAGCAAACAAACAGTTCTTAATGGGCTATCCACCTAGGGCTTGACCAGAGGGAGCAGGCAAAAATACCCATCTCCCAGTCTCCCCTAAAAGAGGTATATTTACACATTTTCAAAGCTGTTGCCTGAAGGTTCAGTTTCTAATAAGCCTGCATCTAGGTGCTGACTGAGATTCTCCTCTTTGAGACACTGACAGGTCTTAGAACAACATCAACTACTGGGAACCACTATGAACAGAGCAGACTGTTTGGACAATCACAAAAATTTGAGAGACAAGCAAAAGCTAGGACAAAGTTAAACAATAAGTTTCATTTCCTACCTGTCGCCACTCCTTCAAGACTGGGAGACGTGGTTGTTTCATCTAATGCATAGAATCCTAACACAGAGTCAAGGAAAATGAAGAAACAGAGGAACACATTCCAAATGAAAGAACATGATAAAAATCCCAGAAAAAGATTTTAATGAAATGGAGATAAGTGATTACCTGATAAAGTGTTCAAAATAAGTGTGATAAAGATGATCACTGAGATCAGGAAAACAATGCATAAATCAAGTGCATTTCGCCAAAGAGCTAGAAAATATAAGAAAGTGCCAAACAAAATACAGAACTGAAGAATATGATAACTGAAGTAAAAAAATCAGGGATTCAGTAGCAGACTAGATGAAGCAGAGAAGGGATCAGTGATCTTCAAGAAAAGGCAGTGGTACTCATAAAATTGGAGGAGAAAAACAAAAAAAAAAAGAAATGGTGGAGAAAGAGTGAAGATAGCCTAAGGGACTTATGTGATGACATCAATAGGACCAATATTAGTCCTATAAGGTTCCCAGAATGAGAAGAGAGAGAAAGGTGAAGAAAACTTATTTGATAAAATAATATCTGAAAACTTTCTTAACCTAGAGAAACAAGTAAAAATCACACATTCAGAAAGCCCAGAAAGTTCTAAGTGAGAAGAATCCAGAGACCCATACCTAGGTAATAATTAAATTGTAAAAGTTAAAGGCAAGGACAGAATCTTAAGAGCAGCAAAAGAAAACACCCTGTTAATTACAAGGGTATCCCCAAAAGATTATCAACAATTTTGCAGGCCAGAAGGGAGTGGCACCATACACTCAAAGTCCTGAAAGAGATAATGCCAATCAAAAATACTCTCCCCTTGGGCTTCCCTGGTGGCGCGGTGGTTGGGAGTCCGCCTGCCGATGCAGGGGACGCGGGTTCGTGCCCTGGTCTGGGAGGATCCCACATGCCGTGGAGCGGCTGGGCCCGTGAGCCGTGGCCGCTGGGCCTGCGCGTCCGGAGCCTGTGCTCCGCGATGGGAGGGGCCACAACAGTGAGAGGCCCACGTACCGGGAAAAAGGGAAAAAAAAAAAAATACTCTCCCCAGCAAAGCTGTCCTCCAGAATTAAAGGAGAGATGAAGAGTTTTCCAGACATGCAAAAGCTGAAAAATTTCATCACCATTAGACAAGCCTTATAAGAAATGTTAAAGTGACTTTAGCTGAAATGAAAGGGTGCTAATTTGTAACAAGAAAACATATGAAAGTATAAATCTCACTGGTAAAGGTAAATACATTTTAAAAAGGTAGTGGATGAATCACTTATAAAGCTAGTATGAAGGGTAAAAGAAAAAATAATAACTACAATTATTAGTTAAGGGATAGGCAAGATAAAAAGAAGTAAAATGTGACCAAAAAAACCCATAAAACATGGGGTGGGAGAGTGAAGATATAAGTAGAACTTTAGATGTATTTGTACTTAAATTGTTATCAAATTAAAATGACTGTTATAAATGTAAGTGTGTGTGTATATATATATATATACCTCCTGGTAACCACAAAGAAAAAACCTATAGTAGATATACAAAACAAAGAGAAAGAAATCTAAACATACCACTAAAGAATGTCATCAAATTACAAAGGAAGGGCTTCCCTGGTGGCGCAGTCATTGAGAATCTGCCTGCTAATTCAGGGGACACGGGTTCGAGTTCTGGTCTGGGAAGATCCCACATGCCATGGAGCAACTAGGCCTGTGAGCCACAACTACTGAGCCTGTGCGTCTGGAGCCTGTGCTCCACAACAAGGGAGGCCGCGATAGTGAGAGGCCCACGCACCATGATGAAGAGTGGCCCCAGCATGCCACTAGAGAAAGCCCTCGCACAGAAACGAAGACCCAACACAGCCAAAAATAAATAAATAAATTTTTAAAAAATTACAAAGGAAGAGAACAAGAAAGGAATTAAAAACATGCAGAAAACAATTAACATAATGGAAATAAGTACATACCTACTAATAATCACTTTAAATGTAAATGGACTAAATTTTCCAATCAAAAGACAGTAGCTGAATAGAAAAAAGTTAAGATCCAACTACTATGCTGCCTACAAGAGACTCATGTCAGCTTTAAGATATATACACAGTCTGAAAGTAAAGGGATGGAAAAAGATATTCCATAAAAATGAAAATCAAAAGAGAGCTGGGGTAGCTGTACTTATATCAGAAAATTTAGACTTTAAGACAAAGATTGTAATAGACACAGAAGATCATATATAATAATAAAGGGGTCAATGCAATAAGAGGATATAATATTTGTAAATATTTATCACCCAAAATTGGAGCACCTAAATATATAAAGCAAATATTTAAACACCAAAAGTGAGAAATAAACAGCAATACAGTAAGAGTAGGGGACTTAATACCCCATTTTCATCTATAGATAGATCATCCAGATGGAAAAGCAATAAGGAAAAATTGGACTTAACCTACATGTTAGACCAGAAAGACTTAACAGACATTTACAGTACATTCCATCCAAGCAGCAGAATACACATTCTTCTCAAGTATACATGAAACATTCTCTGGGATAGATCATATATTAGGCCACAAAATTTGTTAATAAATTTTAAAAGATTGAAAGCATATCAAGCTCCATTTCCAACCATGGTGGTCTGAACCAAGAAATTAATTATAAGAAGAAAACTGGAATTTCACAAATATGTGGGGATTAAACAACATGCTAGTGAACTAACAATAGATCAAAGAAAAACTCAAAATAGAAATTTAAAAAGAAATGTTGAGACAAACAGAAATGGAAATACAACATACCAAAATATATAGGATGTAGCAAAAGCAGTTCTAAGAAGGAAGTTCAGAACAATTAACACCTCATTAAGAAACAAGAAAGTTCTCAAACTGCTACAAAGCTACAGTAATCAAAACAGTATAGTACTGGCACAAAACAGACACATAGATCAATGGAACAGGATAGAAAGCCCGGAAATAAATCCACACACTTATGGTCAATTAATCTATGACAAAGGAGACAAGAATATATGATGGAGAAAAGACAGTCTCTTCAATAACTGGTGCTGGGACAACTGGACAGCTATATGCAGAAGAATGAAAGTAGAACATTTTCTAACACCATATACAAAAATAAGCTCAAAATGGATTAAAGACCTAAATGTAAGATTGGATACTATAAGACTCCTTGAGGAAAATATAGGCAGGACACTCTTTGACATAAATCATAGCAATATTTTTTAATTCTTCTAAAGGAAATAAAAGCAAAAATAAACAAATGGGGCCTAATTAAACTTAAAAGCTTTTGCACAGCAAAGGAAACTATCAACAAAACTGAATGGGAAAAAATATTTGCAAATGGTATGACTAATACGGTATTCACATCCAACATATATTAACAGTAAATACAACTCAACATCAAAAAAACAACCCACTTAAAAAATGGGCAGAAGAACTGAATAGCTATTTTTCCAAAGAGGAAATGCAGATTGCTAACAGGCAAATGAAAAGATGGTCAGCATCACTAATCATCAGGGAAATGCCAATCAAAACAATAATAAGATATTACCTCACACCTGTCAGAATGGATATCATCAAAAAGAATACAAATAACAAATGTAGGCAAGGATGTGGAGAAAAGCAACACTTGTACACTGTGGCAGGAATGTAAAATGGTGCAGCCACTGTGGAAAACAGTATAGGGGTTTCTCAAAAAAAGTAAAATTAGGACTACTATATGACAGCAATTCCACTCCTGGGTATACATACAAAAACAAAAAACAAACCCAAAACACTAATTTGAAAAGTTATATGTACTGCAATGTTATTAGCAGCATTATTTAGGTGTCCCCATTTGACTCAAATGTAAACCCAGGAAGTTAGGGTCTTGTTTATCTCAAGCAGTATTTCCCCAGATCCTAAAACAATGTCTAGCAAGTAGCAGACACTTACATTCCTGTTTGTTTAAATGATGAAATAAAAGAGAGAAGAAAGAGAAAGAGAGTGAGGGAAAGAAAAACTGGAATACCCACTTGCTTGAATAGTTGAATCACAATATAGGTGTGAGTGAAGACTGTTAATTCTGTTAATGTCAAAAGACAAAACTGGGGAGTGGCATATAATCAGTAAAGTAAATGTCTGTACTAGTACGCAGGACTGGACACACAGAGTGTGACAGAAGGCAGTGCTAGCTGCTCAATCCAGGAATGCGTTCATTATTTGTGAGTAAGTAGAGGAGTAAATATATATCTGTGTAACTGGAATGTGGGAGAAATGAGTTGCACAACCACTGTCTTTAAGGCAGGGGTCCCCGATCCCCGGGCTGTGGACCAATACCGGTCCGCAGCCTGTTAGGAACTGGGCCGCACAGAAGGTGAGTGGTGGGCTAGCAGGCAAAGCTTCATCTGCCGCTCCCCATTGCCCCCCATCACTAGCGTTACCGCCTGAACCATCTCCCCCACCGTAGAAAAACTGTCTTCCGTGAAACTGGTCCCTGGTGCCAAAAAGGTTGGGGACCACTGCTTTAAGGAAGTGGAAGGATAAAGGGGGTGGAGAGTCACTTCTCACTACATTACAGCTCTCTACCATGTTGTCTCAAAGGTGTTAGTGTCTTCTCCATTTGAATTGGGGTAAAGCAGAGCTTTAGATTGGGAAATATCTTTACTGAAATAAAACCTGTCAGTCTGGTAAATCTTCACCAGTATTTGGAGGATCATAAACTGCTCAGAAACACAGGAGGGCTACATAAATGATGTAAAACTAAATGCACCAAATGCAAAAGTCCAAATGATTCCTTCCGTAGAGCCATGGAATTGATCTTTTGGCAGAAGGATGTCACTGTGGGATGGACAAGAGAAAGTGTGTACTCAAATTCTGACAGAAATTTTGCCTTGTTTCCCATTATCACTGTTAGCACAAAGTTTGACAGGATAGCCTGAGATTTGCAGCAGAGAGCACAGTGGAACTTACAAGCAGGGGATGACAATTGTTCTAGCCTCTACCACCAGGTAATCTTGCTGCTGTGCTTAGAAATCATGGCAAAGGGACTTGAAAACAATGTCTCCATATGCCATAGTTGCTGGAATTATCCCTCAGACAGATTCCCTTGTCATTTTTTTATATGTGGGAACTCATTAGACAACTACAGGAAGAAAATATGGAGGGAAACATAGTGCTATTAGTAGCAAATGCTATATAATAGTGTATTTATATTCTAAAAGATCTTACTGCAAACAGCTTACCAGAACTAGTCATGGCTGGTCTTTCATACCATAGGTAGTGACATAGTTCTCACCGTCTTAAACACAAGCCCCAAGATTGTCAATTGAGATAAATATTTACTAGCCTCCTGGCCAGAGGGGCTGTCTACTCTAATTTTCTCTTCCAATATTGAAATTCTAGTTAGTGAAATTCAGAACTCTTTATTCTTCTGGAAGAGAGAATGCTGAATGTCCTGTAGCTATAATCTCTTTCAATAGTAGACTACTTCCATTAAAAGGACAGAGGTGGTTTGGCTTAGTGGTTCCGAGCTTGGTGTCTGCAGTCGGGAAGACCTGGGTCCCAGTTCCATTTCCACAGCTCGGCACAACTTATTTATGGTCTCTAAGTCCTAATTTTCTCATGTGTAAAATAAGAGCAACAGAATCTAACTCTGCAGCTGTGAGAATTTTGTGAAATAATTAATATCAAGAAAGTTCTAGCAGGTAAGTTTTTAGCACCATCATAATTATTACTGAGTAGTTTCAGAACTAATACATTTATTTTAAAAATACTTTTATCCTACTAGGATAAAGAGTAAAATAGGACATTCAGATAATAGAAACTTTCTTTTATTTATTTTATTTTTTACCAGAGTGACAATTGCCAGTGTGAACAAATATATACCCAGGTTCAAATCATTCAGACTGTTTTGAAATATAATTGTTTTTTTTCCTACTGAGACTTGACTCTAATATTAGTAGATAAGATCTGTTGCACATTATCATCACCTAGTTATATAGTATGAATCATGATTTCTATCAATAATTCTATCAGAAAACATTTCTGTTTTGGTAACTTGCTATTTTGGTAGGCAAGTTCTTTGCAGTGGTACAATTGGTAAAGAAAGCCTACTGTAAAATATAACACAAGATCTCATCTGACTTTTGCTGTTCATGAGTTATTTAATTAAAGCCCTTGGCCCTCCTTCTGTCTCTGATGCCAATGGAAAGTTTTTATGAAAACGATAATCTCAGTTGAGACATGGGTGACAGGAAAAAATCTAGATTTGAAAACCAAGCATTCAAGTAACATTTTATAACAAATGCCAAGTTCTAAGAATACTATCTTCTTTGACTTACACTGGGCTTCTTCCAGGGTCCCAGAAAATTGGATAGTAAGTTTTGTTTCCTTTTTAAGAATCATTTTGAGGAAGCTGAGAAAAGTAGAAATCTGGGAATTGTGTATTCAGTATGATAAATTTAAGCTTGGATATGGAATGTGAAAAGTAGGTTATCTTTCATGACTCTATGCTTTGATCAGATTATATAAGCATTTACCACATTTCCACTTTTTCAAAGCTTGGTAGGGATAAGCTAGAAGCAAATATGCCAGGAGACAAAATTCACTCAATTTTCTTCCCTGTTGAACAGATTGAAAGAATAATTGTTTCTAGTGACTCACTATAGAGTTGAGTCTTGATAAGTCAAGGAAAGCAAATTTTTCAATTTGTCAGTCTAGTCTCTGGGAAAGATACATACCACTGTAGGCTTAAATATTAACCTGGGATTTTAAATGAATCCAACAGTGGACTTATAATTATGGAGAGTTGACCCTTGAACAATGCAGGGGTTAGGGGCGCCAACCCTCTGTGCAGTGGAAAATCCACCTATAACATAGAGCTGGCCCTCCTTATACATAGTTTGGTTCCTCTGTATCCATGGTTCCACATCTGCAGATTCAACTAAATATGGGTCATGTAGTACTGTAGTTTTTACTATTTTTTAAAATTAGGTTCAAGTGGACCTGTACAGTTCAAACCCATGTTGTTCAAGGGTCAACTGTATTTGTCATGTAGAGACAAAATAATTGGAAGAAACACTGGGGCTACTTCATCAGGAATCAGGAATCCAAAAAAAAGGATGTCATGTAAACGGAGACGGTTAAATAGCCATCAGTGACTTATTTACATACACCAAATGAAATATAGAATTAACTTAATTATACATATAGGCTAAGGTAAGAATAGCTTTATTGTATCTTTTGCTTTTCATGTATAAATCAGCCTGACAAAGGCAATGCACTGATTGTGTAGAATATCAAAAACACTGAGCACTGCTTGCCTGAGAATGAAGGGATTTATAATTTGGTAATATTCAGGTCAAACAATGCTGAAGGCTGATTTTTATGTTAAATATCTTTTTCTATAAAAGGGTAGTTGTACCAAAAATTTAGGGCATTGCTTATGGAAGCAAAAAAGATAATTCCTAAGAAAAAATTGTCAGGATAACCATCGGCTCCATCATATTACAGCAGCGTATAGCTATTTTATAGATTTATTGTAATAGTTTTAAAAGGTCATTTAAATATGAAGACAATTGTCAGGCTTGGCCCTTTAAGAATTTGCTTTCAGCAAAATACATTAAGATATGTTAATGGAATTTCCAGGACCAAGCCTATAGTTAGAATCAGACCCATTCAATATTTTACCCTTTTACTCTGATCTCTGGGATGGAAAGTGGTGACTCCATTTTGGTCTGAGACCAGTCCTGCCAATATCCCACACAGATAGGCAGCCTCCTCATGGAACATAATAAAGGCCCAAGAAACAATATACCACATTTTATAAAAGAAATTCTGATTTTTAAAAATCCTCTTCTATTTTCTTCATAAATATACTTGTATATGTCATCCTATGAAGCACTGTTTTCAGTTTTGATAACAAAATCACCACGATATATACTGATAAATAAACATTCAAAGTTCAGAGACCAGGAAAATATATAGAAAAACAAACCTGAAAATTTCATGTCAGTGTTTCAGCAGGTGGTTCTGGATTTTCTTGGCTCTACCAAGAGTCTCATGGTATTAATTTTCGTTTTCATTGTGCATTACATAAAGGAAAATAACAATAATAATTCTAAATAAAAGGATGTTTAAAAAAGAAAAATATCCCAATAACAACATGTGGGCACATGTGTGTGTGTGTGTGTATGCTTATACACTGTAAGGCATAAACAATACATAGACAATAAACACTATTGGGGAAGAATTATGTTGGCCAGGGATTCCTGGTTGAAAGACAGGTGGATCTGGAAAGTCCAATGGGACATGAGCAGTCACTTCCAGGTCACCTGGAACAGCTGGGACAAAGCTTGCTTTGTTTTTGTGTAGAGTCAGTGTGCAGGATTTCACACATTCCCAATTGCGACAGGGTCTGAATTAACTAACAGGGTCTCTAGTTGCTTCCATGAAAACAAGTTATTCTGTAACTATTTCAGGAAGAACTTAGCTTGCCTAGTGGGGCACTACAAGGCATATTGCTGATTAATTCGACATTTTTCCCTATATTTCTATCACTTCCAGAAAAATGTCATGCAGCAACTGAGCAGCTCTTGAACTTAGACTTGGAGGCCTGCTCAAGTTTAATTTAATTTTAAGCAATGATCAACATGCATTGAAAGTGTGATGGGAAATGTTAATGCATCAAAGCAGGAACACATTACATTTTATTAAATTTGGAAAATCTGTTGATAGGCGATAAACATTAAGGCTAAGGGTTCTAATTTTTTTTTTTTTTAAGAAAAGCTCTAATCTTCGTTGTTGGGTCATACAGTATTTCCTACATAAAATTTAAATGTCAATAATATTGAGCTGACAGTTTAATTTCTGTTCAGATCATTAAAGTGGAGTCTTTGCCCAAACTAAAAGTATAAAAGATTCTACATATTTGTGACTCAAAGCAGTCTTCTAACTTTTATTATATAAAGTGAAGTGCTGCCATTTCCTGGATTGTGTTGAAAATAGTAATGACAATGTTCAAAAGAGGTTTACTTTAATGATGCCAAATGGCAATTTGGTGCAATTATGTGTTTAATTCAGGGGGAAAAAAGATCCTACCCAGTGAGTTGTATATTAAAGTAGCACACTTATTTTTCTAAATTCCTTGTAGTCTATTTTTTCCTAATATTTACTTGGCTAATACAACTCCAAATTGACGAATGTTACTGATTTTCTAACACCTATTGGGGGATATTAAACAATAACAAAACGCAAACATTTAAAGAGTCCTAGAATTCATATGAAGGGTCAAGAGCAAACACTACATTTACTTTTTATTTTAATAACATTCTTTTGTAAAAGACCCCAAAGTGACAACATTAATTTTCATAATGCCTAGAGAACCTATAATTTCATTTTCCCAAGTGTGTATATTTTCTTATAACTGAACAGAGAAGTAAAAACTCCAAGAAGAATTTCCTTGATTTGTCTCAAAGCTGGAATATTATTTAAATATATTTTGTTTGGTGGATAGATATAAACTCACTCAATTCATTTGCACTCAATTCATTTCTGGTGCCTAAGCTGCTTCCCAGTTACAGCCCTGTGAAGATGACTTCTTTCTGTTTCAATTACTCAGCTTTGCCATCGTTTAACTATTAGAGTGATAGAAGGCTTGCACTACTCTTATTTATAGAGGGTGACATTTCACGAGAGAGAAATCTCCCCCACTGAGTGTGGAAGGAAATGTTACATTAATGGATACCAAAAAAAGATGTCAATGAAATGATGAAATGAGCAGATTCTATTCTGAAAGAAGATTTGGAAATCAGAAAACATTGATTATTTCCTTATTAGTGAGGAATCATTACCAGCAGCTATTTTGTGCATAGCTTGCTTTCCACCATTTTGTCAGACACTATAGAGACCCTTATGTTTGCAAACTGGTGACATTTTCCCCATGTCCTTGAAAATAAGCAAGTAATAGAACCCTTTAGATCTGTTTTTTGCATGGCGTTTGACTTGAAATACAATAGAGTTGGAGATGACATTTGGAATGGGCTAATACATTTTGTTAAATGGCACTTTCAATAAGCTCTATAAGCTTCATTACCATTTTCCCAAGCATAGTGAGTCTCATATGTTTTGACCATCAGTCACCACTGAAACATATAGGAAAACATTATCTTGAAGTGCTGTGGAAGTGTACATATTTACCATCAACTTAAATACTAATGAAAGACACTGGATTGCAGATCTGGATAGAGACAACAGCAGGATTCTGCCATAATTTGTAAAAATGGTCAATATTATTCTTAAACCCAAAGTCCATCAAAGAATAAACAATAGTAGGTAAGTGTGACATGGTTAGTGACTGCTTACCATATGCCAAGCTCTGTCCTAAGTGCTTTTCACATATTCTTTCACTTCATCCTCAGACTATGCCATGAAATAAACATGATAGCCCTTTTACAGATTAGGAAACTGAGCCCTAGGTTGTTTAAATAATTTGGCCTGATTCAAAGCTAGCAAGCAATGGGTGCATATCTACTGGTCTGCCTGAAAAACCTCTATATCTAATCAGGAATGTAAGACTACCTCCTTCATTTTCCTTAATGTGTTCTTCTGCTTCATATAAGAAATACTGGTGTGCAGATAAAAACTGTGCTGGAAGACATTTTTATAGGGATGAAGCCATTTCTTGTCAGTGAAATGAGCTTAATACCCTAAGAATTACTGATAGAAGCTTGGTGTAAACCTGTTTCTATGCAACTTTCTGCAGATGCTGCCACTGCTCACAGCTCAGCAGAATTGTAGAAACCTTCTGTTTTTGAGAATAAGAGAATAAATATTCTCTTTATTTGGATGTTGTTGAGATCAACGTAATGGGAAACTAAAAGAGTGGTGCTTGGACTCTGTGACTGTCAAATGATCTAGTTCAAAAAAGTCAGGTTAAATACACCCTTTAAACTCTCCTTGATAGACTGCCATAATGGTATGCTCCCTCCACTTCTCAGATCAAGAAATCCTCAAACAGTTGTCATAAACCCCGCTCCCACATTTCCATTATCATATTAGTAGGGAAATAATGAAAGTGAATGAGTCAGACACAAAAGCAGTTGAGAGACTGCCCTTTAAGTACATGTACAACCCTAAACATGCATCTTCATAACCACATGAACTGCTTTGCTTTGAGGGAAGAGAGGAGTTTTATGGAAAAAATGGTTGGAGGGCCTTGAAAAACCTTCCTCTTTCCAATAATATGAGGAGTCAGTTGGTTCCCAGGCCAGTATACAGCACATTTTAAAATATACTTTTTGGGAGACCTTCAAGATGGCAGAGGAGTAAGACGTGGAGATCACCTTTCTCCCCACAAATACATCAGAAATACATCTACATGTGGGACAGCTCCTACAGAACACCTACTGAATGCTGGCAGAAGACCTCAGACTTCCCAAAAGGCAAGAAACTCCCCACATACCTGGGTAGGGCAAAAGAAAAAAGAAAAAACAGAGACAAAAGGATAGGGACGGGACCTGCACCACTGGGAGGGAGTTGTGAAGGAGGAAAGGTTTCCACACACTAGGAAGCCCCTTCACTGGCAGCGATGGAGTAACTAGATTAAGAATTCGAAGGAAAAGAGGAAAACTAGCAGTAAAGAAAATAAATTTTGCGAAAGTAAGTTTCCAATAAACTTAAAAAAATTAAAGAAAGAATCCTTGCAAAGGATCTTGGAACTAGACCTCTGTGAACTGGCTCTTTCAGTTTGTCCACTTAAAAGGAATAATAGGAGGACCTACAAGATGGTGGAGGAGTAAGATGCGGAGATCACCTTCCTCCTCACAAATACATCAAAAATACATCTACATGTGGAACAACTCATACAGAACACCTACTGAACGCTGGCAGAAGACCTCAGATCTCCCCAAAGGCAAGAAACTCCGCATGAAACTGGGTAGGCAAAAGAAAAAAGAAAAAACAGACACAAAAGAATAGGGATGTGACCTGCACCTCTGGGAGGGAGCGGTGAAGGAGGAAAAGGTTCCACACACTAGGGAGCCCCTTCACTGGGGGGGGGGGGGGGGTGGGGGGGAAGCTTCAGAGCCGCGGAGGAGAGCGCAGCAACAGTGGTGCAGAGGGCAAAGCGGAGAGATTCCCGCACAGAGGATCAGTGCCAACCAGCACTCACCAGCCTTAAAGGCTTGTCTGCTCACCTGCTAGGGCGTGTGGGGGCTGAGAGCTGAGGCTCAGGCTTCGGAGGTCAGATCCCAGGGAGAGGACTGGGGTTGGCTGCGTGAACACAGCCTGAAGGGGGCTAGTGCGCCACAGCTAGCTGGGAGGGAGGGAGTCTGGGAAAAAGTCTGGATCGCCTAAGAAGCAAGAGACCATTGTTTTGGGGTGCATGAGGAGAGGGAATTCAGAGGACCACCTAAAGAAGCTCCAGAGGCTGGCGCAAGCTGTGCTTAACAGCACAGACACCAGAGACGGGCATGAAAAGCTAAGGCTGTTACTGCAGCCACCAAGAAGCCTGTGTGCAAGCACAGGTCACTATCCACACCTCCCCTCCTGGGAGGCTGTGCAGCCTGCCACTGCCAGGGTCCCGTGATCCAGGGACCAATTCCCCAGGAGAACACATGGCACGCTTCAGGCTATTGCAACATCACACTGGCCTCTGCCACCACAGGCTCGCCCCACATCCCTCCCCCCAGCCTGAGTGAGCCAGAGCCCCCTAATCAGCTGTTCCTTTAACCCTGTCCTGTCTGGGCAGGAACAGATGGCCTCAGGTGACCTACATGCAGAGGTGGGGCCAAATTCAATGCTGAACCCCAGGAGCTGTGCAAACAAAGAAGAGAAAGGAAAATCTCTCCCATCAGCCTCAGGAGCATCAGATTAAATCTCCACAATCAATTTGATGTACCCTGCATTTCTAGAATACGTGAATAGACAATGAATCATCCAAAAATTGAGGCAGTGGACTTTGGGAGCAAATGCAGACTTGGGGTTTGCTATCTGCATCTAATTTGTTTCTGGTTTTATGTTTATCTCAGTTTAGTTTAGTATTTAGACTTTATTTTCACTGGTAGATTTGTTTATTGATTTGGTTGCTCTCTTCCTTTTTTTTTATATATAGATTTTTTTTTTCCCTTTTTCCCTTTTTGTGAGTGTGTATGTGGATGCTTCCTTGTATGTTTTTCTGGATAGCTTTCCTTTTACCATTTGTCTTAGGGTTCTGTCTGTCCCTTTTTTGTTTTTTTTTTTAAGGATACTTTTTAGCACTTGTTATCATTGGCGGATTTGTTTTTTGGTTTGGTTGCTCTCTTCATTCTTTTTTTAATCAATTTTAATTTTTTTATTTTTAACAATTTTTTATTTTAATAACTTTATTTTATTTTTTCTTTCTTTCTTTTTTTCTCCCTTTTCTTCTGAGCCGTGTGGCTGAAAGGATCTTGGTGCTCCAGCCAGGTGTCAGGCCTGTGCCTCAGAGGTGAGAGAGCCAAATTCAGGACACTGGTCCACCAGAGACCTCCCAGCTCCACATAATATCAAATGGTGAAAAGTCTCCCAGAGATCTCCATCTCAATGCTAAGACCCAGCACCACTCAATGACCAGGAAGATACAGTGCTGGACACCCTATGCCAAACGACTAGCAACACAGGAACACAACCTTACCCAAGATCAGAAAGGCTGCCTAAAATTATATAAGGTCACAGACACCACAAAACATACCACTGGACACGGACCTGCCCACCAGAAAGACAAGATCCAGCTTCAGCCACCAGAACACAAGCACCAGTCACCTCCACCAGAAAGCCTACATAACCCACTAAACCAACCTTAGCCACTGGGGACAGACACCAAAAACAATGGGAACTACAAACATGCAGCCTGCAAAAAGGAAACCCAAACACAGTTAAGTTAAGAAAAATAAGAAGACAGAAAAAAAACACACAGCAGATGAAGGAACAAGGCAAAAATCCAGCAGACCAAACAAATGAAGAGAAAATAGGCAGTCTACCTGAAAAAGAATTGAGTAATGATAGTAAAGATGATCCAAAATCTTAGAAATAGAATGGAGAAAATACAAGAAACATATAACAAGGACCTATAAGAACTAAAGACCAAACACACAATGATGAACAACACAATAAATGAAATTAAAACTTCTCTAGAAGGAATCAATAGCAGAATAACTGAGGGAGGCAGAAGGACGGATAAGTGACCTGGAAGATAAAATAGTGGAAATAACTACTGCAGAGCAGAATAAAGAGAAAAGAATGAAAAGAATTGAGGACAGTCTCAGAGACTTCTGGGACAACACTAAATGCACCAACATTCGAATTATAGGGGTCCCAGAAGAAGAAGAGAAAAAGAAAGGGATTGAGAATATATTTGAAGAGATTATAAGTTGAAAAGTTCCCTAACATGGGAAAGGAAGAGTCAATCAAGTCCAGAAAGAGCCGAGAGTCCCATATAGGATAAATCCAAGGAGAAACATGCTAAGACACATATTAATCAAACTATCAAAAATTAAATACAAAGAAAAAATATTAAAAGCAGCAAGGGAAAAGCTACAAATAACATAAAAGGAATTCCCATAAAGTTAACAGCTAATCTTTCAGCAGAAACTCTGCAAGCCAGAAGGGAGTGGCTTGACTTATTTAAAGTGATGAAAGGGAAAAACCTACAACCAAGATTACTGTACTCAGCAAGGACCTCATTCAGATTTGATGGAGAAATTAAAACCTTTACAGACAAGCAAAAGCTAAGAGAATACAGCACCACCAAACCAGCTTTACAACAAATGCCAAAGGACCTTCCCTAGGCAGGAATCACAAGAGAAGGGAAACACCTACAATAAATAACTCAAAACAATTAAGAAAATTGTAATGGGAACCATACATATCCATAACTACCTTAAATGTAAATGGATTAAATACTCCAACCAAAAGACATGGACTGGCTGAATGGATACAAAAAACAAGACCCGTACATATGCCGTCTACAAGAGACCCACTTCAGACCTAGGGATACATACACACTGAAAGTAAGGGGACGGAAAAAGACACTCCATGCAAATGGAAATCAAAAAAAAGCTGGAGTAGCAATTCTCATATCAGACAAAATGGACTTTAAAATAAAGATTATTACAAGAGACAAAGAAGGACACTACATAATGATCAATCCAAGGGATCAATCCAAGAGGAAGATATAACAATTGTAAATATGTAAATATTTATGCACCTAACATAGGAACACCTCAATACATAAGGCAAATGCTAACAGCCATGAAAGGGGAAATTACAGTAACACAATCATATTAGGGGACTTTAACACCCCACTTGCACCAATGGACAGATCCTCCAAAATGCAAATTAATAAGGAAACACAAGCTTTAAATGATACATTAAACAAGATAGATGTAATTGATAGTTATAGGACATTCCATCCAAAAACTATAGAATACACTTTCTTCTCAAGTGGCCTTGGAACATTCTTCAGGATAGATCATATCTTGGGTCACAAATCAAGCCTTGGTAAATTTAAGAAAATTGAAATCATACCAAGTACATTTTCTGACCACATTATGAGACTAGATATCAATTACAGGAAAAAATCTGTAAAAAATACAAACACAGAGAGGGTAAACAGCACACTACTAGATAACCAAGAGATCACTGAGGAAAACAAAAAATACCTAAAAATAAATGACAATGAAAACACAACAGCCAAAAACCTATGGGATGCAGCAAAAGCAGTTCTAAGAGGGAAGTTTATAGCAATACAATCCTACCTCAAGAAAGAAGAAAAATCTCAAATAAACAACCTAAACTTACACGTAAAGCAATTAAAGAAAAACAAAAACAAACAAGAAAAAACCCCAAAATTAGAAGAAAGAAAGAAATCATAAAGATAAGAAATAAATGAAAAAGAAATGAAGGAAATGATAGCAAAGATCAATAAAACTAAAAGCTGGTTCTAGAGAAGATAAACAAAATTGATAAACCATTAGCCAGACTCATCAAGAAAAAAAGAGAAGAATCAAACCAACAGAATTAGAAATGAAAAGGGAGAAGTAACAACTGACACTGAAGAAATACAAAGGGTCATGAGAGATTACTACAAGCAACTCCTTTCCAATAAATTGGACAACCTGGAAGAAATGGACAAATTCTTAGAAATGCACAACCTGCCGAGACTGAACCAGGAAGAAATAGAAAATATGAGCAGACCAATCACAAGCACTGAAATTGAAACTGTGATTAAAAATCTTCCAACAAACAAAAGCCCAGGACCAGATGGCTTCACAGGCAAATTCTATCAAACATTTAGAGAAGAACTAACATCTATCCTTCTCAAACTCTTCCAAAATATAGCAGAGGGAGGAACACTCCCAAACTCATTCTACAAGGGCACCATCACCCTGATACCAAAACCAGACAAAGATGTCACATAGAAAGAAAAATACGAGTAAACAGAATCCAACAGCACATTAAAAGGATCATACACCATGATCAAGTGTGGTTTATCCCAGGAATGCAAGGATTCTTCAATATATGCAAATCCATCAATGTGATACACCATATTAATAAATTGAAGGAGAGAAACCATATGATCATCTCAATAGATGCAGAAAAAGCTTTTGACAAAATTCAACAGCCATTTATGATAATACTCTCCAGAAAGTAGGCACAGAGGAAACTTACCTCAACACAAAAAAGGCCATATATGACAAACCACAGCTAACATCGTTCTCAAATGTGAAAAGCTGAAACTATTTCCACTAAGATCAGGAATAAGACAAGGTTGCCCACTCTCACCACTATTATTCAACATAGTTTTGGAAGTTTTAGCCACAGCTATCACATATGAAAAAGAAATAAAAGGAATCCAAATCAGAAAAGAAGATGTAAAACTGTCCCTGTTTGCAAATGACGTGATACTATACATATAGAATCCTAAGATGCTACCAGAAAACTACTAGAGCTAATCAATGAATTTGGTAAAGTAGCAGGATACAAAATTAATGCACAGAAATCTCTTGCATTCCTATACTGTAATGATGAAAAATCTGAAGGAGAAATTAAGGAAACACTCCCATTTACCACTGCAACAAAAAGAATAAAATACCTAGGAATAAACCTGCATAAGGACAAATGACCTGTGTGCAGAAAACTATAAGACACCGGTAAAAAAAATTAAAGATGATACAAACAGATGGAGAAATATACCATGTTCTTGGATTGGAAAAATCAACATTGTGAAAATGATTTTACTACCCGAAGCAATCTACAAATTCAATGCAATCCCTATCAAACTACCAATGGCATTTTTCACAGAACTAGAACAAATATCTTCACAGTTTGTATGGAAACACAAAGGACCCCGAATAGCCAAAGAAATCTTGAGAAAGAAAAATGGAGCTCGAGGAATCAGGCTCCTGGATTTCAGACTATGCTACAAAGCTACAGTGATCAAGATAGTATGGTACTGGCACAAAAACAGAAATACAGGTCAATGGAACAGGATAGAAAGACAAGAGATAAACCTATATACATATGTTCACCTTCATTTTGATAAAGGAGTCAAGAATATAGAATGGAGGAAAGACAGCCTCTTCAATAAGTGGTGTTGGGAAAACTGGACAGCTACATGTAAAAGAATGATATTAGAACACTCCCTAATACCATACACATAAATAAACTCCAAATGGATTAAAGACCTAAATGTAAGGGCAGACACTATAAACCTCTTAGAGGAAAACATAGGCAGAACACTCTATGACATAAATCACAGCAAGATCCGTTTTGACCCACCTCCTAGTGAAATGGCAGCAAACCCAAAAATAAACAGATTGGACCTAATGAAACCTAAAAGCTTTTGCACAGCAAAGGAAACCATAAACAAGATGAAAAACAACCCTCAAAATGGAAGAAAATATTTGCAAATGAAGCAACTGAAAAAGGATTAATCTCCAAAATTTTCAAGCAGCTCATGCAGCTCAATATCAAAAAAAACAAAAAACCCAATCCAAAAATGGGCAGAAGACCTTAACAGACATTTCTCCAAAGAAGGTATACAGATTGCCATCAAACACATGAAAGGATGCTCAACATCACTAATCATCAGAGAAATGCAAATCAAAACTACAATAAGGTATCACCTCACACTGGTCAGAATGGTCATCATGCAAAAAATCTACAAACAGTAAATGCTGGAGAGGATGTGGAGAAAAGGGAACCCTCTTGTACTTTTGGTGGGAATGTAAATTGATACAGCCACTAACGAGAGCAGTATGGAGGCTCCTTAAGAAACTAAAAATAGAACTACCATATGACCCAGCAATCCCACTACTGGGCATATACCCTGAGAAAACCATAATTCAAAAAGAGTCATGTACCACAATGTTCACTGCAGCTCTATTTACAATAGCCCGGACATGGAAGCAACCTAAGTGTCCATCAACAATGAATAGATAAAGAAGGTGTGGCACATATATACAATGGAATGTTACTCAACCATAGAAAGAAAGAAAAGTGAGTTATTTGTAGTGAGGTGGATGGACCTAGAGACTGTCATACAGAGTGAAGTAAGTCAGAAAGAGAAAATCAAATACCGTATGCTAACACATATATATGGAATCTAAAAAAAAAAAAAAAAGAAAATGGTTCTAAAGAACCTAGGGGCAGGACAGGCATAAAGACACAGACATAGAGAATGGACGTGAGGACACAGGGAGGGGGAACAGTAAGCTGGGACGAATTGAGAGAGTGGCATGGACATATATACACTACCAAATGTAAAATAGATAGCTAGTGGATATATGTATATCAAATCATGTTGTAAAGTGAAATAATTACTAAAGTCAAGCTAATTAACACATCTCCTCACATAGTTATCATCTCTTTTTATAAAGCACCTGAAATCTACTCTTAGCATATTTCCAGTATTCAGTACAGTATTAACTCTAGCCATCATGCTGTTTATGAGATCTCCAGACTTTATCATCCTACAAACCACAACTTTGTACCCTTGACAAATTCTCCCCATTTCCCCTACCCATCTAGCCCCGGTAACTGATTACCTTTCTACTCTCTACTTCTATAAGTTTAAATTTTTTTTTTTGTACATTCCACATATAAGTGATTCCACATACAGTATTTGTCTTTCTATGTCTGGCTTGTGTGTGTATGTGTATATATATATCACAGATGGCAGGACTTCTTTCTCAAGGCTGAATAATATTGCATTGTGTGTGTATATGTATATATACACATACACACACCACACCATATATATATATATATATATATATATATATATATATATATATATACCACATCTTCTTTAATCGTCCATTGATAGACCCTTGGGTTATTTCCATATCTTGGCTATTATGAATAATGCTGCAGTGAACATGGTGGTGCAGATATTTCTGAGTTCCTGATTTCCTTTGGACATATACCCAGAAGTGAGATTGCTAATTTTAATTTTTAAGTTTAATTCTTTGAGGAAAACCGTATCATTTCCTACAGTAGCTGTACAAATTTACACTCCCACCAACAGTACACAAAGGTTTACTTTTCTTCACAACCTCATAGCACATTTTATTACTGGTTTGTGCTGCATATTTCTCAATGATGTGTTACATAGGTATGTTGTACCTATCTGTCATTGCTCACTATGTAGAAAAGTAGCAAACACCGATGCATCAATAAAGAAAATTGAGGATAAGGGAAAATGGATGTAAATCCTTGGTAACAGAAAAGGGAAGGTCTAGAAATATCCTTATTTAGACATCATTCAGTGATGTTGCTGCTTATCTACTCTCCTTATTCTCAACACTTTAATCTCTGCAATTTGAGTCCGTTCAGATTCATTAATTTTTTTGCAAACAACGTAAGTAATCCTTAAACTCAGGACAATGAATTTATAACATAAAAAGGGTTAGTTAAGAGTCATTACACCAACTAGATCATATACATTGTAGTATTTACAAAACCATTAATAGCTGTCAATCATCCATCCAACCATTCATCCAACCACACATTTCTCTTAAACCAAAAACAAAACGTGCAGCCCTACTGTTAAGTCAAATCCTGCTAGCTTTCCACCAAGTTTTGCTCTTTAATTTTTCTAGGGGAATGTGAGAAGTGAAATGTATCACCTTTGGACTGGGGGATAGTCCAAAGTCACTTCTTCTATGCAGATGACGACAACACCCACAGGATGGTAGAGCTGCCCTGCTAGTCTGAACCATAGATAGCTTGATGGAGTGGAGCCCACCTGCCAGTCTTGCACTGTTACAGTGCAAACTTCTGTCTTATTTGAACCATTGAAATTTGGGTCCCTCTGCAATTTCAAGTTGGCTTTCACACCAATCAATATATCTTGAAAACTGGAGCTATATCTAGTTTAGACTGCATGTGTTAGATGCCTCAACCCTTAGCCTTGCACGTATATTATGGAATTTGGTAGTTTTCTAATCCCCTTTTCTATTTCAAAGGAGTTGGCTCACCATGATGTGATCACCTCTTTGTGTCATCCTTGATATTCAAGGTGCAGACAATTCTTATGCTCTGTCTATAAATTTATATAATTCAAATTTTAAGGTGTGGAGTCTTTATCAACCATATTTATGTAGCACCAGCTATATTTTCCTGTTTGCTGATGCAAAGATCCTTGTGATACTGGAACTAAGGTAGCTGCATTCTCCTCTTCATTCACTGTCCTGCAGCTAAAGGTCACATTTCATTTCTCTCTGGATCTTGGTGGAGATTGACACATGATAATAGGGTTTTCTGAGTTATTGGCTACTCTGGTTTGGGCATGGGTGGGCCAATTATAACTCTGAGTTCTGTGAAGACCTCTTCCCTGTCACTACTCATAATTCATATTATTTTAACTTCCTTTGCTATACTATTACATTTCCTATTTAATAGGGTAGTGGTATATATTTGTAGATAATTTGTTTCTCTTTTTCTTTTAAACCTTTCCCCAAAGCTGTAAGTTATCTATACCTTAGGATAACAAAAGCCAATATGGTACTGAAGAAGAATTGATGAGGTTTTACATGCTTTTAATCAGTATATGAATATTTTGCCAAAATAATGAAAAATCAGGAACATTTTTATAAAATTTCTAATTATAAACATGGAAAAAATAAAGATTCAAATATCCAAACAGCAGATTATCAGAATTGCTTTATTTTAAAATAAACTTTTTCACTGTTCTAAATTCATGTACCTTTAAAACTGGGAAGAGAAAATCCACTGACCATCATGCAATTAGGGGGAGTGTCATAGTGCAAAGGGTCAACAGATGAGTTGAAGGTAGCTAAAAGCTTGAAGTGATTGCTCTACAAGGTGGTCAAGGGACATGACATCTGAATGAAGGGAAGGGGAAGAGAAAAAGATGGTGGCTAAAAGCAAGGAGATGAGAATTTCTTAGACATGTTGGGACTGCCCAATGTGTGAATCGTGGCTTTGGCATCAGCTGAAAGAGACAGGAGAGGCATCTACCAAGGGAAGAACGTAGGTATCCCTTGGTGATCAGTATGCAGCAGGAGGGATGTGTGCCTCAGCTGCAGGAAGTTTGGCCAGGAAAATTGTGATGTAATAAGCCATATTAAACTAGCTCACAGACACTGTGCAGGAAAACTGGTTCAAGTGAAAAATGGCACTTCAAGCTTTATACATGTACCACTGAACTGACATATTGATTTACTATAATTCTTAATGATTCTATATTATCATTAGTTTTATTTGCTTGTTTTTATCCCAGATAATCTCTAGAGTTCTTGCAGGGTGATTGTGGAGAGGAAAAGTTTAGGTACATCAGTTGGACAACTTAGTAAATTAAGGTCATGTTTACATTTTGCTCTGGGTCTCAATGCTCTAACACTCCACATATTAACTACCAAAATATCCAGTCTTTTACTTGGTTAATTCCATAGATGTTTTCTCCAAACCCCAAAGATGCTCATTAACCTAGGAATGTGCTTCTCCTATAGGTGACCCTGGAAGTCAGTGATCCAAGACCTCACTGTGGCTTTGTTGTGACTAGGTAGAGAAGAATATCTGGAAAGGAATACAATACATTTGCACATTAATTAAGAATGCCACAGGACACAATTTAGAATCATGGGCAAATTTACAATCTTGCACATGAATTAGCATTACCACAGTGTATCTCAAAAAGTTATAGCTAAGGTAAGGTTGCTCTTCCCAGGCAAATCTAGATATATGTGCTTAGGACAGGAAATGGAAAATAGAGTTTACGGTTTCAAAGCAAAATAGTGAGTTTAGGCAATTGTCAATGATGTTTTTAGCGAGATTGGGGACACAGCTGTTATTTCTGTGGTTCACACAGGTGCAGTGAAATGTTATGTGTTGACATTTCAGAAGTTTTGAAACTATACTGAGACTGCTCATTTCCATATTAAAGAGCTAATGGTTACAGTCTGCTCTGAAAGATGTACTGTTTTACCAAGGTCTGCTGACAGGTGGCCTCCTCTACAGCTCTCTGCTCCTTCAAGATGGCAGTGTCATTACAGAGATTTCTGGTAGCCAGAATGTTGTTTTCCATTTTTATAAAGTGAGTTTCAGGAACTATAACACATGAGAATTCTGCATTGTTCATCACAGAATCTTTGGGGAAAACACACCAAATAATGTAAGATAAAGGAGGCTTTTTTCCTAACAGTGATTAAAGAAAAATGGTAATTTCTATGTGGTGTTTATAGTTAACTTGAGTGAATTAGTGAGTGGCAAGTAACATGGTGAAGAAAATGAACTCTTAAAAAAAGGCTTTCACATCATACTTAAACTGAGCAAAATATTTTGTCTAATGATATATTCTTCATAGTTTTTAAATCAAAAAGAAAATAACAAAAAGTTCAAGCTAGATCTAACTTAATTGAACTGTGCTGTTTGTGGGTGAAATTTTTCTTGGGTGTTTGATCCTACCAATGCCTTCTTTCTTGGAGGTCTAATGCTCTTTACTCATAATCAATTAGTCACTTCTGTCCTTCCAAAATAGTGTTTCATGCTCTGGTTCTCTTTTTTGTCTCTGCCCTCCTTCTCCAACCCCCTACTCAAATCTGTTCTACCTAGCTGTCAGAATGGAAATGACTGGCATAAATCTGTTACACATCTGGGCCTACTGACATAACAGCTTTATATATTCTTTCTTTAGAAGCATTTGTATAAGCTACAGAAATAATCTCTAATGGTGGAGAAAACATCTACAGAGATTTTCATCAGGAAGATTATCACATTCAACTCACAAACTGGCTATGCTGAGAATATGTGGGAATAGGGTAACCAATGTTTACATAATATTTTTTCTTTTCATTTACAAAGACTTTTTTTTTTAATGTGCAAAGCCTTGATCTTCACAATAGACCTTTGTATTAAATATTATTTTGCCTATGATGACACTAAGAATCAGTGAGGTTAAGAGGTTTATTTATAAGCAGCAGGGGTTGGATTTAAAGCCAGGTATTTCAACTCTATGTTCTTTGCACTACAGCACTGTCTTAATACTACTCCTGAAATTATTCCTTTAAAAAAAACCCAATAATTTTGACAACCACACCTATTTTTATTACTAGTGGCTTATAATTATTCAGTAGCTGGCATAGCCCTGGCATTTTCCTAAGCATTTTGCACATTTGCAGATTTGACCTGCACAACTCCATGTTATTATCCCAACTATTTGGTGGGCCAGCTGATGCCAGAGACCTGTGGGAAATCTGTTTGCCCACGGTCACACAGTAATGCTGACAAGAAGATGTCTTCCCACATCTATGTACAACCTTTCTGACTCCCCTTCTCTGTCCCCCTAACTTCTTTATTCTTCAGCCCCCAATTCAGAACATATTACTATAGGCCTTAGCACAGTTTATAGAGGATTGCAGAAATCTTTAGAATTGTTCTTCTGCTCACCATCAATTTCTAAATCCCTGAGGAGTTGAACTGTGGCAGGGGTGGGGGGACTATGAATACATAGAAAAAGAAAACAAAATACCAAATACCATGAGAAGGCTAATGCCTTGTGTCAGTCTTCTTGAGTTTTTTCCTCATGTCTTATTCTTTCCCCTTACATATTTTTGAGCTACAGTATTCTTGGATTATAGTTGTTAGAGATATTTGCTTATTTATGCTAATTTGACTTTTAAGGCAATGCAAAGCAAATAGGAAGGACTTCAACTTAATTTTTACCACCAAATTTCAGTCACTATCTGGACATTTCTGTTGTTAAACTGACTCTTGAATAACCTCCAATCACTTGGACAATACAGTACTTTGCACTGAATTGTACAAGAACATGTAATTAGTAACTATTAATACAACTGACATTTGCAAGAGACATCTGGATCCATTTTGGTAAAATTGTTCAATTTGTACTTTCCAGCCTGTTTCCTTGCTGTAATTATGCTATAATTGTAGCCATCCATATATTGCTTGGGCATGCCTGCACAAGAGTTGTATATAATTACAGGTAATAGAGAAGTGAGCAATAGTGGTGTCGTGGGGATATCTCTGTTATTTTGTTAATGTTGTTAGAAGTCAGGTTTGAGTCCCAGGTTAGCCAGTTATTAACATTATAAATTATAAGCTTTGAAAAATGATTTAATGCTCTAACCTCCTTTTACACATCTATAAAGCAGGAAAAAAGGTTGCTGTGAAAAAATCAAATGCTTTAAATTACATTAGGGTTTTTGAAAACTAACTATAAAATTATATATATATATATATATATATATATATATATACACACACACACATATATAAAAAATATATGGGTTTCCCTGGTGGCGCAGTGGTTGAGAGTCCGCCTGCCGATGCAGGGGACACGGGTTCATGCCCTGGTCTGGGAAGATCCCACATGCCGCGGAGCGGCTAGGCCTGTGATCCATGGCCACTGAGCCTGCGTGTCTGGAGCCTGTGCTCCGCAACGGAAGAGGCCACAACAGTGAGAGGCCCGTGTACTGCAAACCAAAGAAACAAAAAAAACAAAAACAAAAAAAATACACACACACACACATTTTTTTTTCCACACACATATATTTTTTAAAATCTTGTCTTGAGATGGTAAATATGTGTCACTCATGCTAGCACTATTCTACAAGCTCAAAGCAAATATTACTAATTAATTATAGTAGTCTTTTTAAGGACTGTGTGTATATGTATTTACATGCTGATTTATTTACATACTTATATTTGATGATTACATGCTGATTTATTCACTTATATTTATATTCAGAGTCCTTCTCAACATAGCTCCCAGATGTTTGTATGAATCATACAAAGATGTACACTAGATCAACTTCCTTCCTTATCCTGGTTAATTTACCAATTTCATTTGTATTTGGAGAAATTATGATTCACTCATTGAGTCAGTAAACATTTATTAAGCCCCAGAGAAAGTACTGGATGTTAATGGTTAAAATATAAATGGAGTATATTTTTGACCTCCTAGGAGCTCTCAGTCTGGTGGAAGAGGTGGTGGAAGAGTTAGACATGATTAGAGTAGGGTGGTCAGTATTACAGTGGAGGAGGCAGAGAAGGACATACTTATTTAACCCCCTGGAGATTACAGATTTGATTAAAGCATCCCTGGGGGCTGGGTGTGGGATTTTCAGGGGGTGTCATTATCTTCACCCTTAGATGGGCAGTAATAAGGAAAGTGTCCCATGACATGAGGTAACTGTACTAAGAATGAGAAAGCAATATCCTTCAATTCCAAGGATTTTTGAAACCTGTACTGTGGAACATGTAAGTTTTGAAAGAATATTTAAGTGGAAAGACATTAGGATAGTGACAAAAAGGTTATTAGAAGAACAGAGATTCAAATCCAAGCCAAACAAACAAACAAAACCACTATAATGAAAAAACCAAATTTCAAAAGCAGATTCAGATGACTGTAGGTTCTGGGGAGCACAAATAATCTTTCCAACAAATGGACAGAGAAATAAGGTCAATAAAGACAACCTTTGTGTAAGAAGACCTTTTCTTTTACACAAGAGCTGGACCTATTTTAAAATTAATTTGTATTAGAAGCCTAGAAGTTGGCAAAAGTTTGTCAGCTCTTAGTTTCAAAAAGAACGAACTAATCCCAAATTTAGCAGAAGGAAGGAAATAATAAAGATCACAGTGCAAATAAATGAAAAAGGAGATCAGAAACACATTAGAAAAGAGAAAAATAAGAACTGTTTTTTTAAAAAAGATATACTTAACAATCCTTTAGCTAGAATAACTAAGAAAAAAAAGACTCAAATGAATAAAATTAGAAATGATGAAGAGACATTATAAGTAATACCACAAAAATGTATAGGATCATATGAGACTACTATGAATAACTACAAGCCAAGAAATTGAATAACTTAAAAGAAATGGATGAATTCCTAGAACATACAACCTACCAAGACAGAATCATGAAGAAATAGAAAATCTGAAGAGACCAGTAACTAGTGAGATTAAATCAGTAGTCAAAAAACTTCCAACACAGAAAAACCCAGGATCAGATAGTTTCACTGGTCATTTCTACCAAATATTTAAAGAAGAATTAATGCCAATCCTTCTCAAACTCTCCCAAAAAATCAAAGAGCAGGGAACACACCCAAATTCATTTTACCAGGTAGCATTACCCTGATTCCCAAGTCAGATAAGTACACTACAAGAAAAGAAAACTATAGGTCAATATACATGATAAATATTGATGCAAAACTTCTCAATAAAATATTAACAACTGAAATCAACAACACATAAAATTGATCATATATGATAACCAAGTGGGATTTATCCCTGGGATGCACGGATGGTTCAACATATATAAATCAATAAATGTGATACACCACATTAATAGAAAGATAAAACCCATATGATAATCTCAATAGATACAGAAAAAGCATTTGACACAATAAAACATCCTTTCATGATAAAAACTCTCAACAAATTGGGTATAGAAGAAACATACCCCAACATAAAACAGGACATTACAGTAAACCCACAGCCACCATTATACTTAATGGTGAAAAATTGAAAGCTTTTCCTCAGATATTAGGAACAAGACAAGGTGTGTCCACTTTCACCACTCTTATTCAATGTAGTACTGCAAGTCCTAGCCAAAGCAATCAGACAAGAGAAAGAAATAAAAGGCATCCAGATCAGAAAAGTAAAATTGTTTCTGTTTACAGATGATATAATCTTATACATAAAAAAATCACAAAAGACTCAACCCAAAATCTTTTGGAACTAATTAACCAATTTAGTAAAGGTGTAGGATATAAAATCAATATACAGAAGTCAATTGTGTTTCTATATAATAAAAATGAAATATCTGAAAAAGAACTAAAATAATACTATCCCATTCACAATAGTATCAAAACCAATAAAATACTTAGGAATAAATTTAATCAAGAAGTAAAAACCTGTACAATGAAAACTATGATTCTGATTTTAAAAAGTTGAAAACATGAATGGAAAAGTATCCCTTATTTATGGATCATAAGAATTCATACTGTAAATATCCATAATTTTCAAAGCCTTCTAAAGATTCAATGTAATCCTTATCAAAATTATAATGGCATTTTTCACAGAAATAGTAAAAACAATCCTAAAATTTGTAGGAACTGCAAAAGTCTTTGAAGAGCCAAAGCAATTTTGAGAAAGAACGAAGCTAGAGGCATCATGTTTCCTGACTTCAAACTACACTACAAATCTGTAGTAATCAAAACAGTATGTACTGGCATAAAACCAGACACATAGATCAATGGGACACACTAGACCACCAAGAATAAACCCACAAATATATGGTCAATTCATTTATGATAAAGGAGCCAACAATGTATAATGGGAAATGGATAATTTCTTCAATAAATGGTGTTGGGAGAACTGGACAGCCACATGCAAAAGAAGGAACTGGATTCCTATCTTACACCATACACAAAAATCTACTCAAAATGAACTAAAGACTTGACTGTAAGACCAATCAAACCATAAAACATCTAGAGGAGGACATACAGGGCAAACTCCTTTACATCAGTTCTGGCAATGATTTTTTTGGATATGACACCAAAAACTAAGCCCAAAAATATAATAATAAAGCGAAAAAACAATAAGTGGTATTGCATCAAACTAAAAGCTTCTGCATAATGAATGAAACAATCAACAAAATGAAAAGACAACCTACAGAATGGAAGAAAATATTTGCAAAACATATATCTGATAAGGGGTTAATATCCAAAATATATAAGGAACTCATACAACTCAATTGTGAGAAACTAAACAATTCAATTTAAAATGTGCAGAGGAACAGAATAGACATTTTCCCAAACAAGACATATAAATGTTAAAACATACATGAAAAGATGCTCAACATCACTAATCATCAGGGAAATGCAAATCAAAACCACAATGAGATAGCACCTCACACCTGTTCAAATGGCTATTATGAAAAAGAAAAGAGATAAGTTTTGGCAAGGATCCTGAGAAAAGGAAAACCAAAGAGATATGTTTTGGCAAGGATGCTGAGAAAAGGGAAACCTTGCACTCTGCTGGTGGTAACGTAAATTGGTACAGTTACTAAGGGAAATGATATGGAGGCTCTTCAAAGGATTAAAAATAGAACTACGACATGATCCAGCAATCTCACTTCTGGGTATATACATAAAGGAAATGAAAACAGGATATCAAAAGGATACCTGCACTTCCGTGTTTATTTCAGTGTTATTCACAATAGCCAAGAATTGGAAACATCCTAAGTGTCCATCAGTAGATGAATGGATAAAGATGTGGTATTTATATATAATAAAATGCTATTGAGCCATGTAAAAGAAAGAACAATATGGGTGGATCTTAAGGGAATTATGCTTAATGAGAAAAGCCAGACACAGAAAAACAAATATTGTATGATATCACTTATTTAATGGAAGTTTAAAAAATCAAACTAGTAGAAACAGAGTAGAATAGTGGTTACTGGGGGTTGGGAGGAGGGGCATTGGGGAAATGTTATTAAAAGGTACAAACTTGCAACTAGTAGATAAACAAGTTCTAGAGATCTAATGCACAGCATATTAATTATAATGAATAATACTGTATTATATACTTCAAAATTGCTAACAGACTAGATCTTAAATGTTCTCATACCACAAAAGAAATAATTACGTGATGTGATAGTGGTGTTATCTCAAGCTATGGTGGTAATTATATTGCAATATGTAAATGTTTCAAATCAACATATTAGACAATTTTAAACTTACACAATGTCATGTCAATTATATATCAGTAGTTTTGGGAGGGAATGTATATATCAATTAAATGTTCTCATACCACAAAAGAAATAATTACGTGATGTGATAGTGGTGTTATCTCAAGCTATGGTGGTAATTATATTGCAATATGTAAATGTTTCAAATCAACATATTAGACAATTTTAAACTTACACAATGTCATGTCAATTATATATCAGTAGTTTTGGGAGGGAATGTATTATAAATATCAATTAAATCTCTCTGGTCTATTGTGTCATTTAAAGCTTGTGTTTCCTTATTAATTTTCTGTCTGGATGATCTGTCCATAGCTGTAAGTGAGGTGTTAAAGTCCCCCACTATTATTGTGTTCTCTCGATTTCCTCTTTTATAGCTGTTAGCATTTGCCTTATGTACTGAGCTGCTCCTATACATAAGGCAAACGTATGGGTGCATACATTTGGGTGCATATATATCTATAACTGTTATATCTTCTTCTTGGATTGATCCCTTGATCATTATGCAGTGTCCTTGTCTCTTGTAACATTCTTTATTTTAAAGTCTATTTAATCTGATATGAGGATTGCTACTCTAGCTTTCTTTAGTTTTCCATTTGCAAGGAATATCTTTTTCCAACCCCTCACTTTCAGTCTGTATGTGCCCCTAGGTCTGAAGTGGGTCTCTTGTAGACACCATATATATGGGTCTTGTTTTTATATCCCTTCAGCAAGCCTGTGTCTTTTGGTTGGAGCATTTAATCCATTCACATTTAAGGTAATTATCAATATGTATATTCCTATTACTATTTTCTTAATTGTTTTGGGTTTGTTTTTGTAGGTCCCTTACTTCTCTTTTTTTTTTCCCACTTAGAGAAGTTCCCTAAGCATTGTTATAAAGCTGGTTTGGTAGTGCTGAATTCTCTTAGTTTTTGCTTACCTGTAAAGCTTTTGATTTCTCCGTTGAATCTGAATGAGATCCTTGACAGGTAATCTTGGTTGTAGGTTCTTCCCTTTCATCACTTTAAATATATTGTGCCACTCCCTCTGGCTTTTAGAGTTTCTGCTGAGAAAGCAGCTGTTAACCTTATGGGAGTTCCCTTGTATGTTATTTGTCATTTTTCCCTTGTTGCTTTTAATAATTTTTTTCTTTTTTTTTTTCTTTTTTTTTTTTAGCGGTACACAGGCCTCTCACTGCTGTGGCCTCTCCCATTGCGGAGAACAGGCTCTGGACACGCAGGACCAGCGGCCATGGCTCACGGGCCCAGCCGCTCCATGGCATGTGGGATCCTCCCAGACCAGGGCACGAATCCGTGTCCCCTGCATCAGCAGGCGAACTCTCAACCACTGCGCACCAGGGAAGCCCTCTTTGTCTTTAATTTTTGTCAATTTAATTACTATGTGTCTTGGCGTGGTTCTCCTTGCGTTTATCCTGCCTGGGACTCTGCACTTCCTGGATTTGGGTGGCTATTTCCTTTCCCATGTTAGGGAAGTTTTCAACTATAATCTCTTCAAATATTTTCTCGGGTCCTCTCTCTCTCTCTTCTCTTTCTGGGACCCCTATAATGCAAATGTTGTTGTGTTTAATGTTGTCCCAGAGGTCTCCTAGGCTGTCTTCATTTCTTTTCATTCTTTTTTCTTTCGTCTGTTTCACAGCAGTGAATTCCACCATTCTGCCTTCTAAGTCACTTATCCGTTCTTCTGCCTTATTCTGCTATTGTTTCCTTCTAGTGTAGTTTTCATTTCAGTTATTGTACTGTTCATCTCTGTTTGTTTGTTCTTTAATTCTTCTAGGTCTTTGTTAAACATTTCTTGCATCTTCTCGATCTTTGCCTCCATTCTTTTTCCAAGGTCCTGGATCATCTTCACTATCATTATTCTGAATTCTTTTTCTGGAAGGTTGCCTATCTCCACTTCATTTAATTGTTTTTCTAGTATTTTATCTTGTTCTTTCCTCTGGTACATAGTCCTCTGCCTTTTTATTTTGTCTGTCTTTCTGTGAATGTCGTTTTTGTTGCACAGGTTGTACGATATTAGTTCTTCTTGCTTCTGCAGTCTGCTCTCTGGTGGATGAAGCTATCTAAGAGGCTCGTGAAAGCTTCCTGATGGGAGGGAGGGGCGGTGGGTAGAACTGAGTGTTGCTCTGGTGGGCAGAGCTCACTAAAACTTTAATCCACTTGTCTGCTGATGGGTGGGACTGAGTTCCCTCCCTGTTGGTTCTTTGGCTTGAGGTGACCCAGCACTGGAGGCTACAGGCTCTTTGGTGGGGCTAATGGCAGACTATGGGAGGGCTCATGCCAAGGAGTACTTCCCAGAACTTCTGCTGCCAGTGTCCTTGTCCCCACACTGAGCCAGAGCCACCCCTCACCTCTGCAGGGGACCCTCCAAACACTAGCATGTAGGTGTGGTTAAGTCTCCCATGGGGTCACTGCTCCTTCTCCCTGGGACCTGATTCACACACCACTTTGTGTGTGTCCTTCAAGAGTGGAGTCTCTGTTTCCCCCAGTCCTGTAGGAGTTCTGCAATCAAATCCCACTAGCTTTCAAAGTCTGATTCTCTGGTAAGACCTCCTCCCATTGCCAGACCCCCAGATTGGGAAGCCTGACCTGGAGCTCAGAACCTTCACTCCAGTGGGTGAACTTGTGTGGTATAATTGTTCTCCAGTTTGTGAGTCACCCACCCAGTGGTTATGGAATTTGACTTTATTGTGATTGTACCCCTCCTACCATCTCATTGCAGCTTCTCCTTTGTCTTTGGATGTGGGATGTCTTTTTGGTGAGTTCCAGTGTCTTCCTGTTGATGATTGTTCAACAGTTAGCTGTGATTCCGGTGCTCTCACAAGAGGGAGTGAGTGCGTGTCCTTCTACTCCGCCATCTTGAAACAATCTCCCTCAATTATATATCAACTCAAAAACGAAACAGTATTACATTGTAGCTAATGCTAGACAGCAAGGATAGAAACATGGGTCACACAATCCCTTTGATATCAGTGTGTTTATAGAAGAGAGATAATTCAAATCAGTAATTGATGTTAACTTTTATAATTCATCATAATAGACATTGACTGAGAATTTTCCACTGTGATTCTTTCATGTCCTTGCATCTCCCTTCTTTCTCACAGCTGTTTTTTCCCCAATATCTTTTGCACAAGATATTGGTCTAATACATAAGATATTGGTGTAATAAACCCCCCTCCTCATTCTCTCTCAATGAAATCCAAATTGCTCAATTGTCACTAATCTACAAGAAAAATTCCTTCTTTATGGGAGAAACTTCTTTTGACCAACTGTTGTAGAAATAATTACAAACAAAATCTCCTCCCAATGTAGAAAACCTCACCACAAGGATAATAGAGAAAGAAGAGTTTTACTACTGAATGAGCATTAACCCTGGACATGATAGGTATTATAGGCAATTTATGAAGAGATCACAAAGACAAGAAGAAACCTCAACCTTTTATATAGGCAAGCAGATACAACCCATTGCATACATGTCTTGAAGATTAATAACTAGTCAAGTCAGAGTACTTGACAGCACCATGTGTCACACATGGTTCATCCTAAATTCACCTAGTAATTGGGATGACTGTATTAGTTAATTGCTTTTACACCAAAGGAAAATAAACTTCTCATATCTTTATGACAAGAGGTAGTTTTGCTACTTGGAGCTAGGCATTTGCTGGAGGTAGGCTCCTGCCCTGCCAACAGACACTGGGGAGGTAGGGGTACTACCTTCCTTGATGTTTGCATTTCAAAGAGATGGCTTCCAGGTCCTTGAGAAAGATATTCTTGGGTCATAAAGCTGGCAAGAGGCTTAATAACTTCTAAAAAGATTTACATGCATTTCAAAGAGACAGAGGAAGAACTTATAAGTTTTTTAAAATAAATTTTCTAAGGAAAGGAGAGGAAAGAAGTCTCTATTTTCAAAAATGAAAATTAAGCATTTTGTTTTTAATTTATATTTGCCCTTGCACTGTTTTTAAAATTAGCTGAAAATTAGGTTAACCCTCCTGCTAAAGTTCTATAAAATCATTACCGGTATTTCTCAAATTAGAAAGATCCTTTGGTGCCTTCTCTTGCTAAGCATTTTTCAAAGAAAGTCTTATGTTAATGGTGCCATGATCGATTTTCTTCCAAACTAGCTATCAGGTGGAGTCACACTGTCCTTAAAGTATAGCTCAGATGGATTTAATTGGCTTTCCATAGATTGTTGTCAATGCCTAGAAAACATACCTGCAAATATCAGGTGTTCTTATGGTCTCATGGATATACCTGATTCCAGCTGCCACTTCCAAGATTAGCTCATTTTAGGGATCCTTTTACAACACCATTCAGTAGGTACTGCTAGGTACATAGCAGTATCCCTGCTATGTACACCTAGACATCCCAGAGATAGAATTCTGTCCCTTGTTGCAGATTATGTATTTGATATTTAGAATGATGGACAGGTCCGTATGACATCAATGAAATCAGCTTAATATTAGGATAATCCTGTTCTTAAGTTTCTCTACAATATTCAAAATTGTAGTTGAAGTCTTCTATTGTCCTCTTTTCTCCCCCTTCTCTCCTCTTTCCTCTTCATTTCCCACCAACAAATTCCTCTTCATTGTCAATGCAGAGCAGTTTCAGGATAGCTTTTATAGTCTTGAAGTCTGCCAACACATGCCCGCGGGGGTTACCTTTTCACTGTGGCTTTAAAATGTGCTTCCTAATAAAGACAATTTTCTCTAAAAGAATTTTGATGCCAGCTTTTAAATTAATACAACTATATTTACTTATTTTAAAATGTAGTCATGTAAGACTTCAAGGTCAAAACAAGTTAAGTGAAAGGACAAGGTTACAAGGGGAAATAATTTTAGGTTGAAACAAGTGTAAGTTTACTGTACAAAATTCACATTCTAAGGTCCTGTATGTTTCTTGGAGGAGGATCAAACATTTTTGTTCTGTGGAAGTATTTCATGCTTTAATGAAGGGAGAGGTGTGCACAATGTAGCATAAGAAGACCAAGTGGCAAACTAGGGCTACAGGCACAGGGTAAGTCAGGAATGCTGATTACTCTCAGTGGGAAAAAATATTTGAGCTCATTAGGTATAGAAGTCTGAGAAAGGCATTGCTAGGCAAAGGAATAAAATAACAATACTTCTGGTGTGTATGTTCAAGGAACATCAGATAAACTAAACCTGGATCAGAGGCATGGTGAAGAGGGGTGAGCCATGAGGCTGGAAAGACTGAAGAGCCTTGGGTACCTAATAAAGTACTTAGTATTTATCCTGAAGCAGTGAGGGGATTACTAAAGACTTTGAGCAGGACAGAGATCTAAACAGATTTATATTTGAAAACATATTTTCTTACTATTTATACCAATTATGAGTCACCGTCTATGAATTATTTTTCAATTAATTTTTTCTCATTTCATAAACAATTCTCTACTTGGTAGAAAAGAGAAGGAACTTGTGTGTTCGTGTGTGTGTGTGTGTGTGTGTGTGTGTGTGTGTAACTAAACAGGAATAGCAGTTATAAACATTGTATTTAGAAAAAAGAGACAAATTTTCACAGAGCTAAGATATTTATTAATAGATATATGAATCACAATTTGTTTTTCAGTTCAATTCATAAGTCAAAACCAAAAATATAGGGTACTAATATCAGACATTTGCTTTGAAAACACAGGTGCATGAGCTTATAATATTTGAATTGTTGAGGTTAGATTTTGGACAATTAATTCACAGATGACTGGCATCTTATTTTCTGGAATTCCACAAGGACATGCCTTCTCTTCACTAGGAGATTAAATTACTGATTTACTAAGAATTGTTAACATAGCCAGTTGAAAGCTTGTAGCCATAAAAAGCTACTAAATATCCTCTAAGACAAGATACCATATTTGAAAATTCTATAATCTCTCCCAATCACAATTCAATTTTACTAAAAATCTACCAGATAAACTAGATTATTTAATACATTCTGTTTCTAAAAATTATTAATATTTCAGCACCTTTGATGAAGCAAATCAATGTGATCTTATCCATGGTAATAGAAAATACTGTAAGAAGTTGTTAACAATTATCACATTCAAGTAAGAAATTGGATGCATATGATTATTTGATCTGTTCACATTTCACAGAAACTCTAGACTAGCTAGAGAAAAAGGTTAGCCAAGAGGAAACTGTGAAATTATTTAATTTAAAAGGGCTTAAAACTTACTTATAATGGTGTGATGGGAGTTGGGAAGTGTTGTTTGAAGAGACCAAAATCCAATGGGGGGAAAAATATGCTCAAAAGTGACACAGTCACAGAAGGAAATTCATTCATACTGACATGTTATTATGTCTGAGATTCTTATTTCTACTTCCTGACATACTACACTAAATTTGAGCTAATATATCAAGAATGTTGTTTTTGTTGGGTAAAGTGAATTATAATAGCATGTAAAGGTAAAGATTAATGGTACACTAGAAAAGCACATAATTATATCATAATTCACTTTTTCTTACTGGTTTCTGTTGATGATGAGAAAAAACATTGAGAGAAATATCCTAGCCATTTATGTTCTCATAAGAGACACCTATTTTGTTACTCTATCCCCAGTAATAATTTGGATAATGTTTGAATTAGCCTTTCTATAATGTTTAAAATATTAGGAAACATGAAGGTGTTATGTTTATAGAGATAGGACATCTGATGTTGGCACTAATCATTGTGATTTTGATCATAAATTTGTGCTTGTATTGACATAATGTTAGTAGCATTGCTTACTACATTTTAGTGAGCAATGGAGTAAACGAGAAGTCTTGTAAAGCCTATATATGAGGCTAAACAGATACTCTCAACCAGTGTCTACAACACACTGGTGTGGGTTACTGGGGTGTTCAGCTCTTGTGGCCTGGGAGGGTTTGGGACAGCCAAAGCCCCAGGATAATGAGCAAATAACACCTCTCTTTGCCTAAAGTGACTAAGCAAATATTACCACTTTGTTCAAAAGTTTGGGAAGCACTGCAAGAACACTTGTGGTGAACATGAGAAGAGCTAAGGTGAGACTGGCTTTTCTAGTAAAGGTTAATGGAAAGAATCATAAAGATCCAGTGGTGAAACTTGATGTACCTAAAACACAGTTTTCTGATCTGTTTTGAGGATGAGATAATGTATGAAAAAAACACTTTCTACAATGGCACAGAGCTACATACATGTGAACACATGCTGCCTGATACTTTCCAGGTCCAATCACCCCTCAGAACAAAATAGCAGTCCAGTAAGTGTTCACCAGTGGCTCACAGATGAATGAATATGCACTTCTGTTAGAACTAGAGTTGTATCGTGGAAAGTTGAAGGGTTTGCAGTAGGACTTGGACTTAGATCTTGGCTCTGTGAGCTTTTGGGCAAAATAACTCAGTTGAAATGTCATAATATTTTCTGAATGCCAAAAAACCCCAGTAATTAAAATACACTTATACGTAATGCCTTCCTCATGTGAAAAATGAAGTTTGGAGATGATAATACCAACATGACAGGCTTATTGTGATAGTGAAAATTAGAAATAGCTGTAATAATGTAAGTACCTATGTCACCTGCTCTTGGCTTCCCACCCACCTCCCACCCCACGGCCTTCATCCTGGTCATTACAGTACAGAGTTTTTCAATCTTAGCACATTGATATTTTGGAATGGGTAACTCTTTGTTGTGGAGGACTGTCCTGTACGTTGTAGCATGTAAAATGACTCTACACATCACCAAATGTCCTCTTGTAGCAAAATTGCCTTCTGCTGAGAACTACTACTCTAGGCTTTTCCAGAAGAAGAATCCATTACCAAATGGGAGATTTAACAGGCACTTTGTACCAGCCTTCATGAGTTACAAAGGATCAAGATCTCAAAAGAAGACCCAAAGATGACTCAGAGAGATGCAATCCCCTGCCAGAAAAAGGCAAAGAGCACATGCTATGGACAAGCAGGGTTTTTTATTCTTTCCCCTATTAGTCAAAAATTTACCCTGGCATCATTACCAAATACTGTCTTTATACTTCACCTATTCCTATCAGTGCTTTTCCTTAAGGTAGAAAATTGTAGGGAATGCTTAAACTCTCTCTAGTGGCATTGTATAACTGATACTGGACTCTACCACTACTGTTATATTATTATTATCATCATTTTAGTTACATTGGGTAAACTGAATTAATGTTTTGATTAATTGATCTCTGAAATTAACTTTATTTAAGAGTACCATATGTATGAGACCGAGAATAAATTACGATAACCTTAGATCATATGGAGCTGAAGTAAGATACAACATTGTGACACATTTTGCCATTTTGAAATAGAACTGTGTCTAGCATGAAGTGAGTTCAGTTCTCTTTGCTATTTACTTCCTGCATTTTGATGTGGATTGTACAGCAACAAGAAAATTGGCAATCAATCCCCTACTGTTCAGTGTTGGTTTCTAAAGCAGAATCAAGCCCATCCCCTCCCTAGGTCCCATTAGTACATTCTTATATCTACTAGGAAACAGTAGAGCAGGAAGTTGAAGGTGATACACAGTAGGATACAGGATTCTGATATGATTTTCTTACACCAAAAATTGTAGATAAGAGGGAAGAAAGAAAGATGTGTGTATAGTACATGCTTGAAGATGTGGTTTCTCATGTACTAAACCTATATAAAGAAGAAATGCATACTGTTGCACTGAAACAATTTCTGTTTCTGATAAAGAATCGAGGAGTGTGGGCAGCAGTTTACCTTTGTTCAGCAAAGTCATACCAGATGAATTCCTACAGATCAACACAAGTGAACTATGAATTTCTTTCTGTATCTGTTTACTTTAAACCTGACAGCAGTAGTTTTATAACAGCCTAATAACTGAGGAGCAGAAGGAAGGGTAACCTGTATTCTCTTTCTACTGACAATCTGAAGCCAGGTTACTTTTTCCTTATTTAAAAGAAACAAGGTGATGTCATTAAGATGGCAGAATAGGTGCTTCCTGACTTCATTCCCACTGACAAGACCAACTAGCAACTATCCATAGAAAAGACACCTTTGTGAAGATTCCAGAACCCACAGGTTAGGCAGAAGCATTCCCTTGGACCACAGAGACTGAGAAAGACCACATTAGAAGAGGTCAAAGGAGATTTCACTTTGACTGCATGGCTCCTCCCACAGGCTGGCACGGCACCACATTGATAAGAGCCCCCACTGGACTCCAGTTTCTCTAGTGGGCAAAAGAGAGCCCAAGGTAGACATCCTGCTTCACACCACTGTCAGATACTTCTCAGAAGAGCTCCTTGGATCTTGCCTCACAGGCATCACTGGCTGTGCCTGGACTATGAGGGACCAGACAGAGATGCAGAAGGAGGTCACAGCTTACAGCAGCTAGTGCATGAATATTGGCAGAACAAGTTTCTGCTGGTGGTGGTGCCCAAGCAGGGATCCAAGCTATGGCTCCATCTGGCCAGAGAACTCAGTGAGAAGTTCTGCCTTGTTTGGGTCCCCAGCCAACAGCCATATAAACTGTGGAGCCCACTCTACAGCCCTACCCAGACAGGACAGCAAGTCATCAGCCCTGTCCAACTGCTGAGCATGGCTCCTGTCCTGCCCCACCAGGAAGCCTGGCCATAGATGCCAGGCAGCTTCAGAGCACATTCAATGGCATGCCTGAGTAGGGAAGCAAGGCAGCAGATGTGCCCAGCTGCTGAGAAAACTCTCCTGCCCAATCTGACCAGGAAGCCGAAACAGTGATTCCAGCTGGCCTCAGAGCCCATCCTGTGGAACTGCCCAGCCTCAGAACCCAGTTTACAGCCCTGCCCAACTATAGAGTACAACTTATGGCCCTGCCTGATTGTTGAGTACAGTCCCTGGCACCACCTGACAAGGAAGCCTGGATAGCAACCCTGCCCAACCAAGGAGCACAGCAGCCTCCAGCGATACCTAACTGCAGGGTTGAG
Source organism: Lipotes vexillifer (assembly GCF_000442215.2). Taxonomy (NCBI): domain Eukaryota; kingdom Metazoa; phylum Chordata; class Mammalia; order Artiodactyla; family Lipotidae; genus Lipotes; species Lipotes vexillifer. The sequence continues at coordinate 686,126 of NW_006782534.1, read as the reverse complement.
CTGGGGGCCCCACCTGACCAGAGAACTTGGCCACTGACCTTGCCCAACAGCAGAGCACAACCAACACCTGCCCAATGGTGGAATCCAGTGTGTGGCCTGATCTAACTTCAGGCCACAGACTATGGCTCTCCTGATTGTGGAGCACATCCTATCCCCTGTCTGATCATGAAGCTCTGTTTGAAGCCCTACCTGAATGCAGAATCCAGACAGCTCCACTTGGGAAGCACAGCCTAAGGCCTCATTCTGGCCAGGAAAAATTGAGAAGCCCAGCTTACAGCACTGATTGTAGACTCCAACTGTAGGCACGACCCTGCTAGGTGGTGATCCCACCCAACCAGAGGTGATTGTGCAGCCCAGGCAGTGGCCCAGCTTAAAACAGGATGCTTAACTATAAAATATTTTATGTAGCCTCATGGTAAGCACAAAGGAAAAACCTGTAGTACAAAAGAGTAAGACAAAGGAATGAAAGCAAATTGCCACAGAAAGTCATCATATAACAAAGCAAGACAAGAGAGGGGCAAAGAATAAAAGGAGCTACAAAACAGTCAGAAAACAATGAACAAAATGGCAATAGTAAGTCTATACCTATCAGTAGTTACTTTAAACATTATGGATTAAGTTTTCCAATCAAAATACAAGAGTGGCTGAGTGGATATATAAACAAGATACAATGATATGATGCCTACAAGATACTCATTTTAGCCATGATATGCATAGACTGAAAGTGAAGGGATGGAATTCCAAGCAAATGTTAACTAAAAGAGACCAAACGGGGCTTCCCTGGTGGCACAGGGTTTGGGAGTCCGCCTGCTGATGCAGGGGACACGGGTTTGTGCCCCAGTCCAGGAGGATCCCACGTGCTGCGGAGCGGCAGGGCCCATGGGCCATGGCCGCTGGGCCTGCTTGTCTGGAGCCTGTGCTCCGTGGCAAGAGAGGCTGCGGCGGTGAGAGGCTCGTGTACCACACAAAAGAAAAAAAAAAATATGCTTAGTAATTAATGTTTCATTGTTCTGACTTAGAAATTATTCAGGTACCCAATGAAATTTCATTAATTAATTCATTTCAGACAATTACTTAGGAAATACACAAGTTCTCTTTGTGTGGCCTGTGGAACCTGCTTAAAAAAAAAAAAAAAAAAAAAAAAAAAAAAAAAAAAAAAAAAGAGACCAAGTATTGTCTGGTACTTACAGACAATAAAATTTAAATAAAATTTAAGCTAAAAATGTCACAAGAGACAAAGAAGGTTATTAATTAATGATAAAGAGGTTAATTCAACAAGAAAACATAGCAGTTGTAAATATTTAAGCATCCAACATCAGATTACTTAACTATATAAAGAAAATACAAATGGAACTAAAAGGAGAAATAAACAGCAACATAATAATAGTATCGGACTTTAATACTCCACTATGAACAATGGATAGATCACCCAGAGAGAAAATTAATACGGAAATAAGATTTCAACAACACTGGATTTCAAAGACAAATACAAAAATAGATAAAACATCTTATTTTTTGTTGATTTTGTTATAATGATATTTTAGAAATAATGGGTTAAATAAAATATGTTACTAAATTAATTTTTGTGTTTTAATGTGATTATTAGAACACTTAAAATTACACAAGATGTATAGTATATTTCTATTAGACAGTGCTGGCCTAAAGCCACACTTCTGAAGCTACTTGTTAAGGGAATGTTGCTATAAGAATGGCAAGTTAAATGTGAGAAAAAGACTTGCCTAGAATAAGTAATTTGGTTAGCTGTTACACAAGGTTTTTCTTCAACATGTTCAAAAATATTGTAACTACGAGAAAGTTTTGTCAATCTCTAAAAGATGACCTCTACCAATTCCTTCCCTCCTTGTATGAAAATACTGTTCTTTCCAAAAAAAGGTGGAACTTAGTTTCCCTCCTCTTGAATCTGGGTTGGCCTTACCTTTTTATGATCAATTTAATGCATCAGAACTTTTTTCCTAGGACTCCTAAGGCTAGATAAAGTCCATCCATCAGAGCAATCCATCAGAGCAATGGATAAAGTCAATCCATCCACCAGAGCACAGGTAGTGCTTGGTATTCTTTTTTTTTTTTTTTTTTTTTTTGCAGTACGCGGGCCTCTCACTGTTGTGGTCTCTCCCGTTGCGGAGCACAGGCTCCAGAAGCGCAGGCTCAGCGGCTGTGGCTCACAGGCCCAGCCACTCCGCGGCATGTAGGATCCTCCTGGACCGGGGCATGAACCCGTGTCCCCTGCATCGGCAGGCGGACTGTCAACCACTGCGCCACCAGGGAAGCCCCATGCTTGGTATTACTAGATCACTTTTTTCTTGGGATTTTCTGTTTCAGAACCCAGTCACCACCATGTTGCGAGAAGAAAAAGTCACATGTTAAAACTGTGTATGGACACACTAGTTGGTAAGCCCAGCCCAGGCTCAGCAACAGCCAGGATAAGCTACCAGCTATCACAGTGAGTCCCCCTGGGCATCCACCACAATTGTGGGTTCTAATGACTGGAACCCTGTCCAACCTGACAAACTCAGGGACCCTGAGCTGAACCCACTCACCCTAGAGAACTGAGAGAAAATGCTAACCTGTTGTTACAAGCTGTTAAGATTTTACATGGGGTTGTTACATCCCAAGCTTTTCTGATCATTAGGACTACCTATTAATATCTCCTAAGCTAGTTCTTCTCAGAATGATTTTATAAAAGAGCAACATAGAGAATTACAGAGTTTGTGAATTTTTGGAAAATTTTGAGGTAACCACTGTAGAATCAAATACAGCATATATACTTTTATAACAAGACAAGGAAGAGCAAATAAACACCATACAGTAAAAGACAGAAATCTAAGGGTAGGAAACAGCAGTCAGTGTGAAGATACAAACACTTAAAAATTACAAACATTTTAGTTACAATAAAATTAAGTAAAATAAAAAATAGGTTTTAAATAGAGGCACCTATTTTTTAATCAGAAAGATAAAAAATAAAAAAGTGAGCAAAGATACATTAAGTAAAAACCACTAAAACAAAAACAGTTTGTTAATATTAAGAGCAGACAAAAGAGTAAGGGGAAAAAATTGAAAAACAAGTATTTCCATATACATGAAAGTTAAATACCATAAAGAAATTATAACAGCCAGAACATTTATGTGAATAAAAATATGGAAATAAATTTTAGGAATTCAAGGAGAGATGAACAGAAGCTTAATTACAACTGGGAAAGTTAACATCACTATCAGTTTTTATCATAAGTAGTAGTCAAAAATTAAGTGATGACATCTCAGATTTGAGTAGAATTAATGAAGTTGGATTGATAGAACTATATTAAGCATTGTAATCAGAGCAGAAAATATATTTTCTTTTTAAATGCCTCTAAGATGTACAAAATATGGTTGTAATACTCTACAAAAAATTGTTTGTACAAATCAGAAACAGCAGAGGTTTAATTTTCAGTTTAGTATAAACAGAATTAGTAGGTAAAAATAATAACTATGACCATAACTACCATCTTATAAATTAACAATCACAACAAAATAACAACCCCTCTGTGGAAACCAAAATATTTAAATAATTAATTACTGTGTCAACATCTAACAGACCCAAGCCTCTGGGGTGGGATCACAGAGTCCAGGATGCTGGGCCACCAGAGAATTCCTGGATCCAAGGAATCTTAATTGGCATGCACACTCCTGGAAGTATCCATATCAACACCAAGACCCAGCCCCATATAACTGCCTAGACAGGCTCCAGCACTAGACACCTCATGCCAAACAACCAGCAAGACAAGAATACAGCCCCACCCATCAGTAGACAAGCTGCCTAAAGTTGTACTAAGCCCACAAACACCCCAAAACACACCAACTGATGAGGCCCTGCCCTACAGAGGGAAAAGAGTCAATCCATCCACCAGAGCACAGGCACAAGACCCTCCCACCAGGAAGCCTGCACAAGCCCCTGGACTGGACTCACTCACCAGGGGGCAGACACCAGAAGCTAGAGGGACTACAACCCTGTAGCCTGTGGAAAGAAGATCTTAAACACAGTAGGTTAGACAAAATAAGACAACAAAGAAATATGTTGCAGACAAAGTAGCAAGGTAAAATCCCACAAGACCAAATAAATGAAGAGAAAATAGGCAGTCTACCTGAAAAAGAATTCAGGGTAATAATAATAAAGATGATCCAAGATCTCAGAAATAGAATGGAGGCACGGATCGAGAAGATTCAAGAAATGTTTAACAGAGACATAGGAGAACTAAAGAACAAACATAGGAGAACTAAAGAACAAACATAGAACTACTAAAGAACAAACAATATTGTGATGAACAACACAATAACTAAAATGAAAAATACACTGGAAGGAATCAACAGCAGAATAACTGAGGCAGAAGAATAAATAAGTGAGCTGGAAGATAGAATGGTGGAAATAATGGCCAAGGAGCAGAATAAAGAAAAAAAGAATGAAGAGAAATGAGGACAGTCTCAGAGACCTCGGAGACAACATTAAATGCACCAACATTCAAATTATAGGGGTCCCAGAAGAAGAAGAGAAAGGGAAAGGGCCTGAGAAATTATTTGAAGAGATTATAGTTGAAAACTTCCCTAACTTGGGAAAGGAAATAGCCACCCAAGTCCAGGAAGCACAGAGAGTTCCAAACAGGATAAACCCAAGGAGAAACACACCAGGACACATTAATCAAACAAACAAAAATTAAATACAAAGAAAAAATATTAAAAGCAGCAAGGGGAAAGCAACAAATAACCTACAAGAGAATCCCCATAAGGTTATCAGGTGATTTTTCAGCGAAACTCTGCTGGCTAGAAGGGAGTGGCAGTACATAATTAAAGTGATGAAAGGGAAAAATCCACAACCAAGATTACTCTACTCAGCAAGAATCTCATTCAAATTCGATGGAGAAATCAAAAGCTTTTCAAACAAGCAAAAGCTAAGAGAATTCAGCACAACCAAATGAGCCTTATGACAAATGCTAAAGGAAATTTTCTAGGTGAGAAACACAAGAACAGAAAAAGACCTACAAGAACAAACCCAAAACAATCAAGAAAATGGTAATAGGAACATACACATCTATAATTACCTTAAATGTAAATGGATTAAATGCTCCAGCCAACAGACACAGACTAGCTGAATGGATAGAAAAACAAGACCCATATATATGCTGTGTACAAGAGACCCACTTCAGACCTAGGGACACATACAGACTGAAAGTGACCGGATGGATAAAGATATTCCATGCAAATGGAATCAAAAGAAAGCTGGAGGGCTTTCCTGGTGGCGCAGTGGTTGAGAGTCCGCTTGCCGATGCAGGGGACATGGGTTTGTGCCCCGGTCTGGGAAGATCCCACATGCCAGGGAGTGGCTAGGCCCATGAGCCATGGCAACTGAGCCTGCACGTCTGGAGCCTGTGCTCCGCAATGGGAGAGGCCACAACAGTGAGAGGCCCGCGTACTGCAAAAAAAAAAAAAAAAAAGAAAGAAAGAAAGCTGGAGTAGCAATACTCATATCAGAAAAGATAGACTTTAACATAAATAATGTTACAAGAGACAACGAAGGCCACTACATTATGATCAATGAATCAATCCAAGAAGAAGATATAACACTTGTAAATATCTATGCACCCAACATAGGAGCACCTTAATACATAAGGCAAACACTAACAGCCATAAAAGGGGAAATTGACAGTAATACAAAAATAGTGGAGGACATTAACACCCCACTACACCAATGGACAAATCATCCAGACAGAAAATGAATAAGGAAACACAAGCTTTAAATAACACAATAGACCAGAAAGACTTAAGTGATATTTATAGGACATTCTACCCAAAAGCGGCAAAATACACTTTCTTCTCGAGTGCTCATGGAACATTCTCCAGGATAGATCATGTCTTGGGTCACAAATCAAGCCTTGGTAAATTTAAGAAAATTGAAATTGTATCAAGCATCTTTTCTGACCACAATGTTATGAGATTAAAATCAATTACAGGAAAAAAAACTGTAAAAATTACAAACACATGGAGGCTAAACAATACACTACTAAATAACCAAGAGATCACTGAAGTAATCAAAGAGGAAATCAAAAACTACCTAGAAACAAATGACAACAAAAACAGGACAACCCAAAACCTATGGGACACAGCAAAAGCAGTTCTAAGAGGGAATTTTATAGGAATACAACACTACCTCAAGAAACAGGAAACATCTCACATAAACTTTCTAGCCTTACACCTAAAGCAATTAGAGAAAGAAGAACAAAAAAACTCCAAAGTTAGCAGAAGGAAAGAAAACATAAACATCAGATCAGAAATAAATGAAAAAGAAATGAAGGAAATGATAGCAAAGATCAATAAAACTAAAAGCTGGCTCTTTGAAGAGATAAAAAAAAAATTGATAAACCTTTAGCCAGACTCATCAAGAAAAAAAAGGGAGAAGATTCAAATCAATAAAATTAGAGAGGGAAGATGGCAGAAGAGTAAGATGCAGAGATTACCTTCCTCCCCACATATACATCAGAAATACACCTACACGTGGAACAACTCCTACAGAACACCTACTGAACGCTGGCAGAAGACCTCAAACCTCCCAAAAAGCAAGAAACTCCCCCACGTACCTGGGTAGGGCAAAAGAAAAAAGAATAAACAGAGACAAAAGAATAGGGACGGAACCTGCACCAGTGGGAGGGAGCCGTGAAGGTGGAAAGGTTTCCACACACAAGGAAGCCCTTTCGCGGGCGGCGACTGTGGGTGGCCAAGGGGGAAAGCTTCAGAGCCACGGAGGAGACCACAGCAACAGGGGTGAGGAGGGAAAAGCGGAGAGATTCCTGCACAGAGGATCGGTGCTGACCGGCACTCACCAGCCCGAGAGGCTTGTCTGCACACCCGCCAAGGCGGGCGAGGCTGGGAGCTGAGGCTTGGGCATAGGTAGGATTGCAGGGAGAGGACTAGAGGTTGGCTGCATGAACACAGCCTTAAGGGTTTAGTGCACCACAGCTAGCCTGGAGGGAGTCTGGGGAAAAGTCTGGACCTGCCGAAGAGCCAAGAGACTTTTTCTTCCCTCTTTGTTTCCTGGTGCATGTGGAGATTGGATTAAGAGCACTGCTTAAGGAGCTCCAGAGACGGGCGCAAGGTGCAGCTAACAGCGGGGAGCCCAGAGACGGGAATGAGATGCTAAGGCTGCTGTTGCCGCCAACAACAAGCCTGTGCGTGAGCACAGGTCACTATCCACACCTCCCCTCGCGGGAGCCTGTGCAGCCCGCCACTGCCAGGCTCCCATGATCCAGGGACACCATTCCCCGGAGAACACATGGCACGCCTCAGGCGGCTACAATGTCATGCCGGCGTCTGCCACCGCAGGCTCGCCCCGCAACCGTATCCCTCCCTTCCCCCCAGGCCTGAGTGAGCCAGAGCCCCCGAATCAGCGGCTCCTTTAACCCCATCCTGTCTAAGTGAAGATGCCCTCTGGCGACCTACACACAGAGGCGGGGCCAAATCCAAAGCTGAACCCCCGGAGCTGTGCAAACAAAGAAGAGAAAGGGAAATCTCTCCCAGCAGCTTCAGGAGCAGCAGATTAAATCTCCACAATCAACTTGATGTACCCTGCAACTGTGGAATACCTGAATAGACAACGAATCATCCAAAATTGAGGAGGAGGACTTTGAGAGCAAGATTTATTATTTTTTCCCCTTTTCCTCTTTTTGTGAGTGTGTATGTGTATGGTTCTGTGCGAGATTTTGTCTGTATAGCTTTGCTTTCACCATTTTTCCTAGGGTTCCATCTGTCCATATTATTTTTACTTGAAAAAATTTTTTTTTCTATTTTAATAACTTTATCTTACTTTATTCTTTCTTTCTTTCTTTCCTTCCTTTCTTTCTTCCTTACTTCCTTTCTTGCTTTCTTTCTACTTTTTCTCCCATTTATTCTGAGCCGTGTGGATGAAAGGCTCTTGGTGCTGCAGCCAAGAGTCAGTGCTGTGCCTCTGAGGAGGGAGAGCCAACTTCAGGACACTGGTCCACAAGAGACCTCACAGCTCCACATATCAAATGGCAAAAATCTCTCAGAGATCTCCATCTCAACACCAACACCCAGCTTCACTCAATGACAAACAAGCAACAGTGATGGACACCCTATGCCAAACAACTAGCAAGACAGGAACACAACCCCACCCATTAGCAGAGAGGCTGCCTAAAATCATAAGGCCACAGACACCCCAAAACCCACCATCAGACGTGGACCTGCCCAGTAGAAAGACAAGATCCAGCCTCATCCACCAGAACACAGGAACTAGTCCCTTCCACTAGGAAGCCTACACAACCCACTGAACGAACTTTAGCCACTGGGGACAGACACCAAAAACAAGGGGAATTACGAGCCTGCAGCCTGCAAAAAGGAGATCCCAAACACAGTAAGTTAAGCAAAATGAGAAGACAGAAGAACACACAGCAGATGAAGGAGCAAGATAAAAAGCCACCAGACCTAAAAAATGTAGAGGAAATAGGCAGTATACCTGAAAAAGAATTCAGAATAATGATAGTATAGATCATCCAAAATCTTGGAAATAGAATAGAGAAAATGCAAGAAACATTTAACAAGGACCTAGAAGAACTAAAGAGGAAACAAGCAACAATGAACAACACAATAAATGAAATTAAAAGTACTCTAGAAGGGATCAATAGCAGAATAACTGAGGCAGAAGAACACATAAGTGACCTGGAAGATAAAATAGTGGAAATAACTACTGCAGAGGAGAATAAATTAAAAAGAATGAAAAGAACTGAGGCCAGTCTCAGAGACCTCTGGGACAACATCAAACACACCAACATTTGAATTATCGGGGTTCCAGAAGAAGAAGAGAAAAAGAAAGGGACTGAGAAAATATTTGAAGAGATTATAGTTGAAAATTTCCCTAATATGGGAAAGGAAATAGTTAGTCAAGTCCAGGAAGCACAGAGAGTCCCATACAGGATAAATCCAAGGAGAAACACGCCAAGACACATATTAATCAAACTGTCAAAAATTAAATACAAAGAAAAGATATTAAAAGCAGCAAGGGAAAAGCAACAAATAACATAAAAGGGAATCCCCATAAGGTTAACAGCTGATCTTTCAGCAGAAACTCTGCAAGCCAGAAGGGACTGGCAGGACATATTTAAAGTGATGGAGAAAAACCTACAACCAAGATTACTCTACCCAGCAAGGATCTCATTCAGATTTGATGGAGAAATTAAAACCTTTACAGACAAGCAAAAGCTGAGAGAGTTCAGCACCACTAAACCAGATTTACAACAAATGCTAAAGGAACTTGACTAGTCAAGAAACACAAGAGAAAGAAAAGACGTATAATAACAAACCCAAAACAATTAAGAAAATGGGAATAGGAACATACATATCGATAATTACCTTAAATGTAAATGGATTAAATGCTCCCAGCAAAAGACACAGACTGGCTGAATGAATAGAAAAACAAGACCCATATATATGCTGTGTACAAGAGACCCACTTCAGACCTAGGGACACATACAGACTGAAAGTGAGGGGATGGAAAAAGATATTCCATGCAAATGGAAAGCAAAAGAAAGCTGGAGTAGCAATTCTCATGTCAGACAAAATAGACTTTAAAATAAAGACTGTTAGAAGAGACAAAGAAGGACACTACATAATTACCAAGGGATCGATCTAAGAATATATAACAATTGTAAATATTTATGCACCCAACATAGGAGCACCTCAATACATAAGGCAAATACTAACAGCCATAAAAGGGGAAATCGACAGTAACACATTTATAGTAGGGGACGTTAACACCCCACTTTCACCAATGGACAGATCATCCAAAATGAAAATAAATAAGGAAACACAAGCTTTAAATGATACATTAAACAAGATGGACTTAATTGATATTTATAGAACATTCCATCCAAAAACAACAGAATACACATTTTTCTCAAGTGCTCATGAAACATTCTCCAGGATAGGTCATATCCTGGGTCACAAATCAAGCCTCAGTAAATTTAAGAAAATTGAAATTGTATCAAGTATCTTTTCCGACCACAACGCTATGAGACTAGATATCAATTACAAGAAAAAAATCTGTTAAAAATACAAACACATGGAGGTTAAAAATACACTACATAATAACGAATTGATCACTGAAGAAATCAAAGAGGAAATCGAAATATACCAAGAAACAAATGACAATGAAGAGAGGATGACCCAAAATCTACGGGATGAAGCAAAAGCATTTCTAAGAGGGAAGTTTATAGCAATACAATCCGACCATAAGAAACAAGAAACATCTCGAATAAACAACCTCACCTTGCACCTAAAGCAATTAAAGAAAGAACCAAAGAACCCCAAAGGTAGCAGAAGAAAATAAATCATAAAGATCAGATCAGAAATAAATGAAAAAGAAATGAGGGAAACAATAGCAAAGATCAATAAAACTAAAAGCTGGTTCTTTAAGAATATAAACAAAGTTGATAAACCATTAGCCAGACTCATCAGGAAAAAAAGGGAGAAGACTCAAATCAATAGAATCAGAAATGAAAAAGGAGAAGTTACAACTGACACTGCAGAAATACAAAGACCATGAGAGAGTACTGCAAGGAACTCTATCTATGCCAATAAAATGCACAACCTGGAAGAAATTGACAAATTCTTAGAAATGCACAAATGGCCAAGACTGAATCAGCAAGAAATAGAAAATATGAACAGACCAATCACAAGCACTAAAATTGAAACTGTGATTTAAAATCTTCCAACAAACAAAAGCCCAGGACCAGATGGCTTCACAGGCGAATTCTATCAAACATTTAGAGAAGAGCTAACACCTATCCTTCTCAAACTCTTCCAAAATATAGCAGAGGGAGGAACACTCCCAAACTCATTCTACAAGGCCACCATCACCCTAATACCAAAACCAGACAAGGATGTCACAAAGAAATAAAACTACAGGCCAATATCACTGATGAACATAGATGCAAAAATCCTCAACAAAATACTAGCAAACAGAATCCAACAGCACATTAAAAGGATCATACACCATGATCAAGTGGGGTTTATTCCAGGAATGCAAGGATTCTTCAATATACGCAAATCAATCAACGTGATATACCATATTAACAAATTGAAGGAGAAAAACCATATGATCTTCTGAATAGAGGCAGAGAAAGCTTTCGACAAAATTCAACACCCATTTATGATGAAAACCCTGCAGAAAGTAGGCATAGAGGGAACTTTCCTCAACATAATAAAGGCCATATATGACAAACCCACAGCCAACATTATTCTGAATGGTGAAAAACTGCAAACATTTCCACTAAGACCAGGAACAAGACAAAGTTGCCCACTCTCACCAATATTATTCAACATAGTTTTGGAAGTTGTAGCCACAGCAAGCAGAGAAGAAAAGGAAATAAAAGGAATCCAAATCGGAAAAGAAGTAAAGCTGTCACTGTTTGCAGATGACATGTTACTATAAATAGAGAATCCTAAAGATGCTACCAGAAAACTACTAGAGCTAATCAATGAATCTGGTAAAGTAGCAGGATACAAAATTAATGCACAGAAATCTCTTGCATTCCTATACACTAATGATGAAATATCTGAGGGTGAAATTTAAAAAAACTCTTCCATTTACCATTGCAACAAAAGAATAAAATACCTAGGAATAAACCTTCCTATGGAGACAAAAGACCTGTATGCAGAAAATTATAAGACACTGATGAAAGAAATTACAGATGATACAAATAGACGGAGAGATATACCATGTTCTTGGATTGGAAAAATCAACATTGTGAAAATGACTCTACTACCCAAAGCAATCTACAGATTCAATACAATCCCTATCAAACTATGACTGGCATTTTTCACAGAACTAGAACAAAAGATTTCACAATTTGTATGGGAACAAAAAAGTCCGTGAATAGCCAAAGCAATCTTGAGAACGAAAATAGGAGCTGGAGGAATCAGGCCCCCTGACTTCAGACTATACTACAAAGCTACAGTAATTAAGACTGTATGGTACTGGCACAAAAACAGATATATAGATCAATGGAACAGGATAGAAAGCCCAGAGATAAACCCACGCACAAATGTTCACCTTATCTTTGATAAAAGAGGCAGGAATGTACAGTGGAGAAAGGACAGCCTCTTCAATAAGTGGTGCTGGGAATACTGGACAGGTACATGTAAAAGTATGAGATTAGAACACTCCCTAACACCACACAGAAAAATAAGCTCAAAATGGATTGAAGACCTAAATATAAGGCCAGAAACTATCGAACTCTTAGAGACAAATATAGGCAGAACACTCTGTGACATAAATCACAGCAAGATCCTTTTTGACCCACCTCCTAGAGAAAAGGAAATAAAAACAAAAATAAACAAATGGGACCTAATGAAAATTAAAAACTTTTGCACAGCAAAGGAAACCATAAACCAGACCAAAAGACAACCTTCAGAATAGGAGAAAATATTTGCAAATGAAGCAACTGACAAAGGATTACTCTCCAAAATTTACAAGCATCTCATGCAACTCAATAAGAAAAAACAAACAATGTAATCCAAAAATGAACAGAAGACCTAAATAGACATTTCTTCAAAGAAGATATATAGATTGCCAACACATGAAAGAATGCTCAACATCATTAATCATTAGAGAAATGCATATCAAAACTACAATGAGATATCATCTCACACCGGTCAGAATGGCCATCATCAAAAAAACTAGAAACGATAAATGCTGGAGAGGATGTGGAGATAAGGGAACACTCTTACACTGCTTGTAGGAACGTGAATTGGTACAGCCACTATGAAGAACAGTATGGAGCTTCCTTAAAAAACCACAAATAGAACTACCATATGACCCAGGAATCCCACTACTGGGCATATACCCTGAGAAAACTGTAATTCAAAAAGAGTCATGTACCAAAATATTCATTGCAGCTCTATTTACAATATCCAGGAGATGGAAGCAACCTAAGTGCCCATCATCGGATGAATGGATAAAGATGTGGCACATATATACAATGGAATATTACTCAGTCATAAAAAGAAACGAAATTGAGTTATTTGTAGTCAGGTGGATGGACCTAGAGTCTGTCATACAGAGGAAGTAAGTCAGAAAGAGAAAGACAAATACCATATGCTAACACATATATATGGAATCTAAGGGGAAAAAAATGTCATGAAGAACCTAGGGGAAGACGGGAATCAAGACACAGACCTACTAGAGAATGGACTTGAGGATATGGGGAGGGGGAAGGGTAAGCTGTGACAAAGTGAGAGAGTGGCATGGACATATATACACTACCAAATGTAAAATATATAGCTAGTGGGAAGCAGCTGCATAGCACAGGGAGATCAGCTTGGTGCTTTGTGACCACCTAGAGGGTTGGGATAGGGAGGGTGGGAGGGAGGGAGATGCAAGAGGGAATAGATATGGGGACATAAGTATATGTATAACTGATTCACTCTGTTATAAAGCAGAAACTTACACACCATTGTAAAGCAATTATAGTCCAATAAAGATGTAAAAAAATAAAATAAAATTAGAAATGGCAAAGGAGAAGTTACAGTTAACACCACAGAAATACAAAGGATCATAAGAAACTATTACAAGCAGCTCTATGCCAATAAAATGGACAACATGGAAGAGATGGACAAATTCTTAGAAAAGTACAACCTTCAAAGACTGAACCAGGAATAGAAAATATGAACAGATGAATCACAAGTAATGAAATTGAAACTGTGATTAAAAATCTTCCAACAAACAAAAGTCCAGGACCAGATGGCTTCACAGGTGAATTCTATCAAACATTTAGAGAAGAGCTAATACCTATCCTTTTCAAACTCTTTCAAAATATAGGAGAAGGAGGAACACTCCCAAACTCATTCTATGAGGCCACCAACACCCTGATACCAAAACCAGACAAAGATACTACAAAAAACGAAAATTACAGGCCAATACCACTGATGAACATAGATGCAAAAATCCTCAACAAAGATTAGCATACTGAATCCAACAACACATGAGAAGGATCATACACCATGATAAAATGGGATTTATCCTGGGGATGCAAGGATTCTTCAATATACACAAATCAATCAATGTGATATGCCATATTAACAAAGTGAAGAATAAAAACCATATGATCATCTCAATAGATGCAGAAAAAGCTTTTGACAAAATTTAACACCCGTTAATGATAAAAACTCTCCTGAAAGTAGGCATAGAGGGAACCTACCTCAACATAATAAAGGTCATATATGAAAAACCCACAGCAAACATTATTCTCAATGGTGAAAACCTGAAAGCATTTCCTCTAAGATCAGGAAGAAGACAAGGGTGTCCACTCTTGCCACTATATTCAACATAGTTTTGAACATCCTAGCCACAGCAATCAGAGAAGAAAAAGAAATAAAAGGAATCCAAATTGGCAAAGAAGTAAAACTGTCACAGTTTTCAAATGACATGATATGATACATAGAGAATCCTAAAGATGCCATCAGAAAGCTACTAGAGCTAATCAATGAATTTGGTAAAGAAACAGTATACAAAATTAAAACACATAAATCTCTTGCATTCCTATACACTAACAATGAAAGATCAGAAAGAGAAATTAAGGAAATAATCGCATTTAACATTACAACAAAAAGAATAAAATATCTAGGAATAAACCTACTCAAGGAGGCAAAAGACCTGTACACAGAAAACTATAAAACACTGTTGAAAGAAATAAAAGATGACACAAACAGATGGAGAGGTATACTACGTCCTTGGATTGGAAGAATCAATATTGTGAAAATGACTATACTACCCAAAGCAATCTACAGATTCAATGCAATCCTTATCAAATTACCAATGCTATTTTTCACAGAATTAGAACAAAAAATCTTACCATTTGTATGGAAACACAAAAGACCCCGAATAGCCAAAGAAATCTTGAGAAAGAAAAATGGAGCTGGAGGAATCAGTCTCCTTGAATTCAGATTATACTACAAGCTACAGTCATCAAGAAAGTATGGTACTGGCACAAAAAGAGAAAGATAGATCAATGGTACTGGATAGAAAGCCCAGAGACAAACCCACACACCAGTGGTCACCTAATCTGTGACAAAGGAGCCCATAATATACAATGGAGCAAAGACAGCCTCTTCAATAAGTGGTGCTGGGAAAACTGGACACCTACATGTAAAAGGATGAAATTAGAACACTCCCTAACACCATACACAAAAATAAACTCCAAGTGGATTAAAGACCTAAATGTAAGACAAGACACTATAAAACTCTTAGAGGAAAACGTAGGCAGAACACTCTCTGACATAAATCGCAGCAAGTTCTTTTTTGACCCACCTCCTAGAGTAATGAAAACAAACAAAACAAGACCAAAAGACAACCCTCAGAATGGGAGAAAATATTTGCCAACAAAGCCACAGACAAAGCATCGATCTCCAAAATATACAAGCAGCTTATGCAGCTCAATATCAAAAAAACAAACAACCTAAACAAAAAATGGACAAAAGACCTACATTGACATTTCTCCAAAGACATACTTATCACCAACAAACACATAAATATATCCCAACATCACTAATTAAAGAAATGCAAATTAAAACTACAATGAGGTATCACCTCACACTGGTCAGAATGGCCATCATCAAAAAATCTACAAACAATAAATGCTGGAGAGGGTGTGGAGAAAAGGGAACCCTCTTGCACTGTTGGTGGGAATGTAAATTGATACAGCCACTATGGAGAACTGTATGGAGGTTCCTTAGAAAACTAAAAATAGAACTACCATACAACACAGCAATCCCACTACTGGGCATATACCCTGAGCAAACCATAATTCAAAAAGAGTCATGTACCACAATGTTCATTGCAGCACTGTTTACAATAGCCAGGAGATGGAAGCAACGTAAATGTCCATCGACAGATGAATGGATAAAGAAGATGTGGCATATATATACCATGGAATATTACTCAACCATAAAAAGAAATGAAATTGAGTTATTTGTAGTGAGGTGGATGGACCTACAGGCTGTCATACAGAGTGAAATAAGTCAGAAAGAGAAAAACAAATACCATATACTAACACATATATATGCAATATTAAAAAAATGGTTCTAATGAACCAAGGGGCAGGACAGGAATAAAGACACAGATGTAGAGAATGCACTTGAGGACACGGGGATGGGGAAGGGGAAGTTGGGACGATGTGAAAGAATGGCAATGACATATATACACTACCAAATGTAAAATATATAGCTAGTGGGAAGCAGCTGCATCCCACAGGGAGATCAGCTCGGTGATTTGTGACCACCTAGAGGGGTGGGATAGGGAGGGTAGGAGGGAGACGTACCAGGGAGGGGATATGGGGATATATGTATACATATAGCTGATTCACTTTGTTATACAGCATAAACTAACATACCATTGTAAAGCAATTATACTCCAATAAAGATGTTAAAAAAAGTTGTTTTTTTGATAAAATATTACCTTAAAACAAACAAAAAACTGGTATTAGAAAGGAAAGGAGAACTGTTGCATGTAAGAGATGTTACAATTTCAGAATAAAATACTATCTACAGCTCTCTGTTGAAATATTAAGTTATAATTAATTGATTTTCTGTAAACAAATAATAAATTGACATTTATTTCATTTTATATTTTAAAGAATACATAAGGAAATGGGGACACAAGTCTATGTATGAAAATTTTGATTCATCGTTGTCTTATATAGTAGAATCCAGAAAACATCTAAATGTCTGATCAGCTAGGAAAAATACTGGCTATAGCAAAGATCCGGGTAGGCATTACACAAGGTTTTTTAGTGGTAAGCACATTTACTGTATATGTAGCAATGGTATTAGGGTTAATCTTGCAGCTCAACAATATGAGCAAGATTCCAGGTTCACTTTACCTTTTTGTTCATCCATCCATAGTTTATTAGCATTTTTTTATTGGAGTAAAATTGCTTTATAATGTTGTGTTAGCTGTACAATGAAGTGAATCAGCTATATGTATACCTATATTCCCACCCTCTTGGACCTCCCTCTCACCCCGAACCCCATCCCACCCATCTAGGTCATCACAGAGCAGCAAGCTGAGCTCCCTGTGCTACACAGCAGGTTCCCACTAGCTATCTTTTGTACACATGGTAGTGTATTTATGTCAAACCCAATCTCCCAATTCATCCCACCCTCCCCTTCCCCCTCTGTGTCTATATGTCTGTTCTCTACATCTACATCTCTATTCCTGCATTTCATCTTTACTATTGTCACTACAAAGTTGCAAGAAAGCTGTCTGACTTGAAACATCAAGTTCATGAAGGAAGGAGAAACAAGAGGCAGAAACAGCTCTCTTCTCTCATCTATTATTCTTATCAGAAAAGCAGATGCCTTAAGAGTAATTCTAGCAGTCTCCTTCATGACCAGAGCTTGGTCACCTGGCTACCCTAACTAGATAGGACCCTGGGAAACTGAGTGAAAGTTTTATTAAGCTTTTATAATGAGATGTGACCAAAGAAGAGGGAGAAAGGGAATGGTCTCTGGTAGCCATCAAAAGTCTCTGCTACAATGTCCACATATTTAAAAAAAGAAAAAAGAAAAAAGAAAAGAAAAAGAAGTGTTGGCTAGACTTACCAAGAAAGAGAAGGCTCAAATAAATAAAATTATAAATGAAATAGGAAACATTACAAATAATGTCACAGAAACACAAAGGATCATAAGGTTACTATGAACAATTATACACCAACAAATTGGAGAGCCTAGAAAAAGATGGATAAATTTTAGAAACATACAACCTATCAAGACTTAATAATGAAGAAACAGAAAATCCAAGTAGATCAATAGCTAGTAAGTAGATTAAATCAGGAATCAAAATCTTCCCATCAAAAAAATAAAATGACTTCACTAGTGAATTCTACCAAACATTTAAAGAAGAATTAATATCGATCCTTCTCAAACTCTTCCAAAAAGAGAAGAGGAGGGAACACTTCTCAACTCATTTTACAAGGCCAGCATTACCTAGATACCAAAATCAGATAAGCACACTAGAAGAAAATTAGAGACCAATATCCCTGATGAACATAGTTGCAAAGACCTTCAATAAAATAATAGCAGACCAAATTTAACCATACATTAAAAGTGTCATACACTATGATCAAGTGAGATTTATCCTAGTGAGGAAAGAATGGTTCAACATACACATATCAATGTGATCTGCATTAACAAAATGAAGGATTAAAAAATCATAATTAAGACACACAGAATTTGACAAAATTCAACATCCTTTCATAATAAAAACTCTCAACGAAGTGTGTATAGAGGAAATGTACCTCAATGTAATAAAGGCTGTATATGATAAGTCCTTAGCTAACATCATACTCAATGGTGAAAAAGCTGAAAGCTTTTTCTTTTTTTTAACATCTTTATTGGGGTATAATTGCTTTACAATGGTGTGTTAGTTTCTGCTTTATAACAAAGTGAATCAGTTATACATATACATATATTCCCATATCTCTTCCCTCTTGCGTTTCCCTCCCTCCCACCCTCCCTATCCCACCCCTCCAGGTGGTCACAAAGCACCAAGCTGATATCCCTGTGCTATGCGGCTGCTTCCCACTAGCTATCTACCTTACGTTTGGTAGTGTATATATGTCCATACCTCTCTCTCGCTTTGTCACAGCTCACCCTTCCCCCTCCCCATATCCTCAGGTCCATTCTCTAGTAGGTCTGTGTCTTGATTCCCGTCTTCCCCTAGGTTCTTCATGACATTTTTTTTCCCTTAGATTCCATATATATGTGTTAGCATATGGTATTTGTCTTTCTCTTTCTGACTTACTTCCTCTGTATGACAGACTCTAGGTCCATCCACCTGACTACAAATAACTCAATTTCGTTTCTTTTTATGACTGAGTAATATTCCATTGTATATATGTGCCACATCTTTATCCATTCATCCGATGATGGGCACTTAGGTTGCTTCCATCTCCTGGATATTGTAAATAGAGCTGCAATGAACATTTTGGTACATGACTCTTTTTGAATTATGGTTTTCTCCTCTAAGATCAGGAACAAGACAAAGATGTCCACTCTCACTACTTTCATTCAACATAGTACTGAAAGTCCTAGCCAGAGCAATTTGGCAAGAAAAGAGAAGGCAAGAAAGAAGGCATCCAAATTGGAAAGAAAAAAGTAAAACTATCTCTATTTGAAGATGACATAACATCATACATAGAAAACCCTAAAGATACCAAAACCCATTAGGACAAATATATTTAGGAAAGTTACAGGATACAAAATCAATATGCAAAAATCAGTTGCATTTCTATACACTAAGAATAAACTTTCAGAAAGAGAAATTAGAAAAAAAATTCTATTTGCAATAGTATCCCCAAAATAATTAGGAATAAACTTAAGGTGGTGAAAATTCTGTACACTGAAAGCTATAAGATGTCAATGAAAGAAACTGAGGAAGATAAATAAATAGAACGAATTTCCATGTTTTTGGATTGGAAGAATTCATGTTGCTAAAATGTGTATAGTGCCCAAAGTCATTTTTAGATTCAATTCAATCCCTATTAAAATTCCAATGGAATTTTTTCACAGAAATAGAAAAAAATAATCCTAAAATTCATATGGAACCACAAAAGACCCTAAATAGCTAAAGCAATCTTGAGAAAGAACAAAGCTGGAGGCATTACATTTCCTGAATTTCAAGCTATATTACAAAGCTTTAGTAATCAAAACACTACAGTACTGACATAAAAACAAACACATAGATCAATAAATAGAACAGAATGGAGAGCCATAAATAAACTTACAGATAAATAGTCAATTTATGACAAAGGAGTCAAGAATACACAATGGGGATATGATAGTCTCTTCAATAATGGTGTTGAGAAAACTTGGCAGCCACATGTGAAATAATGAAACTGGATCCCTATGTTATACCATACACAAAAATCTACTCAACAGGGATTAAAGACTTGAAAGTAAGACCTGAAACCATAAAATATCTGGAAGAAAACATAATAGGGGGTAAGCTCCTTTCATTAGTCCTGGCAATGATTTTTTGGATATGACACCAAAAGAAAAGGCAACAAAATCAAAAATAAGTTATGTTAAGTGGGACTACGTGAAATTGAAAAAAAAAAAGTTTTGTGAAGCAAAGGAAACCTCCAACAAGATCAAAAGACAACCTAAATAATGGGAGAAAATATATATAAACCATATATCTGATAAGGGGTTAATAGCCAAAAATAGTGGGTTGGCCAAAAAGTTTGTTCGGGTTTTTCTGTAACATCTTACGGAAAAACCCGAACGAACTTTTTGGCCAACCCAATGTGTAAAGAATTCATACAACTCAATACAAAAATAAATAAGTAACCATCTAATTAAAAATGGGCAGAGGAACTGAATACACATTTTTCCAAAGAAGACATACAAATGGACAAAAGATACATGAAAAGATCCTCAACATCACTAATCATCAGGGAAATGAAAATCAAAATCATGATGAGATATCACCTCACACTTGTTAGAATGGCTGCCATCAAATTAATTGGCTGTTATCAAAAAGACAATAAACAAGTGTTAGTGTGGATGTGGAGAAAAGGGAACCCTTGTACATGTTGGTAGGGATGTGTAAATTGGTACAGTCACTATGGAAAACATTATGGAGGTTCCACAAAAGCTAAATATAGAACTACCATATGACCCAGCAATGCCAATTCTGAGTCTATATCAAAAGGAAATAATTTTATTATTATTAAAAAAAATTTTTTTGGCCGTACCACACAGCTTGCGGGATCTTAGTTCCCTGACTAGGGATTGAACCTGGGCCACCACACTGAAATTCCCGAAGTCTCTATTTTAAAGAGATACCTGCACCTCCATGTTTGTTGCAGCATTAGTCACAATAGCCAATAATACATGTAAACATTCTAAATGGATGAATAAAGGAAATGTTTGTTTACAATGGAATATTATTCACAGCCATAAAAAAAGAAGAAAATTGTGCCATTTGCAACAACATAGATGAACCTTGGGGGCATCTTGGTAAGTGAATTTAGTCAGACACAGGAACAAATACTATATGATCTCACTTATATGTAGAATCTAAAAGAAACAAACTTGGAGAAGCAGAGAACGTATTGATGGCTGCCAGAAACAGGATTTGGAGGTGTGGGGATAAAGGTGGTCAGAAGGTACCAACTTATAGTTATAATAAATAAGTCATGGGATGTAATGTACAGCATGGTGACCATATTTAATACTGTATTTTATATTTGAAAGTTGCTGAAAGTAAATCTTAAAAGCTCTCATCATAAGAAAAAAACTTAACTATGTGAGGTAATGTATGTTAACAAAACTTATTGTGGTAATTATCTTGGAATTTACACATATACCAAATCTTTGTGTTGTACAACTTAACTGTAAAATATTATGTTAAATATTTCTCAAAAAGCTTAGGAAAAAAAGGAATGCAGTATAATGTAATCATCTTTAAATATTATATAGCCATTAAAATAATTTCCATGAAAGTGTTTTAAATTATACAACACATATAAGTAAAAATGTAGGCTGTATAAAAAATATTATGTCATATACAGATGAACACACTCATGAATTCATTGGAAAATGTGAAACATATTCTAAAATATTAGTGATGGTTTTCTCCAAGTGATGACATAATGGCAATTTCTATTAATTTTTTTTTTTTGCTATCTTATGAGTTTACAATATTTTTTTAAAAAACACATGGTATTTAAAATCAAAAAAATTTTTAGAGGAAATTAATGCCTCTTTTCCATTATAAGTTGAGTGGAATTTTCCCTTTGCTTTGTATATGATTTGTGATATTAGAAAAACCATGGCCACATTTTCATTTCTTTGGTATAACATAATTTTAGGGAAGCATCAAAAGTAGAAGCCCATCCAGAGCAGCTGAGTGCCTGTTCTTGGCCTAGTATGATGATACTCACTTTGAATGTGTTTGTGTTGTATTGCCAATCTGAGGACTGTAAACACTAAGTGCCCACTTTGGTAATCTTGGCTTAAAACAAAGGACTGTAAACAGAAAAGCTGTACACAGGGAGGGAAAAATAAATAAAAACACCCTTCTTACACTGTGGACTGAAATTACTCCATAATGTGGGAAGGGGTACTTATGATGACCATTTCTTTATTATTGCCATGTCACTCTCTTTAAACACTAAAAATGATTGTGGTGATAGAAAGGATGACCAAAGACAAATACAACAGAGTTTTAGTAACTATTTCTACATGGATCCCCTAAACTTCTCCCAGTAGGACCATTTACAATGAATATATGAACCCATATGTTCACTGTATTGTGACTCAGATTTGGGTTTTATTCTAACACTCTAAATTTTGTAGTCAGATTTGGACTGGAATTCAATTGTACCAAAGCTGTATTTTCTTCATTTTTGAGCTTTTGTTCATTTGAATGCTAAGAGCTATCTCAACTCAGGGGATAGATAATGTGTGGGTGGCAGGATGCTGCCTCAGGAAAAAGCAAATTGAATTTCTTCTCAGGATCAACTGAAGGTTCTATTCATCACCTCTTATAAGATAACCCTGAAGTTTGAGGGTGAAGTGAAAAATTTTTTGTAGAGGCATATGCTCAGACTTACATTTTCAGACATCTGAACTATGGGACAGGAGTTAGATTATGAATAGCTTGGAGAATGTCCTCACTTTATTATTGACCCAGTCCGTGCAATTGTTCTAACAGTGCTGCCTTGGAGAATCAATCCCATTTTAATTGAGAGGTTGATTCCTAAGGGGATTTCAGCTCTCATCTTATAGTCTTTTTTGGCTGATACATGTACACATAGAAATACACACACACATATATATATACATTTATATATGTGTGTGTGTATATATATATGTATGGGAAATATGGCATTTCTTCTCTTACTCATCTCATTTTTATGGGAAATTTTAATTTTGGTTGTTCATTAATCATGTCTTTCTTGATAAAAACTTGAAATGTCTGAGATATTAACATATTATTATTCTCTACTCTAGTATTTCTCAATGTATTTCAGTTTTGCATATTATACCACCTCCCCTTTTAAATGGAATAAATCATTTCATTCTTTGAACAATCTTATAAATACCACAATATGATCGAATAGTTAATAGAAGCATTGCCTTGTATTTTAATATTTATAGAAAGCCATGTAGTGTAGTACAGTGAATCTTGATTTGATTTTAGTTAATCTTTAACTATGACAACATCAACTGACTTGATGGTATTACCTATTCCTATTCCAAAAAGTTTGCAAAAGTTAGAAAAAGAAACAAAATAATCTGATTAATTTTTGAATCTCACTGAAGTTGGTTGTTTTTTAATTACCAATGAAATTTTAGGAATATACAGGTCTTATTATGTTTGCTTTGTTATAAGCTGATAATAGTACAAGTTTTAAGGTGCATAAAGAAGGAAAGCTCCTTTTCTTCTGATATGACTGTCACCTAAAACACTTATAATTTTACAGGCTAGCAAAAACATTAGTTACCTCCAATTATACCAGAAAGTAATATATGTTTGTAACCTTCCAATATATATGTACTTTTTAAGTATTTGATGGTAATATAGAAATAAATTCTCCTCGTGGAGCCACAAAATAAAGATCTAAATCAAATCAAACTCTTCTTTCACAAAATGCATGCTTTCTGAAGAATTTGTACAAAAGTAGTTTATGATACCTAATGATTAAGTTTTAATTAAGCATTTGGAAAGAGTTGCTGTCAATATACAAATGAATAGGTCAGTTCCAAAGACTTTTCTGATAGCTATACTCAGTATCCTTTTTAAAATTTGATATTTTAAACATGTCCAGTAATATTTTCATGTAGTATTATCTTGAGTAAGGAAATTCTGTCCTTGGGATTACTCTGATTTTCAAGATTCTGCCAGCTGTCTCCTGCACACTCACTCATCTTATTATTGATTTCCCAAAGATTTTACTTCTCTCATTTCTTTCTGGAGAGTGGTTGATGAATGTACCTCACAGTCTCTTCTCTTGAAATAAGGGCAAGAGTGTAAACTTTCCCTGCTGTTTTTTCCCACTCTGAGTAGGAGGGTATATCCAGACATAATTTCTATGAGTTAGAAATGTGATGGAGATGTTGGCAAGTGTGAGAAGGAGATTTGAGTCTGAACTGAAAACAGGTTTAATGAAGAGATTTCTCTAGGATTGATTGAGTTCTTTTCACAGTCAGAGGGGCACATTTCCATGATTTTCGTATGAATGGTAAGAGGTAACAGGAGAGGGTAGCCAGTTTTTCAGGCCAGCGAAAACGGTACTCAGGCATTCTGGTCAGAGAACTATTTGCAGAAATCAATTATTTATTGTTTACCAGGTGCCAGGTAGTGTGCTTGTCAATGAAAAGAATATAATAATATGGTTCCTGTGCTGAACAATGTACACACTTGCTAGAAAAAAAATGTAGGTAAACACATCATAAGAGTTATTGTGACCTACAGGGAATGAAATGTATTTTAAATATCACGTCCCTTAGGTCCTTCAAACTGCTAATGATGTTAAAAAGGGAGGTGTTTTCAGTTCAGATAACCATCAGAAAAGTGTAATTTCTGACAAAAAGAATAGAACATACCTTCCCTATTTCTCCCTTCTAGCATATTTGACCAGACTTAAAGCTCCAACAAGAGCAGGGGCTGAGCCTGCTTTGTTCACAGCTAGAGCCAAGCACAGAGGCTTGCACACAGCAGGTGCTTAATATTTGTAGAGTAGTATTACTGAGGAAAAGAGGCTTGGAGTCTAATTCCTGGTTTAAATCGCTTCTCCTTTACCACTTACATTTTGTAAGGACTCTAATTTCTGGGTCAGGAGGGCTGTGACAGTATGGCGTATGAAATGGGTACTTGTAGGAGGAGATGGAGTAAGAGAGTTACTTATCCTTGACCAAATATATAAGCAAATTTGTATAAATTTCCTAAAATAAAAAAAGGTATTAGTAAAACATATAAAGTCTGTCTTAAATTCTAAGTACTGAGACAGGGCTGAGTGGAAATATACCTACCGTCAGCCAAGGCAGGGACCCCAGAACACAGAGAAGGTAAGTGCATCTCTCCATAGGCAGATGGAGGGGATAAACACCTACATGGTATGGGGTCCAACAGCTAAGACAGGTTTCTAGATACCACTTCCCATGTCATGACTTTTCCCAACTGGGTGGAAATATTCATGTGAGCTGCTTACTCTAAGATGGAGCAGCTTCCCAGACTACCTCCCAACTTGGAATTTGGTTTTGAGAGTCTACTTCGTTGCTTATCTGCCTACACATCCAGAGAGACTTTGGACCAGTCTTACCACCTCTAAATTCTTCACTGATGAAGGATAACCTTGGTTGAGAAGTTGTGTTTTCTCTTTCCTGTTTTCTGTCTCCTTTACACAACAGAAATAGGAGTAGGAAGAGAATAGATGCATAAATAATCTGTTCTTGAATTTTAACTAGACTTAAGGCAAAATTGTTTACTACTGAGAAAGAAATGTTAGAGCTTTGAAATTCAAACCCAAGACATAAATGGACAAAACTTAGCCAATGAGTGGCCATGCACAAAATACCCAACTCATTAAGACAATGAGCAGAAATGTATCACTTCAGCCATTTCCAGGCCTAAATAGTACCTTATTAACTAAGATATTACTAGCTGCTATAATAGATAAAATCTCACTAAAATGGATTATCACAAGTCTATTTTTTTCTCCCATAATGTCCAAACGGGTATTCCTGATTGGTGAGTGGCTCTTCTCTCAATGGCGTAAAACCTAGACTCCTTTCTTCCTGTGACTATACAAGTTTCAACCTATGGTTCACAGAGTGGTCCTCAGGGTCAGCTCCCTTCCAGCTGGTCAGAAGAGAAACAAAGCATGCTGAATCACTTGTGGAGGGTTTTTATGGGTGTGGCTCCCTATCCACATTCCACTGGTCAGAGCTTAGTCTCATAGCCACACCTCATTGTAAAGAAATATAATCTACTCCTGTGCTCAGGAAAAGGAAGACATGGGTTTGGTAAACAACCCTCTTGTCTCTGCCCCAGACTAGGTACTTAGAGTAAAACTTCAGCAATTTTAAATGGTAAAATTGAGGATAAAGATCCAGCAATAAGAAAGTAGTATCTCTGAAAAGCCTTTTAGGAGACAAAAACTGTGTGGAATCCACAGAAAAAGATCAGCATAGCTTTGACAACACAAGACCAGGAATCCCAGTAGAACTGGTGCCATATTAAGCTAAAGGTTGTCACCATTCCTTAATGAGAATAAACAGGATTAGTATCATAGCTCTACTACATATATAGCTTTTAAAAATATAATGCTTTCATATAATGGTTCTAAATAATATGTATATAACTCTTATTCCATAGTGGGGATGTTACTCTCAGCTAAATATTTTGCTGTCTTTATAAGGCTAAGAATAAAACAAGTTTAGTTGCTCATTTATTCTCTTAGGTTGATATCTAGATAGGTGAGATCCACAGACTTTTATTTAAGATTACGGTATCCAGAATAGAAAAATTTAGGTAAGAAGCCCCTTTATAATTTATGCTTTTTTCAAGTTTCCACAGAGGCAGATTGATTGACTCTTCAAAGAAACAAAAGGAAAGATTGTAGACAACAAATTGTTCCAGAGCTTGGTAAAGAAAAAAGTTGACATTTATCATGTGAACAAAGATTGGATTAGTACGTGAAAGGCTTTGGTATGGGCCTTGCAAGCCAGGTGGCAGATGAAAGAAAACAAGAAACATCACTGAGTTGCATAACTACATGCCCAGCAAATTCACAGAAGAAATTGTGAAAAGTGTATCTCACACGTAGGACACTACATACTTACTTGAACTTCATTAAGAAGTCTCCCATTTGGGACTCAGTAATATCTGTATAGGTTATTATATAAATATACCTTGATTTTTAAATATCTTGGACAGACCCAGCCACAACTCATGCTAGAGCTTTAGCAAGCCTATGGGAAGAAAAGGCATTAGAAACAAGATTTGATTTGAGGGTGAGTAACAGAGTTGGCTACAGGTCTTAATCCTATTAGGGCATTGCAGGAAGTTCAATGTAGAGTGTTAGAAGGGTTAGGCTTGACTTAGGCAAGTAAATGTAGGTATGGAGAGCCAACCTGAAATATATTAGGCTGAAATAAAAACTCAGTAAGTGTTTATTGAAGGGAAGAATGACTGAATCTGAGGAAGAGATTATAGAAAGAGGAGTCCAGTTGAAAAGATACACTTGCAGTGTATTCATAGCCAGGTTAGGATATGCACAAAATTTATCCCCAAGGGAAAGGATCCAACCTGACCTAGGTTGGCCATCAATATAGCAAAGTGCAGAGCAGGAGGAGAAAGGTAAGATTAGATTTAAGTTTAGTGGGGTTCTAAGTTTCTGAGACTCATACCAGACATTGGACCTTCAAAGACACATGAGTTTTCTCCTTGTTAATATCATGCCTGATTTGGTGAGGAATGATGCAAGAATCAGACACAACTGGGTCTAAAATTAATAGCTCTAATTTCCAGTAACTGGGAAGGACTGTGAACCTTTCTTAGTTTCTAGACTGTAAACCATGTGAACATGGAATAATCTTTGCTTCTCTATTTTTGCATTTCATCACATTTATAATAGTGTTCAGTACCCAACAGATTATATTAATTTACTTAGATTTTGAAAATAGATGTTGGTTCAGTCTATGTAAGGGATTTAAAAAAAAAAAAAAAAGGCTGGAACATCAGGAAGATACAGTTCTGAGAGTAAAAATTGCCAGATCTAATACCATCTGTAAACGACAGGTGTACTTCCTCAGAGCACTATCTCTTAAGACAATAAAGGATCCCCCAACCTCACCCTGCCTCATCCGGAAAGTTGAGGGTTGGATCAATATTTCAGGATAATAGGCTATCTAGGTCCTCCTAAATCAATGTGGCTACACTACAACAATTGGTTTATATCCCAAATTGTAGATTATGACCACTGTTTTCTAAATTCACATCCAACATAAAATAGTACATTGGTTTACCTTTTCATTTGTTCCATCTACTACTGGGCCACCATTCATTTTCTTTGTCTCTGCTTTATTAATCTTCAGCCTTTCCATCACCCTATCCTTATTTGTTCAAATTCTACTCAGTATTCCATTAAGATGTCTCACAGTTTTCTCCCTTTTCATCTGCATTCTATGTGCCATTGTTCTAGTTGGGCTTCAATCACCCCTTGCTTAAATTTCCATGGCTATCTCCTAGCTTAGTCTCCTTGACTCTGGTCTCAATCACCAGGGCATGCTGAGTGCTTTTTGTGTGTGTGTTTGAATTTATTTCAAAGTTTAAAACAATTTGCCAAGACCACAGTTAACATCATACTCAATGGTAAAAGATTTTCCACTACTATCAAGGACAAGACAGGGTTCCCACTGTCACCACTTTTATTTAACATAATAGTGGAAGTCCTAAGCAGAGCAATGAGGCAAGAAAAGAAATAAAAGGCATTAGAATTGGAAAGGAAGTTAAATTATTTTTATTTGCAGATGACTTGATATTATATATAGAAAATCCTAAAGATGCCAACAACAAAAAAACCCTGTTAGGTTTAATAAATGAATTCAGTAAAGATGCAGGGTACCAAATGAACACACAAAAGTCAGTAGTGTTTCCACACACTAACAAAGAAATACCTGAAAAAGAAAACCCATTTACAATAGCACCAAAAATAATAAAACACATAGGAATAAATTTAACAAAGCAGGTGAAAGATCTGTGCACTGAAAATTATAGACATAGATGAAAGAAATTGAAAACACATAAATGGAAATATATCCAGTGTTCATAGATTAGAATAATATTGTTAAAGCAGCCATACTACCCAAAGCTATCTATAGATTCAATGCAATCCCTATCAAGATCCCAATGGCTTTTTTTTTTTTTTTTACAGAAATAGAAAAAATTCTAAAATTTGTATGGGACCGCAAAAGAACTTGAATAGCCACAGCAGTCCTAAGAAAGAAGAACAAAGCTAAAGGCATCACACTTTCTGATTTCAAACTTTATTAAAAGCTATAGTAATTAAAACAGTATATACTGGCATAAAACCAGAAACATAGATCAATAGAACAGCATAGAGAGCCTAGAAATCAACACATACATATATGGTCAATTGATTTATAGCAAAGGAGCCAAGAATGTACAATGGGGAAACGATAGTCTCTTCAATAAATAGTGTTAGGAAAAATAGGGGGTAATTTCATTTCATTAGTCCTGGCAATTGATTTTTCTGGATATGACACCAAAAGTAAATGCAACAAAGCAAAAATTAACAAGTGGGACAATATCAAACTAAAAAGCTTCTGCACAGCAAAGGGAACAATCAACAAAATGTCAGCATGATGACTACGGCTAATATTGTATTATATATTTGAAAGTCGCTAGAGTAGTAGATCTTAAAATATCTCATCACAAGGGAAAACATTTTTACCTATGTGAGGTGATAGATGTTATCCAAAATTATTGTAGTAATCATTTTGCAATAAACACATATATCAAACCATTATTTTGTACACCTTAAAGTTATGCAATCTTATATGACAATTATGTCTCAATAAAACTTGGGGGAAAAAACTACTCCAAAAAATAGTTCTCCCAAACACAACATACTGTACAGGAATTTTGACTTCTAAGAATTGCAGATCATTTCAAAACTTATTTTTTATGAAAGCTTACCTGAGAGTAAAAAGGATCCTGGTAGGACCTATGATTGACTAATTACAAATACTGAATCTCAGGTACAACCCAGACCCATTGCCTCAAAACATGCATATTGACAATATCCCCAGGTGGAACTTATGCATATTAAAGTATGATAACCACTACAAATAGTCTTATTCTCCATTTGGTTCACATTAGAATCAGCTGGTATGTTTTTAAAAATTGATGATGCCTGGCACCTTCTCCCAAACATACAAATTTACTGTATCCCCTTCCCCCCTAGATTTATTGAGATGTAATTGACATAACATTGTATAAGCTTAAGGTATACAAGAGGATGATTTGATATATATATTACAAAATGATTACCACAATAAGATTAGTTAACATCTCTAAACATCTCCCATAATTACCATTTTCTGGTGGTGAGAACATTCAAGATCTCCTCTCTTGGCAGCTTTCAAGTATACAATACAGTGTTGTTAACTATAGACACCATGCTGTACATTAGACCCCCAAAATTCATTCATCTTGTAACTGGAAGTTTGTACCCTTCGACCAACATCTCATTTCCCCCAGCCCCTGGAAAACACCATTGTACTTTCTATTTCTAGGAGTTCAGCTCTTTCAGATGCTACATATAGGTGAGAATATACAGTATTTGTCTTTCTCTGGCAGACATTTCACTTCTGAATACTTTGTATTTATATATCTTAAAGATACTTTTATAATGTCATTCTCCACATTAAAGATAGATGCACATGTCCTACTTTCTACTTCATCAAATCCAAGCTGCTCTGTTTGACTTTGAGAGTTTTCAACACGACCTTGCCCTTCCCAACCATCATCATTTCCTTCTATTCCTGAAGCCACATCCTCTGTTTGTTTAAAAACATATTTGTGTAGCATCTTAAAGTTTAAAGGAAGTTTCAGAAATCTTCTCATTCTTCTCACAATAAAGTGCGTATGATTGTCCATTTTATAGAGATCCTAAAAGGCAATGCAATTTTGCCAAGGTCACTTGAAATAGCAAATGGCAGAGCTCATTCCACTATATTACAGTAGAGCTCCTGATATTTGTTTTTCATAGATAATGGTTCTTGTTTCTTCTCTAGTTTTTCAAAATGTTCCTTCTTTCCTATGCTGATATCCATAACTATTTTAGCCCACATTTTTCATTTTGGTAAGTTAGTTGAACTAGGTGAAATTCACATATTTTATTTTTAAGGCCAGAATTTTTATAAGCGAGGATTATGGGGTTTTTTTTAATCATTAAGATACCTTTTATAATATTGAGCCATATTTTGTGATCAATAATTTTGGTTAAGTTACTTTGAATCAAACACCTCCCATTTACATGGCTGCATGCTGAACTTAGCAACTGGAAAAGGTGGTCCTTGCCTGTCCTTGAGAAAATTTTAGCCTACTGTGTGTTTGGGGAAATAAAAGAAATAACTCTAAATTAAAGGGAGTGAGAAAGGTTCTGAAACAGAAGTACGTTTAAAGTGCTGTGAGTACTCAAAGGAGGAAGAGGTCATAGCTGTTCGAAGAATTACCAAAGGCTTCAGGGTTGAAGTTACATTTTAAATGGTCTTTGGAAGATGATTTGTGAAATAAAGACATTTGAAATTCGAAATATCTGTAAACATAAAAAAGTGTTAATATTAAACACATAAGTTAGAAATGAAGAGCTCAGGTCATTTGAAAAAAATGGAAATGTTTAGTATTCAATTAATTTATTGACTCATTCATTCATTTATTTGACAAGTATTTGTTAAAACCAAAACATGCTCCCTATCTTCCTTCAGTGGACCCAAGACCACTGAGGAAAAAAATTTATCCAAAGAAATAAATATGACACATGGAAGAAAAGGTTAGAATGGCAGTGTGTACATTGTATTACAGGTACACTGTGGTGAGAGCCACTATAACTGTGTTCCAGTCACTGAAAACTACTGCTGTGGTGAAAACTAGACGGAATTGGTAGTGCAGCCATGTTAGTTTATTTGCATTTCAACTCTCCAGATTGGTGGTTTAAGTTAATTTATTTTGAGCAAGTTGAGTTCTCTAGGGAGACAGTTTGATGTATTGCATTTCATTATTTTGCTAGCATCCCATGTTCTCCCTCAAAGTAGAGTAGGAATTGAATTCATAGCTCGGCAGAGCTGTTATCTTAGGCTTGTTAACTTCTTGGATGTAGCCCATGAACATTTATGTTCATGTGAGAGAGGTTATGAAAATATCTGTAAGTGAATTAAGTCAGGGCGGGTTCACTCTGAGTGAAGACTTCGGAAGCAGTCATTCACTAAAAGGGTCTCCTGTGAGAAACACTGTTTTTAAGAGCTGACTGATTTTATCTGAAAGCATAAGCAGTGGGTATAATAAAAGAATACAATTATTGAACAATTTTGTCATTTTGTGTTAATTTAACTGGGGTAATGGAATTAAAATTAAACTCTGTGCTGATTTTTTTTCTGGCAGGTATACAATATTTGTTTTATATAAATATACAGTAAACTCAGCAAGAGGCACTACTAAATTCTTACTGGTTCTACTATTTACTGGCTTCTATTTTGTTATGGAACATATAAATAATTTCAGGCCTATTTCACCTTTATCTGTAAGCAATTTATTAAACAGTCTGGACTAGCGTCAACACTTTTCATTCCAACTTAACCCCCAAATAACCAAATGTAATCACAAGGACAACCGGCAATAGAAAAATCCTGTGTTTTATAGTTAGCAACTGCGTTAGCAACAACTAACCCTTAAGGATTCCTGCAGACTCACACCGTCCCAGATGCTATTTTGCTAAGTGACAGCAACTTGTTGTCATTTTATGTGTTGTTAGAAGCGGCGTGGGGCTGGAACCAGTAATGTTAGTTGTGCCTCAACACAAGTTTCATTGTGCAGTGTGAGCTTGGAGTGCTCCTCATTCAGCCCGCTAACTGCACCGATGAGATTGGAAATGACACGAGATAGGAAAGAGAAGATTAAAGCAACATCCGAAAGAAAACTTGAGAAATACCACCCCCAAATTAATTACCCCTTGTAGGAGCCATTCTGTGGAATATTCCCTCCACACACCCTACCCTCCTGGTATTATGGAGGTGGTTCGGCAAGATCATTACAAGAAAAAGAGCTTAGACTTTGGTTTCACACGGCTGGCTTGTTAAAAGAAAGGGCCTTAGCCTCTGTGCTTTCACAGTGTTTAATGAGCTGGTATGTCTACAATTGGTGGAGAGAAAGGGACAAAATGTACCTGTAAAGTTATATTAGCAAGTTATTAGCCATCTGAAATGACTATAAGGAATGCACTGAGGTAAGATCAATGGGATGACACAGTAAGTGCAAGGCTTTTATATGAAAAGCAATTCTGAAACACAATTGCTAATGAAAAATCTATTAATACTGTAAAATACCCTAACAGTTTCATTCTAAGGAGTAGGAAGTAGGTGATAATTAGGAAATTGGAGATTTAAATGATATGAGGAACCTAGCAATGTCCACTGCCTGCACTGTAGCATGCCCCATGTTACATGTGCTTGGTGATACATTTCAAGGCAAAAATATATTTTAAAGGAAATTTAAATCAATTTTTTTCAAATGTACCATACAGAGTATAATTTCAGAACCTCTATTCTGGTCACCAGCAAAGCAAAACACCAGGGACAGATAGATGAGGAGGGGATATAAGGGTGTGTGTGTGGGGGTGTCTACATGTAGGGGTGAATTGTGCACTCATATAGTGTAGGTGCACCTGGGTTAAAGCAAGGGGGGTCTTTGCAGCAGCATGATTTCTTTCACATCTCACACTGCTTGCTTTTAGATTGCTTTTTGTATCGGGTTTCTTTGAAAACACTGTAGGAGACTTCTCAGTTTGCCTCATTGCTTGACAAGCCTAGTATAGAATCAGGATTCTAGGGACATGATTTTAACAGGCTCACAACTTCTTAACAGGTTCCACCTTTTTATGTCTCTCATATTCTACCCTACAGAGTAAATCTCTGGCTTAAAAAAGAAAGAGAAAAAAGAAACAAAGGAAAAACAAAGCAATGGGAAAACCTAAGGCAAATCACATTGCAAAATGACTAATTATGCTAACTTTAAACACTTGAGGGTTTAATGCAAACATTAAATTAAAATCATCTGCTATTTGGCAACAAAAGATGCCCGTTTAAACATTTCCTCCCATGACTTCTTTCATTTTTTCTTTGAAGTCTCAGACCTGTCAATTTCTTCTCTAGTCTCTGTCCCTGGAATATATCATGTATTTCCACAGCCAAAGATCTGAAAATTAAGTAAATTCTCCTCAGTACTGTCTCATATACCTGTTGTAGTTACCTTCACTCCCAACTCACATCTAACATAAGGATGACTGAATATATTTATTCTTGAAACATAATGACTATTTTTTCTCCAGAGATTATCAGGAGCAGTGAAAATACAAATAACAATATCTATGTATGTGTGATTCTTTATACAAGTAATCTCATTTAATCTACATAACCGTGGAATGTATATACCACTTGCATTTTTCAGATAAGAAAGCCTCAGAAAGTTTCGGTAACTTGCTCAAGGTTGCCTAGAGCCAGTAAACAGCGGACTCAGGGTTTCAACTTGGGTGTTATTTAACTATTATTTAACTTCCTGATTCCATCTGTAGGCATACCTCAGCTATACTGCACGTTTGCTTCCAGACAACCACAATAAAGCAAATATGCAACAAAGAAAGTCACACGAATTTTTTGGGTTCCCCTTGCATATAAAAGTTATGTTTACTCTATACTGTAGTCCATTAAGTGTGCCATAGCATTGTCTAAAAAAACTATGGACATACCTTAATTTAAAAATACTTTATTGATGGAAAAATGCTAACCATCATTTGAACCATCAGCAAATAGTAATCTTTTTGCTGGTGGAGGGTTTGCAATATTGCAAGAATTACCAAAACGTGACACAGAGACATGAAGTGGGCAAATACTGTTGGAAAATGGCACCAATAGATGTGCTTGAAGCAGAGTTGCCAGAAAGCTTCCATGTGTTAAAAAAAAAGGCAGTATCTGAAGCCCAGTAAAGTGAAGCACAATAAAACAAGGTATGCCTGCATTAGCTTTCTGACTTTAGACAAGTTACTTCTCATTGCCTTGTTTCCTTCTCTGTTAAAAGTATTGGTGATAATATAACTCACTTGACTGTACTGGACACATTGTGCTGAATCGTCATGATTATTATTCAGACTCCAGAGTTTGCTCCTCCGTGCCAGGGCTTCTCAGACTTTAGTGAGCACTGGAATCACCTGGGATCCTCATCACATTGCAGTTTGGATCCAGTTAGGTCTAGATAACACCTGAGATTTGGTGTCTCTGAAAGCTCCCAGGTGATGCCAATGCTGCTAGTCTGCAGGGTTACCTACCCGTGCTGTCTCACTTAAGAGTTACACTTGAATTGTTCATAGAACAGTGGTCAAATTCTCATTTCTCCTTTGGGAGGATGACTTGGTCATGCTATTTTAGCAGGATACTTTGTTGAGATATCAGTTTTTTATTTTGTTTCCTGTGCCTATTTTGTTCTCAACCTCCTTCCCCTTCAAGAAGGTAGCCTGGCCCTTTAGCTTTCCTTACCTCAGTAGCCTTTTCAGTGTAGAAAGCAGAACCATGTTGGCAATTTCCTTCATATTAGAAGGAAATTGATTTTATTTTATTTCTTCTGAAAGCCTGAACTCATTAAAGAGATGACGTGTCCTTCAGGAAAAGCAAATAACTGTCACTAAAGAAAGAGGGAGAAAGGGAGAGGAAAGGAGAAAAATGGGAAAGAGAAGAGAAAGGGGGCAGGAGAAGGAAGGAAGGAGAAAGAAAGAAAAAGATGGTGTCTCCAACCAGAAGTGTATGGAACTTGATGAATACCCAGATGAAGGGGTCTTCTTCTGTCCCATTTCTCGACAGAAATGGAGCAGGTGGCAGACCTACAGAGGCCTATAAACCTGTCAAGGAAGGATCAGGGACAGTAGGACTCTAAGTGTAAACTGTTTCTTTCTTGGTGTAAGAGCAGTAGGGTGTTAAAAAAAAATGTTCACTGGATAAGATGCACAAACATAAATTGATTTTAGTCTGATACTACTGCCAGAGATAGGTGGATGGGGGGAGCACACCAGGTCTGGATACCTAACTAGAAGGAAAAGAAGGGCGGGAGAGTTTTTAAGAGAAAGTGTGTGTGCGTGTGTGTGTGTGGGCGTGCGTGTGTGTGTGTGTGTGTGTGTGTTGGTGTGTGTGTTGGTGTGTTTGGGGGGGGGAGGGGATCTTAGGCCACCTGTGTTTGATAGTTCATCTTACCCAAAAGAAAAGTAAAATTTTGACAGAAGGTGGTTTTACAACTTGGAGCAGGGTGCCCACAGGAGACTGGTAGATAAGGGGCTCTATCTTTCTTGATAATTTCAAAAGGATGGCTCCCAGGTCCTTGAGAAAGATATTCCTGGGTTGTGAAACTGGTAAGAGGCTTTTAAAAAGATTTACATCTTAAAGATGTAGAAAATGAATTTACAATTAGAAGTAGTCTAAAGTAAATGCTCTAAGATAAGGGAGGTCAGGAGCCTGTAGTCAGGACAAAACCAGTCTAAAGTTTAGTCAAAGCCAAGGGAAGGAACATTAAGACTGTCTTGGTCAAATGTTGTTGGACTTGATGAGATCCCTTTATTTCCTGTCTGAAGTTACAACCTAAGACTCCACCACCTCTGTTCTCCCTCAAAGTCCTGGTATAAGAATCTCTAAGTCTCCTATGTTCCTTCATGAACACCACAAATGGAAGTACGTAGTCCATTTACATAATGATTCAGATAAAATAGTTTGGGTCAGCAGGATATGATTCTAGTAGTAATAGTAATAATAGTAGCTTTGTATTTTAAGGGAAAGGTGATTTCTTTTCAAAAATAAATTTGGAGCTAATAAAGAAGGTCTTCTCAAATATCAGATAATATATAAATTCGTATCTTAAAGCTCTAATCACTGGCTCTTTCAATGGTGAGGATTTCCAGGAACCAGGGATGATGGCCAGCAGGGCCTCTGCCGGCCTTCTCTCCAGTTCTGCTCAGATATTTAGTCATCATCTCCATAGCAAGCCCCACCCCAAGACCCAACTACTTAAATTTAGAAATTTTCAAAGGCAGAAATGATATATCTTCCTAGATGTGGTGTTATTAGAATTAACTTGTTAATCTAGCCCACATTTATTCAACTCCTACTCTGTTCTAGGTAATGTTGGGTGTCAGCTATTAACATTCCCATTCAACATGGAGAGGACACTAAGACGATAAAACAGCATTGGCACAAACAGAACCAAAATCCCAGTCTCATGGAAAGAGCCCTGTACAGCAGAGGGGCCAGCCAAGATGGTCCAGAGATTAGCATGAACAAAGAGGATAACAAAATGATTTGAGGAATCTTTGCTCTGCAGGGTGGAGTTACTTAGTGATCTCTGAACTATCCTCTATTTCAAAACTTTTTATTTGGGGGTAAATGTGAAATAGCCCAATAAGGTCAGCTAGATTTAAATGTACTCAAACTCAGCTTGCTGATGAAGGGGGTGATCTGGGGTAAACAACAATAGAAAGGGCTTAAGCAACAGTTTCGTGGATGGGTAAACTTCATAAATCGTAGGGATTGCCTAAGCTTGCAATTCTTTGAAATTTGCTTTTGTGTTATGTCACATAATGACTCAGTTGCTAGCTCTGTGGAGATTACCCAGTGGTGCTTCCAGGCCTCTTATCATGTTCTGAGCTAGAACATGTTGGAAAGCAGGTAGATTTGGTTTTAGCCCTACTGTTATCCAGAATTCCAGATACACCTTTTGCTTTTCCCCCAAATGTAAGGCTAAGATCATTACGGCTCTCTTTAAACTGTCATTAGCCTCCGTAGGGTGTCAATAAAAGATCAAACCTCACACCTAATTATGCTGTTTCTATCCAAATAGAGGGTGGTGCTACTGGAAAGCAAAAATCTGAGCCGCTGTAATATTGTGAATTTGGGTTAAGGGCTGATGTGCACATGGTGGTCTTCCTGTGTTTCCTTTTAAGACCAACTCTGACACTATTTATTTTATAGCTATAAAAATTGCAGTTGGAAATTAATGTGATCAATGTCTGTGACTTACAAATTGTTTTGCAACCAAACTCCAGCAATCAAAGCCCTGTATTATGTTAGACGGGATAGCTTTCTTCCCATTTTCCCTTGAGCTTGAAAATAGGGAATGTGAAACCTTAAAAGGCACTGAGAGATAATGGCTCTGAGCTGGAGAATTTTAAATAGCCTTCTAATTTATCAAAGCTGACTTTTCCCATTCCTAATAGATAAGCAGCTTTGTGACACAGAATGAAGCAGAAATGCTCTGTCATAAGCATTCACTAAAGAAACCTATGCCCACGAAAGGCTTTCTTTCCTCTTAGGGAAATTCAAAACTTCTGAGTAATAAATTGCTCTAGGAGGACACGTCAGTAGTATGTAAGAGCATGCTGGCTGTTTGTCCGCCCCATGGAAGATCATTATCTTCTAGGGCTGCCATCACCTTCCATGTGAGAAAGACATTTAGATTACTGCACCTTCTCTTTCAGGCTCGACAATAAGACATGAAAGCACAGACCTACTGTGCTTTACCTGTCTGCGGCTTCAAGCAAAGGACATATTCATATACTATTAAAGCAATTGTCTGGGGGAGTATACTATAACAATAATATAATGTCTATTCAATGTAAAGTCTGCCAATGATGTGAAGATATTTCCTGGTCTGTGACAACAGAACTATTCAATTACAAAGTCAAGTAATCGTACTTTTTAAAGTTTTTTAAAGTTTTAATTTCTATTAAATACAATCGCTGCATTTAAATTCCCATTTAAGACTTCTGCCCTTCACCTTTATTCTCTTCCTTGCTTTCACTTTCTATTTTTGCACTGAATAAGAACATCTCTCCTATACTTTCTTCAATTCTCGATCTCATTTTTTTTGTTTGTTTCCCATCGAATCTACTCCTCTTAATAGTGCCCAGTTTGATAAATGACATGACCACAGACCCACTTGCGTATACCCCAAATTCTGGTGTCATCATGAACTCTGCTTATTTTCTCCTTTCACCAATCATATCCATTAACAATTCTGTCAGTCCTTTTGCAATTATATTCTGAATCTAGCCACTTTTGACCACCTTCACCACTTGCATATACCCAAGTCACCAAATCTCTTACCTAGATTACTACTAATTGCCTTTTAACTACTTTCCGTTTCTATCAGCACATCCTATAGTTTCTTCCCCAAACAGGAGTGACATCCTTTCAAGACACAAATCAGACTGCATCATTTTCTGCTCTAAACCATCCAGTTGGTTTCCATGATATTTAGAATAAAATTCAATTGTTTTACTATGACCTACAAAGCCCTACATGATTACCTCTCTGTCCTTCTTTCCTCTCACTTCTGTCTTTGGTCACAGCCCTATTGTCCTCCCTGTCATTTCTCAAACATGTCAAGTTCCCACCTCAGTAAATTTCCAGTCACTGTTCCATCTTCCTGGAAGCCCTCCTTTGCCCTCCCACACCCAGATCCTCACATGGCTCATTCCTCTTTCCCTTCAGGTCTTTTGTCAAATGTCACCTCCTCTGACATTCCTATCTGCTCGCTGTATCCAAAATATCTCTGCTGCCCACTTACCATCTTCATCTCTTTTTACACCTGTTCTACTTTCTTGCACACGTCTCCTGTCATTGTATCATATAATAATTCATTTATTCTCTTTTTATGTGTCTCTCCCACTTTAATGAAAACTCTGTGAAGGTGGAGACATTTTCTTCTTGGTTTCTCATGTTATACCTGAGATACAGAAGCAGTACCTAGTACATAGTAGCTATCAAAAAAAGGAATGAATGAATGAATGTTACTTTTTCTACAATGCTTTTATGTTTTCAGAATTTATCAACTAATACATCTTTCAAATTTCTCCTCCAAAACACATTTACGAAAAAAAGAAAAGCACAACATCTACATTTTGAAGTACTACATTCGAAATGCCCAAAACAAAAAACAAAAAACTATCACAGTGGAATGCAATGTAATGCAATAATGTTAATACATGGATCTCTGGTTTGGGAAAACTCTTTGAGAAGTTACATCTGTTTCTAGTTTGAGGCAGATCATACTCTAGACTATTTCTAAAATTCAATTTTCCATTTTATTCAAAGACATTAATCCTGTTATTCTAGCCCTATCTCTTCCCTTCCTCACCACCTCTCCATCATCTTATCTCACTGCCTTCTAATTATATCTTCCATTAGGTCAAGCCCATTTTCACATCACTTCTGTCAGAGGGCTTGCTAATTTAAGCTTTGTGCCCTGTCTTGAATCCTGGAATTTTGTCTTCCCTATTTCCAACCAGTCTGAAGTTCTGTGATGGTCTATACAAGGTCAGCCTTGCTCACCCTTATATTCCTGTGACTACTGCAGTCCCTGGCACATATGAGGTGTTCCCTGAATGAATTAGCATAATGGCATTTACTAATGTATTTTTCCATTGTGGATTGTATGTCTCTTCTCTGCCTGTCTCCTTTCTACAGTAAATACTGAAGGTCTATGTATTTTTTCTGAAGTTACAGGGAGTAGGATGAAAGAACATGAACAAGAATATGGTCCATCTCTCTCGACTAAAAAAATGATCTGGAAAACTGATGGAATATTAATCCCTATGCCATTCTAATAATGATGGTTTAGCTTAGTTACAACTGACATAGTGAAATCTTTTAAGTATTAAATGCTAGTAGACAGTTTCAGAGTAAATTGAAATGTTAAAAAAGGGGCCGATTAGCTCAAGATGGTAGAGTAGAAGGACATGCACTCATCCCTTCTTAAGAGAACACTGGAATCACAACTAACTGCTGGACAACCATCGACAAAGAAATGCTGGAACCTACCAAAAAAGATACCCTACATCCAAGGACAAAGGGGAAGCCATGGCAAGATGGTAGGAGGGGTGCAATCACAATAGAATCAAGTCCCATACCTGCCAGGTGGGTGACCCACAGACTAGAGAACAATTGTGCCACAGAAGTTCTCCCACTGGAGTGAAAGTGCTGAGCCCCATGTCAGGCTTTCCAGCCTGGGGGTCTGGCAATAGGAGGAGGAGTCCCCAGAGAGTGTGGCTTTGAGGGTCAGTGGGATTTGACAGCAATGCTTCCTCTGGATGGGGGGGGGAGGGGGACAGAAACTCCACTCTTGGAGGGCACACACAGGGTCTTGTGTGCATCAGGGCCCGAGGAACAAAGCAGTGACCCCATAGGAGACTAGGCCAGACCTTCCTGCTGGAGTG
The DNA here is from genome assembly GCF_000442215.2 of Lipotes vexillifer. Classification (NCBI taxonomy): domain Eukaryota; kingdom Metazoa; phylum Chordata; class Mammalia; order Artiodactyla; family Lipotidae; genus Lipotes; species Lipotes vexillifer. The sequence continues at coordinate 645,015 of NW_006782534.1, read as the reverse complement.
GGTCTCCTGCAGAGGCAGGGGGCAGCTGTGACTCACTGTGGGGACAAAGACACTGGCAACAGCAGTTCTGGGAAGTACTCATTGGTGTGAGCCCCCACAGAGGCCATCATTAGCCCCACAAAACAGGCTGTAGGCTCCAGTGCTGGGTCGCCTCAGGCCAAACAACCAAAAGGGAGGGAACACAGCCCCACACATCAGCAGACAAATGGATTAAAGTTTTACTGAGCATGGCCCTGCCCACCAGAGGGACAAGACCCAGCCCTACCCACCACCAGCCCCTCCCATCAGGAAGCTTGAACAAGCCTCTTAGATAGCCTCATCTACCAGAAGGCAGACAGCAGAAGCAAGAAGAACTACAATCCTGCAGCCTGTGGAACAAAAACCACAATCACAGAAAGTTAGATGAAAAGAAAAGGCAGAGGATTATGTCCCAGGTGAAGGAACAAGACAAAATCCCAGAAAAACAACTAACTGAAGTGAAGATAGGCAACCTTCTGGAAAAAGAATTCAGAATAATGATAATGAAGATGATCCAGGATCTTGGAAAAAGAACAGAGGCAAGGATCAAGAAGATGCAAGAAATGTTTAACGAAGACCTAGAAAAACTAAAGAACAAACAAACAGATGAACAATACAATCACTGAAATGAAAAATACACTAGAAGGAATCAATAGCAGAATAACTGAGGTAGAAGAATGGATAAGTGATCTGGAAGAAAGAATGGTGGAAATTAATGCTGTGGAACAGAATAAAGAAAAAGAATGAAAAGAAATGAAGACAGTCTAAGAGACTTCTGGGACAACATTAAATGCACCAACATTTGCATTATTGGGGTCCCAGAAGGAGAAGAGAGAAAGGACCTGAGAAAAATTCCATAACATGGGAAAGGAAACAGTCACCCAAGTCCAGGAAGTGCACAGCATCACAGGCAGGATAAACCGAAGGAGGAACACACTGAGACACATATGAATCAAACTAACAAAAATTAACGACAAAGAAAAATTGTTAAAAGCAATAAGGGAAAAATGACAAATAACATACAAGGGAACTCCCATAAGGTTATCAACTGATTTCTCAGCAGAAACTCTTCAGGCCAGAAGGGAGTGGCATGATATATTTAAAGTGATGAAAGGGAATAAGCTACAAGCAAGAATACTCTACCTAGCAAGGATCTCAGTCAGATTTGATGGAGAAATCAAAAGGTTTACAGACAAGAAAAAGCTGAGAGAATTCAGCACCACCAGGCCAGCTTCACAAAAAAATACTAAAAGAGCTCCTCTAGGCAAGAGACCAGCAACTTAAAACAACCTTGTAAATATATAGACTGCTATATCAAAACCTCATGGGAACAGCAAACCCCAAAACTACAACAGATACACACACAAAAAAGAAAGCAACACAAACACAACAGTAAAGATGGTCATTAATCCACAGGAGAAAAGAACATAAGAGGAAGGGAAGAAGAAAGACCTACAAAAACAAACCCAAAACAATTAAGAAAATGGCAATAGAAATGTACACATCCATAATTACCTTAAATGTAAATGGATTAAATGCTCCAACCAAAAGACATAGACTGGCTGAATGGATACAAAAATAAGACCTGTATATATGCTGTCTACAAGAGACTCACTTCAGACCTAGGGACACATACAGACTGAAAGTGAGGGGATGGAAAAAGGTATTCCACATAAATGGGAATCAAAAGAAAGCTGGAGTAGCAATACTCATATCAGACAAAATAGACTCTAAAATAAAGACTTTTTTAAGAGACAAAGAAGGATAGTACCTAATGATCAAGGGATCAATCCAAGAAGAACATACAACAACTGTAAATATATATGCATGCAACATAGGAGCACTTCAATATATAAGGCAAATACTAACATCCATAAAGGGAGAAATCGACAGTAACACAATAATATTAGGGGACTTCAACACCCCATTTTCATCAATGGACAAATCATCCAGACAGAAAATCAATAAAGAAACACAAGCCTTAAATGACACATTAGACCAGATGAACTGAACTGATATTTATAGAGCATTCCCTCAAAAAGCAGCAGAATACATATTATCCTCAAACGCACATGGAACATTCTCCAGGATTGACCACATACTGGGCCACAAAGTGAGCCTTGGTAAATTTAAGAAAAATTGAAATCATATCAAGCATCTTTTCTGACCATGACACTATGAGATTATAAATAAATTGCAAGAAAGAAAAAACTGTTAAAAACACAGACATATGGGGCTTCCCTGGTGGCGCACTGGTTGGGAGTCCGCCTGCCGATGCAGGGGACACGGGTTCGTGCCCCAGTCCGGGAGGATCCCGTATGCCGCGGAGTGGCTGGGCCCGTGAGCCATGACCACTGAGCCTGCGCATCTGGAGCCTGTGCTCTGCAACAGGAGAGGCCACGGCAGTGAGAGGCCCGTGTGCCAAAAAAAAAAAAAAAAAACAGAGACATATGGAGGCTAAACAATATGCTACTAAACAACTAGTGGATCACTGAAGAAATCAAAAAATACCTAGAGACAAATTAAAATAAAAGCACAATGATCCAAAACCTATGGGATGTAGCAAAAGCAGTTCTAAGAGTGAAGTTGATAGCAATACAATCTTACCTCAAGAAACAAGAAAAATCAATCAGTGTGATACACCACAGCAACAAATTGAAGAATAAAAACCATATGATCATCTTGATAGATGCAGAAAAAGCTTTTGACAAAATTCAACACCCATTTATGATAAAAACTCTCCAGAAAGTGGGCACAGAGGGAACCTACCTCAACATAATAAAGGCCATATATGATAACCTACAGATAACATTATACTCAACAGTGAAAAGCTAAAAGCATTTCACTTTTAGTGAATGTTCCTGATCTTTTCACTCTAAGATCAGGAACAAGGCAAGGATGTCCATTCACGCTACTTTTATTCAACATAGTTTTGGAAGTCCTAGCCATGGCAATCAGAGAAGAAAAAGAAATAAAAGGAATCCAAAATGGAAAAGAAGAAGTAAAACTGTCATTGTTTGCAGATGACATGGGTACTATACACAGAAAATCCTAAAGATGCTACCAGATAACTACTAGAGCTCATCAATGAATTTAGTAAAGTTGCAGGTTACAAAATTAATGCACAGAAATCTCTTGCATTCCTATACACTAACAATGAAAAATCAGAAAGAGAAATTAAAGAAACGATCCTATTTACCATCACATCAAAAAGAATAATATACATAGGAATAAACCTACCTAAGCAGACCAAAGTCCTATACTCCAAAAACTATAAGATGCTGATGAAAGAAGTCAAAGCTGACACAAACAGATGGAAAGACATACCACGTTCTTGGATTGGAAGAATGAATATTGTGAAAATGACTATACTACCCAAGGCAATGTACAGATTCAGTGCAATTCCTATCAAATTACCAACAGCATTTTTCAAAGAACTAGAACAACAACAAAAAAATCTTAAAATTTGTATGGAGACAAAAAAGATCCGAATAGCCAAAGCAACCTTGAGGAACTGCTTTGGAATCAATTTCAAAGCTGGAGGAATCAAGCTCCCTGAATTCACACTATACTACAAAGCTATAGTCATCAAGACAGTATGGTACTGGCACAAAAACAGAAATATAGATCAATGGAACAGGACAGAAAGCCCAGAAATAAACCCATGCACTTATGGTCAATTAATCTACGACAATGGAGGCAAGACTATACAATGGAGGAAAGATATCCTCTTCAATAAATGGTGCCAGGAAAAGTGGACAGCTACATGTAAAAAAAAAAAATGAAATTAGAACATTCTTTAACACCATACACAAAAATAAATTCAAAATGGATTAAAGACCTAAATATGAGACCTGGCACTATAAAACTCTTAGAGGAGAACAGTGGCAGAACACTCTCTGACATTAATCGTAGCAATATCTTTTTCAATCCATCTCCCAGAGTAATGAAAATAAAAACAAACAACTGGCACCTAATTAAACTCAAAAGCTTTTGCACAGCAAAGGAAACCATAAACAAAACAAAAAGACAACCCACAGAATTGGAGAAAATATTTGCAAATGATGCAACCAACAAGGGATTAGTCTCCAAAGTTTACAAACAGCACATGTGGCTTAATATCATCAAAACAAACAACCCAATCAGAAAATGGGCAGAAGACCTAAATAGACATTTCTCCATAGAAGACATACAGATGGTCAAGAGGCACATGAAAAGATGCTCAACATCACAAATTGTTAGAGAAATGCAAATCAAAACGACAATGAGGTATCACCTCACACCAGTCAAAATGGCTGTCATCAAAAAATCCACAAACAACAAATGCTGGAGAGGGTGTGGATAAAAGGGAACCCTCCTAAACTGTTGGTGGGAATTTAAATTTGTACAGCCACTATGGAGAACAGTATGGAGGTTCCTTAAAAAACTAAAACTAGAGCTACCATATGATCCTGCAACCTTACTCCTGGGCATATATCCGGAGAAAAACATGGTTCAAAAGGATACATGCACCCCAGTGCTCATCGCAGCTCTGTTTACAATAGCTAAGACATGGAAGCAACCTAAATGTCCATCAACAGAGGAATGGATAAAGAAGATGTGGTACATATATACAATGGAATATTACTCGGCCATTGAGAGGAATGAAATAATGCCATTTGCAGCAATATGGATGGACCTAGAGATTGTCATACTGAGTGAAATAAGTTAGAGAAAGAAATATCATATGATATCACTTATATGCAGAATCTAAAAAGAAATGATACAAATGAACTTATTTACAAAACAGAGACAGACTCACAGACTTAGAGAATGAACTTATGATAACCTGGGAGGAAGAGATAGTTAGGGAGTGTGGGATTGACATTTACACGCTGTTATATTTAAAATGGATAACTAGCAGGGACCTACTGTATAACACAGGGAACTCTGCTCAATATTATGTGACAACCTAAATGGAAAACAAATTTGAAAAATAATAGATACCTATAATAGATACCTTTATATATGTATAACTGAATCACTTTGCTGTACACCTGAAACTATCACAACATTGTTAATCAACTACACTCCAATATAAAATAAAAAGTTAAAAATAATTAAAAATAGGGAA